>NC_139232.1:65373819-65719012 GCF_977018435.1 Lepisma saccharinum
TATATCCATACCCCCCTCCCCGTGTACTTCTAATAGGATTGTGGCACTTAGGTGGCTGAGCGCGTTGAGTTATCGACCTATGATTTCCACAGCGGAAGTTCCGAGTTCGAGTCCCGGCATGCGTACTCCTTTGCATGTGCCCTTTCATCAGTATCATTTACTGGCCATTCATCCTCATCGCCGCGATCAGCCTATTGAGGCAGAAAACAAATGACAAATACCTTATCGCAGCTGAATAGAAAGCCAAATATGTGCCGGCGTAGGAGCAAAGGTGCATTGACAGCCCCCTTATTTCCTTCTCGCTTTTATCCTTATCTCGTGTCTTCTGTTTATCTAGTTTTCGATCCTCTATTCTCAGTTCTAGAATCTCTTTGTTCGTTCTTACTTCTCTACTTGATCATTTCTTACCGTTTTCTGTCATATTTTTCTCAGTTCTCTCTCTTCCTGACTTGTTTCTTTATTTTTCCATATCTCTCTCTCTCACACACACACTTTGTTTCCTTCTCTCTGTGCAGCTTCTTTTGTCCTTTCTCTCTGCTTTCTCTGTGTGTACTCTCCTTATTCTTCTTTCTTTCTCTCATCTCTCCTCTGTCTTCTCTCTCTCTCTCTCTCTCTCTCTGTAAAAATTATTTAATTCTCTTTCTTTCTCTCGTTTTCATCGCTTCTTTCCTATCTCTTATTTTACCACCTTCAAAATCTATCTGGACGTGGAGACGCGTAAATGTGACGTCAGTATCTCACTTTTGGAACGTTTTCTCGGGTTGTCAATGGACCACAGGAGCGAATGCAAAACCGCTCAGTATTTTTCGGGCTTCATAAGGTTGGCATGCCCTTCCTATTACCATTACTATTAGGTATTTGTACATAAACACAAACATGTGTTGCTTCATTAATATGAAGCTCAATCTCGTCGTAAAGGATCGGATCAGAAGCATCAAAAAAATTAGTCTGGCATTCAAAAAAGGATATGGGAAAGAAATTATGTTTTTTATGTTGGCTCACAACAAAGGAACCTTGAAGTTGATGGTCTGATATCGTCCACTTTACCTCACAGCGTCTGGAAAAGCTGATCACGACGATCAAAATGGCCGGAGCAAAAGTCGTCGGCAGGATATGGAGCACGGAACCTATAAATCGGGGCTTACACCGCCCGGGTTCCAATTTTAATTCCATCATAATGCTGGCGGTGCCTGGACGAACAAAAGACAATAACCGACATTACAAGGAGTAATCTTTGGCGAACCTGAGACCCCGGACGCACGTGTGCCTTGCAGAACAGGAGAGACACGTTTCTGTGGAGATCGGTGGGGGAGGATGCTGTGGTCGTGGGACCTGGAGAAAAAAACCTCCCGGCGGGAAATTTCGAGAGCCAAAGGAGGAAAAAGGGAAATTGTGGAATACTCTGAAAATAACTAAAATAGAGCGCGTTATAATGCAGGTTCCCCGCATAGTACAATGGCCGATTGGGACCCTCTGCCCCCTTATGGACATCTCACCATAAAAACAGCGTTACATGGAAATTGTAGACTTCCCTTATATCATTAATCCGCTGTTCATGGACCATGAAATTGTGCTCCATTTGTTCATAGATGACAGCACAAGATGATTAATGTTTACTGGTATATTGGTCCTTTATGTGCAATAATTGAGCTCTGAAATACATAACTGATTTCATAATAATAATGATTTACAATTTCAATCTAACTCTTCTAAATGAATTACTTTTCGAAGTTTCATGAGGAAAGTTCTGTGACAAGGAACTCATATGTAAGCCAAATTGTTGCACGGAAAATAACTGACGCTCGAATTACCAAACACGTTTGCTTAAGATTTTCGTCAGTCTTAGTAATCTAGATAAATTTTTGTGGTAACTAAACAAATGGTCGATATTACTAAAACAATTTGATTTTGGTGAACAATCAAATGTTTGGTTACAAGAATCAAATTGCTGGTTATTTCGAACAAACTTTTCTCTCTGTGTGGCTAGTACAAATACACTGGTAGGAAATACTAATAATGGTTCTTTTCTCCCAAAAGGATTACTAGGTATCCGGGCTTGACCAGAATTACAGAAAACGACATTTCCCAACAGATTCCTGTCTTCAGTGTCCTCATATCTAACTGGGCCTAGTCCACTCAGTGTAGCCTTGCCAATCTAACTAACTTTTTTGCATATGGATGAGGGAGCAAGATGCATAGGCCAATGCATCCTACTAATGAAATTTCACCGCCCTATTAGTGCTCCCAGACCGGTCTTTCTCTCGTCTGTGCGGATTCGACTTCCGATATAAGTCCCAGCATCTTAAGGACAGTTGGGGAACTTCTTGGATATAAGAGGTATCGGGCTTCCGCTGCAATCTTACACAGCAAAAACTAATTTGTTTGAATATTTAAAAAAAGGTTTGGTTAAGGTTTATGGTGACGATAAAAAAAGGAAAGAATTTTGGTAGGCTTCACTAAATTTGGTAATTTTGACCTTTCTTTTTTTTTTTTTTGTTTAAACAAATGATCGATACTGTTCTGTTGAACAATGATGTCACGCATGTAAACATGAGAAATGTTAGAAATGTTTTTGTTGTACCAAACAAACCTTTTATCTCTGTGTAGAAACCTTGATAACGACGGCTATGGGACTGAATGCATGAACCAGCTTATTTAATAAAAAAAAAAATATTTTATTTTATTTCATGGAATAGCACCGAATGCATGTCGAGTTACACCATCTATGGCGAGTGCACGTTGTTTACAATTCAAACAACTACTGTAAAATATTCTTCCATACGTGTTCTGTATAGCTACGTACCTAAAACTATCGGTTGAATAGTTATCGTCTTTTAAAAATGTGAAGTGATACATTGTTTACATCTTACGCGGCCGCCATTACATCTGCACACGTGACCTAGAGGTCGCTTCTGATTGGTTATGCTACGAAAAATGCTACGGAAATAGAATGGGTTCTATCCTTGAGAAATGCCATGAATGTGTCATGGCACATGAAATGGCATACAAAATTTTCACTTTACACGGTAGTATTATGGTCATGGCAAAAATGTGAAGAAAATGTGCTCTCGTGTAAAACGGGCCTAATGGTTGTATACAGAACTTTTACAGTTTTTTTTAGAGTTGTAAAATCAAAATCCAGGGATTAGTTCGGAAAATGGGAAATTTTACTTTCTAGGGGGATTTACGAGGCGAGGAGGGGGACCTTCCTTTACTTGATGCTGTAGTCGTCTCACTTATCTCGAGACTCGAGAAGATTGTTGCACGGAGAAGAATTCCTAAGACAAAAGACGGAGCGGCGAAGCGATCTGTGTAATCAGAACCGGATAGGCCATTTCCTCGGACCGAACGCTGTGTAGCGGGAGAAAATAACTGCAAATTATGGGTCGGCTGCATTATAATTGTTTCGAGAAGATGCTATCAATGGCTTAGGCTGTTTTCTTTTTCGTTGTGTTCATCGTGTTCCTTTTTGTCTGTTAGCCGTGTTTCTTGGCTTTGAGAGCAAAGGAGAAAAAAAATAGTCATTGTTCTTGACTATCATGCTGACTTGTTCTTTTGTCGTGGTGGTGATGCGGTGGGTTGAAGGGAAAGGTTATGAGATGATTGGTTGCAGCGATAGTATCGAGACGAGCCGAGATGAGACTTAGCTAAGTACTGTCGACTTAGTCTCGTTCTCGGCCTTGTCTAGAGTTCTAAAGGCCCATCTCGTTCTTGGTCCAGTGTCGGTTTCTAATCTGCACGGGACATACAATTTAAATTGCGGTCCGGACAACTGTACCACCTGGCTCCACGGGGGATCGAACCCGGGACTCTTTGATTACAAGGAGACAGAGTTACTGCCATGCCTTACCCCAACTCGTTCTCGTCTCGAAATATATATAATATAAGCAATATCACACAGTGGGTCGCCACACAAACTCTCCTTGTATATAGAGCTCGTTGAGACGAATTGCTTTTCTTCATTGCCCTAATGTTTTCTTTTGCTGTTTGACGTTTCGTATCGACTCTACAAACACCCTCCCTCTCTTTCTTTCTCTCTTATTTCCCTCTTTATTTTCCTTTCTCTCATATTTCCTTCTCTCTCCCTCTTATTTCCTTTTCTCTCTTTCTTTCTCTCCTAATTCCTTTTGTCTTTCTTTCTCTCTTATTTCATTCCCTCTCTCTTTCTCTCTCTCTTTCTCTCTCTCTTATTTCCTTCTCTCTCTCATTCATTCTCTTATTTCTTTCTCTCTTATTTCCTTCTCTCTCTCTTTCTTTCTCTTATTTTCTTCTCTCTCTTTCTTTCTCTTATTTCCTTCTCTCTCTCTTTCTTTCTCTTATTTCCTTCTCTCTCTTGCTTTATCTTATTTTCTTCTCTCTCTCTCTCTCTTTCTCTCTTATTTCCTTCTCTCTGCTTCTATATTATTTCCTTCTCTCTCTTTCTTTCACTTATTTCCTTCTCTCTCTCTCTTTCTTTCTCTTATTTCCTTTTCTCTCTCTTTCTTTCTCTTATTTCCTTCTCTCTCTCTCTTTCTTTCTCTTATTTCCTTTTCTCTCTCTTTCTTTCTCTTATTTCCTTTTCTCTCTCTTTCTTTCTCTTATTTCCTTCTCTCTCTTGCTTTATCTTATTTTCTTCTCTCTCTCTCTCTCTCTCTTTCTCTCTTATTTCCTTCTCTCTGCTTCTATATTATTTCCTTCTCTCTCTTTCTTTCACTTATTTCCTTCTCTCTCTCTCTTTCTTTCTCTTATTTCCTTCTCTCTCTCTTTCTTTCTCTTATTTCCTTCTCTCTCTCTCTTTCTTTATCTTATTTCCTTTTCTCTCTCTTTCTTTCTCTTATTTCCTTTTCTCTCTCTTTCTTTCTCTTATTTCCTTCTCTCTCTTGCTTTATCTTATTTTCTTCTCTCTCTCTCTCTCTTTCTCTCTTATTTCCTTCTCTCTGCTTCTATATTATTTCCTTCTCTCTCTTTCTTTCACTTATTTCCTTCTCTCTCTCTTTCTTTCTCTTATTTCCTTCTCTCTCTCTTTCCTTCTCTTATTTCCTTTTCTCTCTCTTTCTTTCCCTTATTTCCTTCTCTCTTTTTCTTTATCTCTCATTTCCTTCTCTCTCTTTCTTTCTTTATCTTTTTCCCACTCTTTTATTTTCCCCTTCTTCCTTTTTCTCTATTTCGTTCTCCCTCTCTTTCATCCCCTCTGTTTCTTTCTCTCTCCCCTCTCATCATGCATGTATGCAACGACGCTACTCAGTTTCACTGTTGCCACAGATGATAACTTTGCGATTACGAGATGAACAAAATATTTTGACTATTCTACGACAAGCACGGGACCCCTTGATCACAGGGCGACGAAGTTACCAAGCCATCGGGAAGACGAAAAATGTTTGGGAACCGTAAAACAACACACTTGATTCTTACAAAAGTCTAGAAAGAACCCCAGAAAGAACCACCGAAAGCAATATTAGAGGAAGTTAAAAAATACAAATGACGGATATAGAAGTAGCTAGTAATAGAAAAGTGCACATGTTGAAAACCATTCAGATGAAGAATGGAAGGCAAGACTAAAGAAGTGGGGATAATGAGCATCTTTCGATGCATGTACAATGGAATCCATGAATATTACCGTGCAAATTGTCCATCACCATGTTTGTGTGCATTTTATTTGACGCAATAAGAGCTTCAAGAATTAAAATAAAAACTCAAAGCAAGCTGTTGACAACTTCTGCACCAGCATACATAAAAATCCATCGCTTAAAAACAGGTAAGAGAAAAATTAATGAAAGTAGTCATGGACAAGTTGCCGAGCAATACTAGTGGATCCCACTGTACAGAAAATGTCTTGAATCATACGGAAAAGATCGTGAGGGCATCGTTCGAATATGCCAACAAAAACATACAACGACAGTTTATGCACCGGTAGGTTAATCGGGACCGGTCCTATATACTAACTGCCATGTGCCTCCACCGGGCATCGAGCCCGGGATCCTTTTATCACAAGGCGACGACGTTACCACTACGCTACCGAGGAGGCCCGTAACTAAAGAAAGTGGCAATATAGGAACGAAATAAGATTAATCGTATCACCCTTATGGTATGACTCTGGTTGTAACGATTCCCGATGTACATGCTACCTGTTGCAGTTTTCAGGGTTTGTGAAGGCGGTGGTGTATATGTGTGTGGAAAGAAGGACAAGAAATCGACTCTAGGGAACTTCCCCACAAAAATTAGAGGCTTCGGCTCTTCTCAAGGCCAGTGGGAGGACCCGACGGGAAGTTGTTCACTCTGTGGAAGAGGGAAATGGGAGGAGGGGGCGCAAAAAGCATTCTCTGTTATTTTGCCCCCCCCCCCTTCTTACTTCGTCCACTTTAATCTCCTTTCCACATTATCTTCCGAAACAAGGGGTCTCGATGCGAAAGGTAATAACAGCGGGGGAAATAAATACACAGAACGAAAGCCACCATCACACAAACCCAAATGCCTGTAAGGCACTGTTGCCAACCGCAAATTCATGTCCCTAAAGTTGGGGAAATTTCTGATTTGTCCAAATAATATTCACCTTTCTGTTTGGTCAGGTGTACTATACAATAAGTTGTCTGGCTTTGGGCAATTCTTTCCTGTCTTTCCATGTCCATGTAAGGTATTCAGAACTATGGAACTCCTTCATTCAAAGGGTCTCTGTTAAACCTCCACATAGGAGAATTGCGCAGTGGTTCTGTGGATAAAACCCACTTTAAAAAATTGAGAATGAATCCCATCACTTCACCTCGATTTATTAATTGATTGACTTGTTTTATTTTACTTCGCTTATCTGCCACTCTTGGCTAATCGCGATGATGAGGATGAGTTATGAGATGATGAAGTTGATGAAGGGACACTCTTGGAAGAACGTCCATACCCAGGCTGGTATTCGAACCCGGGACTGTGCTGCCACCTTGGCGATCGAACGTGTTGAGCTATCGAGTTATTTCGGAACTAAAGGCTCCAGGTGGACACGCACCTACACTGGTCCTCTGCACTGTAAAAACGACTTCGTCAAAAATGAGCAAAATTTAGTCACTTTTGACTAAATCCAGTACTCAGAATAGCTACAAAAGTGACTGCATGCATTTAGTCATTTCATTTCAGTGAGTAATATAGTCAAATGTAAGAAATCAATTTAGTCACTTTTTGACTAATATGTAGTCAAAATTGAATAATCACTACTTCTCAAACCTGAGGCGATTTATTCATTTCTTGACTAAAATTTAGTCAAAATTGAATCATTACTGCTTCTCAAACCTGACCAGGATTTAGTCACTTTTTGACTAAAACGTAGTCAAAATTGAATAATCAACTCTTCTCAAGCCTGAGGTGGATTTATTCATTTCTTGACTAAAATTTATTCAAAATTGAATAATTATTGCTTCTCAAACCTGACCTGGATTTAGTCACTTTTTGACTAAAACGTAGTCAAATTTGAATAATCACCTCTTCTCAAGCCTGAGGTGGATTTATTCATTTTTTGACTAAAATGTAGTCAAAATTGAAAAATGACTGCTTCTCAAGCTTTAGGTCATTTTTTTTTTTTACAAATTTGGTCAAAACTGAAGAGAAACTACTTCCCAAGATTGAAATAAATTTATTTTCCAAGTTACCTGTAATCCAGATCAGTTGCTTGAAAAGTGACAAGTTTATTTCAAGAAAAGTATAAAAGGCTAACAGCGTTAAAGATGACCAGGCCCTGACTGGTCACTGGTCTCGGATTTATACATTCCTTTATGAAATTAATAGGGTGTTTTTTTTTAATATAATATAAGAATTATTTATTGTCCTTTATGCACAATTACAACAAAACGTATCGACTGGCAATCCTGGATCGAGTTGACTGATGCAGATCTTTAACGGGTAAACCCTTCCACGATTAATCACGGTTTAAGAGTATCGCAAGAACCTGGCTCGGAAGCAATATGTTTATGAGATAGTAGCCCAGGCATAAGCAGAATCGCTCGTTTAGGGTAAGAGTAGTTCTCCCTGCAAGGTTGACCTGTGATACCAGCCTAAGGGCAACCTGGTAAGAAAGCCAAAAAATACAGAAATCTGGTCCCTTTTGATGCAGAACGGTCGTTTACAAGATACCAAAATACACGCTCAGGTGTAATCTGCAGATATCTTTTCAATTAACATTCGACGACATAGGTTCGTTTGTGGATTCCAACGACTCGCAGTAGTACAACAGTAGCATTGCTTTTCTTCCATAATTTTCTGCATAATTACATCATGTAATTTAGGCTTTTACAATATTTACATAAAATCATAGTTGTAAATTACACACCTTCATAAAATATTTTTCAAATGCCGAAAAATATCACAAAATAATTTATTTAGATATTTAGAACAATTTTAATTTCGTACTAGAATGTTCGAATTGCGTGCATGGCACAGATAATGTGCGCGCAGATGTTACGCTACAGCTTAACAAAATATAAGCACTACCAGATTCGACCGGGGCGACACAAGGTTCGAAACCTGTTCTGGGCATTTCTTCACGAGTGGCAGAAAAGCGACCTAATAGGGACTGGACCTACAGTTTAAAGTGGGATCGGAACCACTATGTGCCTCCACCGGGTGTCGAACCCGGGACCCTTGGTTACAAGGCGACGACGATACCAAGACGTTTTGTTGACTCGCCTTCCTCCTAACGGGTTGGTAAGTAAGAGGTTCTGAGTTGATATCTTCTCGAAGAGAGAGGCTTGCTTGAACAAGTTTATCGACTTCTCGTGACGATATGTCGCGGTACGTTACAGAACGTACACGTCTAGAAACATTTCTCACACAATGGTGGCAACACTGCCGAAAGAAACGAACAGGTTATTTCACGAAGGCTTATCGCGCTCGTTGCAAATGAACATGGAGACTCCAGAACTCTAATTTCTTTCCACTTTTGGCGGCTGTAGGATTCTTGTGTCATTTCCCTTAGGGAATTCCAACAATGCCTGGAATAGTGAAGCTTCTCTACGGACAGCGCCATCTCGGGACATGTACCGGCGAGCGAGCGTTATCGATACCTTTCTAGGACAAACAAAAGAATAAAGGCGACCGCCTAATGAAGACTCAGAAGACGATAAGATCACGCTGGATGGATAAATTATGTTGAAAGGATATGCGCGCGGGTATGGATAACACGGGCTGTGGGAGGAGGCGGAGGGAAAAAACTTCAGAGGGAGAAGTGGAGGGGGGGACTTTACCAATTAACTTGTTGCGTCGTGGAAGTGAGTTCATGAATTTTTTATGCTTTGCGGTTGGCTATTACGTAAGTGGTGGTTCTGCAGTTGCTTTAAAAGCACTAATAAGTTATTTCTTCCGTAATTTTTATTCTGATGGTTATGTACACACATTTATCAGCACCGGAGATAAGCTGTACTGAACGTTGAGGTAAATTTATGGCGTACGTAGAGGGTGGGGGAGGCTGATGGGACTGCAGCCCCTCCGAAATTTTGAGAAACAACAGTTTTGAATGAAGGCAGTAAAGCACAGAACGCAGCTATGTACTATCCACCTATGGAATCCCAGCAGCAGCCCCCGAAAATAAATCCTATATACGCCAGTGGGTATCTGGCGTGGGCAGTATTTAACTAAAGGGCGGGGGGTTACGAATCTATCATCTTAAATTTTTGTGACTGTATTGTTGTTATGCTAGTTTCAAAAAGTTTACTGATAGAGAATGCTTCCATTATTTTCAAAAAATTGTAATGCTGACGCGTTTTGTGATAAAGGACCGCTGGGCTCGATATCAGATGGAGCCACATTACACAGCTGTTCGGATCTCACAATTTCAACTGTAGGTCCAGTTCCAATAGTGGACTTAAACAAACAAGGCAAAACATTATTATTATTGCGAAGATTTTGCATCAACACCAACAAAAATGATTTCTTTCAAACCAACAATGAAGGCGTTAATCTTCACGGCCACTGGCAATTTTTGGCATATTCAATGCCACAACATGATAGAGAATTATTTGATTCCAAAATGGTTTGCCTTATTTATTTCGTTCAGACAAATGCAAGTTGTACTTAAATTTAAAAATAACCACAAGAGAAAGAGAGGTATTTTTCTTTCCTGTAGACCTTCCAACCTACGCCCATGCAAGGGTAGCACTTGACCCTTCGCTTACAAACTGAGGCAGTCAGCATAACTGTTGTCTATTTAATCGCTGGCCGTTGCATACACGAAACTAAATGAAATTTAGAAAGCACGTACCAAATTGGTACATTGCACATAAAGGATTGGTTTTGTGTCTATAAAAATATTTTAGTCATAATTTTAATTCGGCTTCTCACATTTCTTCTTCTTTCTCTAGAAAGAAACTAACATGAGCATAACTGTAAATAAAAGCGAAACAAGAATAAATAAAAGTTGGATGATCATTGAAGAAAGTAAAGGTGAGAGGGAGAGAGAGAATGATATAGAGAAAACAGAGAAAAGGGTAAAGTCATGTCATGGTTCCAGCAAGAAAATAAAAGTCAGAGGAAGAGAAAGAAAAATAAAGAAAACAGGAGGGAGAGAAAGAGACAGAAGGGAAAAATAAAACAGAGGGAGTTAAAGGAGAGAGAGAGACACACAACGGACAAGGAGAAGGAGATAGGAGAAGAAAGTGATAGACAAACAGAGGAGGGAAAGAGAGATAATGCAAATTTAGGAGGAACAGAGTGGGGATAGAAAGAAAGAGATAAAGATCCAAAGTAAGAAAATGGCAAAAATAGAAAGATAGAGAGAGATAAACGTGCGTGCGGTGCGTCTGAAGGTGGAAATATCTCCCTCCTACAGTCTTCCCCAGACGCCACTTGACGCCAAGATTTAGTGTCGGTGCGTGCCAGTGGCACTTCAATCTGGCGATGACAGAGAATTCAATAAATCGTTGGGGAAACCCGCTCCTAAAGAAAGAAAGATAAATGTAAGGGAGAGAGAAAACGAGAGAGGGGGGGGGGGCAGAGAAGACCAACAACCCGTGCAGGTACAAGAAACAATGTTGCCAGCTACAAGGCTAATTCAATAAAAAATATTTCCAACATCTGAGGCTCCAAATACGGGAAGAGCTAGTTTAGAAATATTAAATGAAATTGAAATATAAGTGAATTATTTTCCCCCCTCAAAATATTAGATTTCAAGTCCCAGATATTTACGTGTGAGCTCCCTCTTTGGTTGGTTAGCGCTTTCGGCTTCGATGCGACAGGTCTCGGGTTTGATCCCGTTGAGGACAAAAATTTCGTTGTTGTCCCATCATGATAAGGACAATTAAGCAGGCGCAAGCACGTAGTCAGGGAGAGGGCTAAGGGGGCTGAATCCCCCCCTCAGAAATCCTACAAATGTCTAATTTAAATGTTATTTTTAATAACAGAAAAAAGTTATAACCACAGTAAAAACCGCATTACATCGAAAAACGTTTAGTGTATAATAGATGAACCAGGTTATACGTATTTTTACATTCTACCATTTAATCCAAAGAATAAATGGATCCACAGCTTCTAAAAGTTATAATTTTCTTTGTGAGAGGTCACAGATTATAAACTTTATGAGTAAAATTTACCACTAAAAGTTAAAGCCTTTTTTAACGATTCTGTAAAAAAATATTCTTGAAGCTTTCCTGAAGAAGTTTTCTCGAGCAATCAGTCAGGTGATTTCTGGAAAGCCTATCCGGAAATCACCTGGCTGATTGCTCGAGAAAACCTTTCCAGATTGTGTAAAAGTTAATAACAAAATACAATAACTCTGATTTTCAGTACAGTAACTGTTAGTGTTGCCCACGGGACGAGACGGGACAGGCTTTTAAAAATTCGAGACGAGACGAGATTGACCATGTGTCATGAGACAAACTAATATTTTCGAGACGAGACAGCATGTCCACGAGACGAGACAGGCCAAAGTCTCGTCTCGTGGGCAACACTAGTAACTGTACAAAATATAAGAAAAATAATGGACAACAATTATGTTAGATCTTCACTGATACGGAGCATCGAGTATCAGAGTCTCACCATTGTTGTCATAATTATTTGTACTAATCAAGTTTTATCTATGGCATGCAAATATTTCTGGCGACTCCCGTGCTGATATGGGATGAGCCCTCGCCGAAATAAAATTCTGGCTACGGGGTTGGGCAGGCGGCTACTTGAACGCATTAGATAGATTTAGATAGATTTTTTTTTGTGCGAGCCATAGGCTGTACGCACTACATAGTTTTGATTTTTTTCTACAATATTTTGTTACATTTAGTTTTCTTTTAAGCTGTCTCTTACGTTGTCCCTTATATACACATTCTTCCCCTCCCCCAACAGACAAGGGAATGGGGCAAAGCAAGATACATAAATTTAGCAAAAAAGAAAGGGGAGGGATAGCATGGTTCAGACTAGTTCAAATATATATATTGCCCCGCTTCCTTTATCTTTATTCTGTCGTCTACCACTTCTATCACCTCCCTCCCTGTTACGTTTTTCATCCATTTGTCCCTTAGGTCACGTGTAGAAGGGCAGTTCAGTAGGATATGCTCGTCCGCGTCCTCCCCATCGCACAAAGAACAAATCGTTTCCCCTGCTTCGTTTCTCTTTCTTAGTTGTTTCCATCCCCCTAAGCTGAACCATGCCTTTCATTTTTTCCCACAACCTTGATATATTTCGCTTTCCCCCATTCTCTTACTCTTAGCTGTTCCCTGATTGAGGTCTTTGTTTGGCAGTCTCCTATTATTTCTTGTCTGTCTATGTCCAGTAACCTGTCTCTGATTTGATGTTCCGTTGATATCCCCCCCCCCCACCCCGCGTTCCTCCATCTTCCCATACCCAACCCATTTCGCTATTATATAAGAGATTTTTCACTTCCAGACCCCAGCTGTTAACGTTTTCCTCCCTTGTCTGGCCCTCTTGTGAAAATCGCATCCAATATTTAACAACCCTCATCCGTGCTTGTACCGCGTCTCTGTTCGGGACCAAATCGTTGAGAATCCCACAGTTGGCCGTACCTCTGCTTACGCCCATTACTCTCATATAAAATTCGGTTTGTATGCCAATTATTGTGTTGTCCCCCCTTAACCCCCACAGTTCTACTCCATAGTTTAATGTACCTAATATTATTGATGAATAGAGGTTTTGAATGACCGGGAAAGGCATTTGAGGTGCCTTATTTATTGTCCTTAATGACTTGTTCTATTGCAAATTTTGTTTTAGTTTTTCTTGCCCTTATGTGGTGTGTCCAGCTCCCTGTCATGTCCCTGTTTTTTTTAAAAAAAATTGAATATTCGCAGAAAAGGAAAAAGATGCAAAATAACAAACAGAAAATATAAGATTTTGATTTAAACAAATGGGAATTAAAAAGAAGAATTAATACTCCTTGGGCACGCCTCTGATTGATTGATAAAATAAAATGAAGTGTTCTTACATATCGTTTTCAGGAACCATATTACATATATTTTAAAATTCGAAATATTATTTTTAGCGAATTTCCTTACTTGCTAAAATCATGCACCATTTCAACACTCAGGTTTTAGTAAATTTTTATGATGGATGGCCACCCTTGCTTCCAAGGGACATTATGTTTTTATCGAGAGCCTCTTCAGTTGAGAATTCATTGCGTGGAGCGCCAACGGCAGTTTTGGCGCAATATAAACACAGCAGGGAGCACCTACTCTTTCTTGTGCGTGAGTAGTCAAGGAGATGTTTAGTAGGGGATGAGAAAGAGAGAGCTTCACCCTATACTGCCCAGGTGGCCTGTTTGACTACGAGGTAATTAAGAACGTGATTGAGATTCAAAATGCAGTGATATTTTCCTGAAAAATCCCTTTCTAGCCCTAAAAAATCCCTGGGGGATATTTAGTAAATATGTAGCAATTGGAAATAGTAAGCAACACTGTTACACTGAGTATTTTTCACGAGTTTCTTGAGCTGTACCAATAAAAATGCAACGTTAGTTTAGGCCCTTGATTTTATTATTGAACTCGTTTATCCTGACACGAAATCAACGTAGCAGCAGTAAATGCATAGGTAGTTTTACGGTTGTGATGAAAACTCGATTTTCTGGTAATAGCGAAAATGTTTCAAGACTTTTCAACTGTATGTTGTGTCCATACCCCAAGTTGGAACCAGGCTTAATTAGTATATAAGCCTTTAAGCCTTTGGGAAGCGAATGTTTTAGTTACGAGTAATATGAGGCAGGTGACAGAATCTGAAGGTTGGCTGAAAGGAAACCTGACAGTTCGTGTCAAAAGTATACTCTGTCCCGGGTATCTCTGGAGGAAGCGAACGAAAACAAGTCCTCTGCGCAAGTAGTGACTCGACAGGACCCGAGCAATGAACGCGTGAGATGGAAAGTGAGTGCATGGAGGGGAAACGCGACTGCAGCTACCAACAGTTTGAGCAGCGCGCACTGTTTTGCTCCGCCCACACGCTTTCTCCCCTTTTCTACCGTTATGCGCGGCCTTTCTTCCAGAGACAGAGTGTAGTATTATCTTCAATCCGGAAATGAATAACAATAATTCATTTCAGTAAGGTATCTAAACAGTTATCGGTTCTCAGCTCATATTTGCTACAAACGACAAGAAAATGAGATATACGTGAAAAGTTATTTATTTTGAAAATTTCAGACTCAGCACGTGGCCATTTTACACTGAAATCATCAACAATGAAAAAAAAAACGAAAATAAAATCAACAAAATAACAAATAGGATTAACAAAAATAAGTCACGATAGCGCAATTTAATATTAATAAGCTACATATGTTCTGATGGTAGACAGAAAGGCGTACTCTGTGAAAAATACATCAGCACTTGATGTGAGGTCGTTACATTGGGTGGGAAGTTTGTGAAAGAGCGATCTTTTTGAATTTCCAGTCTAAGCTTTTCTGTGTAAAATAGATTTGTGTTACGTGTTGTGAGCATAGGCACTCGAAAGTGGAATTCCTAGAGGAGCGTCTTGCAGCGGATTTTGCCATTCACAATTT
Organism: Lepisma saccharinum; assembly: GCF_977018435.1. Classification (NCBI taxonomy): domain Eukaryota; kingdom Metazoa; phylum Arthropoda; class Insecta; order Zygentoma; family Lepismatidae; genus Lepisma; species Lepisma saccharinum. Next base: position 65,388,752 of record NC_139232.1, read on the forward strand.
TGTAAAGATAATTGAAATCATTCACTAAACGGCGCTGATAGGGAGTCTGCAAGTGTAGATAGGGCAGGAGATGCGTAATGAGTAGAGCCCGGATGTTCAGGCACTGAAAAGTGTTAAAACTGTCAGGCAAAAAGGCGACGAAAAATTGAAAAAAAGGCAGTGTATGTCGAGAAAAAGGCAGTTAAGTTTCAGAAAGAGGCAGTGAAAATTGAAGAAGAGGCATTAAAAATTGAAGAGAAGGACTTAAATTCTTCTTAAATCTTTAAAAATGTATTTACAAGTAATAATTTGAACAACAAGGGTTATTGAAAAACGAAATCAAATAGAAGAAGAGAAATATAATTTAAAAAAATGCCTTGTCGGAATGACAAAAGAGGCAAAAAAATACACAAATGTTTGAAAAAGGCAGCGTAAGGTTAAATAGGCAAAAAAGGCAACATAATGCCTTGTCGGAATGACAAAAGAGGCAAAAAAAGGCAAAAATGTTTGAAGAAGGCAGCGTAAGGTGAAATAGGCAAAAAAAAAGCAACATAAAGTATTGTTCAGAATGTTAAGAACCTTCGGATCGGTGTACTTTTGTGTTCAATTTTTGTCTACCAGCGTCGGAAACGAATAGGCATTTTGCCTAAAATCCGGGCTCTAGTAATAAGGGAACCCTGTAGCATTCTATAGCTAGGAAAAAGTGAAGAACAGAATCGATTCTAGAGGGCTATGGGCCAGACTAGAACAGTATTCTATTATTGGGGAAATGAACGACTTGAACTACAATATGAGGGCTGAGATGTCACTAATTTCGGTGAAACGATACTGTAAACCTAAGAGACGCATTGCCTTTTTGTGGTGCCTGTAAATATGTTCTTCAAAAGTGAGTTTTTGGTCTTTGTGAGAGGATACTGCTTTGATGTAATTGCCAGAGATGGAGTAAGTTTATGCCTGGAAAAGTCTATGTTCGAGACCAAACATCCGGTGTTCACAGGGGCTGAAGACTTACATTTCCAGAAGCTCTGAATGACAAAAACTCGCAAGTAGTAGAATTTACCGAAATTACTCTTTCGCCTCAGACCTTGAGGTATTTGTCTTCAAACAGGATAAAGAAGAGAGGGGGGGGGGGGGAAGTAAGGAAGTTCTTTGTCACCCGTTGAAGTCTTTTCCCTCCATCCACCCGTAGAACAACGAGGAATGGAGATGTAAAAGCACCGGCTACCTTGCCGTAAGCAAATCTTTGGATGATACAAAGGAGAAGGTCATGCAAGGGGAGAAAAAAATGAGAGGGATGGTGTTTTCACCTTTTCGGAACTTGATGTGCGTGACTGTTGCTACAGAACCCTTAAAGCCCTGTCCTGAAGCATGGCAGTGTTCTCGAAAGGCGGAATATTGCGGGAAATATGTCAATTTTAAGCAGCGTGCGGTTTAAGTTTTCTTTAGGTGAGGCTGGGGAGGGGGGGGGGGGGTTCATATTCAATTCAGGATTCAGATGAGAGAAGAAAATACATGTCTCTACAATGAAGTCCACATTATTATTATTATTATTATTGTTAACAATACTAAACAAAACAATGAGATAATAAGAAACTGTGAGGACCTCCCCGATGGCACAGTGGTAGTGTCGCCGCCTTGTAATCAAAGGGTCCCTGGTTCGATACCTGGTGAAGGCATATAGTGGTTAGGATCCCACTTTAAGCTGTAGGTCCAGTCCCGATTAGCCTTACTGTGCATAAAGTGGACTTAAAACACGAAATCAATCAATAAGAAACAACTGTACACAAGGAGTCATTCATTTTTTCACCAAAAATGTCCTCTTAAGTGTTCATTGCTACATTGTTGCTCTATACTGATTTTTAAAATTTGTCATCAAAAGGTCGTTCCACCTAATACAAAGGCAGCGAGTTTTTTCTTTAGGTGGACTCAACTGCGGAAAGAACACATTGAGTGCCATCTTGTATGAAGCGAAATAGTTCGATTTTGCAACACGTGTGTTAATTATTTCCTTGTTCCACAACAAATTTATCTATTCTTTTGGGACCAATTAAATTAGCGTTTGTTAGACCTTTATCAATTGAATCACCGAGAACAGTTTATCAACTCCGTGTTTTTGTGATACACCCTGTAGATTTTCTTGTCTTAAAAACGTATTGCTTTTTAATAATAAAATCAATTTTAATAAATTAAATAATTACATTTATTTAAAAAAAAATAATTTAACGGAAATATTTGTATTTGAAATGAGACATTGCCCCCTCCCCCCTCGCAAGTGACAGAGAAATCAACCAGATGATTGAATACAATAGCTTGTGGGAGTTTCCCTCATTTCCATTCAGATTTCAGATACCACCCTCGTTTATATTCCAAGTACATGAACGTTTTGCTTTTCCTTCCAAGATACTGCAATTCAGTATTATTTATCGCAGGTTAGTGCAAAAAGTCGGTGTTATTTATTGTGTAATTTCACACTGAATAAAGGTATAAAACCTTTTCACTTTCACACAATAAAATTTGCTGCTTTTTGTAATTCGTTTGTCGTTCATGGTTTCCCACATATCTGCATTAAATATTGATAATACTCACTTGGAACACATATTACTCACATTGGCATTTTAACGCAAAAATTGAACTTTTTCCCTGTAAGTTACATGAATTATAATATTGCCAGTGCTTTATACTTCTTTTGGATAGATTTTCCCCTTGCTCCACATTATTCGACTCTGACAATTTAATTAATAAACGGGAATTTGTATCGCAAAATATGGGAAATTTTATGATAAAAACGGGATTTTTTTTTAAAAATTCAGAACACTACTTTCTGATTTACCAGCTTCCGGCGTTGACTTCTCCGAAATGTTTTTATTATTTCTTCTGAGAGCATGGGATTTGGTTTCATGTGGAATTCCACTTCCTACGATCCAGAGTTCCCGTTAATTATCTTAGCGTACCCCCAATCAATGATAAAAACGCAATCGTGGGCAAGCACTGCACGTCTTGGTTTTCAATGAAAGTTCTTGCGTGACTGCGTGGAATACTCCTGACACCTATTGGGGATCTGAAGAGTCGCCAACTCGCTACGGTAAAGGATGAACCTGTACGATAAATAGCCACTGCCAGTGGCGGCGATTAGAGACGTGGGGACAGTTGGTAGTCTCCTTTCTTAAGCCTTGTCTACCAAGATAAAGCAATCTGTCCTTGATGCACCACAGTTTCGGTGCCCAATCACCGCCACTGGCCATTGCTTCAACGAACATTCCGCACATAAGACTTTCAGTATTGACTGTATCATTGAGTGTGGTGCAAAACAGTGAGTTTATTAAATATATTTTATTTAGTGAGTCTGAGTCAGATATAGCACAACTTCAACTTTTCGCAATATCTAGAATATTTAATGTGATCTCATACTCCGGCGAAAATTATGCATTTTCCTAGTCAAGCCTGTATAAGCTTATGGGGTAAATTTGGTCACGCTTATCTCGACAACTGGTCCACACATATTCTTGAAATTTCGCCTGAGCACTGAGGTAGGATGTTTATATAGAACCACTGTTTGATATTTTCATTTACTGCACCAACGTCTCGATAATTAATTAATTAACTTTGCTCTTGAATATCGTAGTAGTCTATCACATACCTTAAACAAATATTTTCATTCTGTACACGACTTCCGGCAATAAGGTGTCAAAGCAAAATATGTGTTTTGGAACCTCTCCCAGGGCGTAGTGGGTAATGCTGTCGGCTTGTAATCAAGGTGTCTAAGCAAGCTTCAATCCGCAGTGGTTCGGATCCCATCTCTAATCTCGATCTGAGCATAAAAGGGACTTAAACTTCGACTTTGATTCAAAACATACGTCTATTCTTATTCTTATTCTTATTGATTTGAAATCCATGGTCAGACCGGGATTCAAACACGTTCTTCTTCTTTTTTATTATTATTTGTCTTTTATTTAAAAATAATATTTCTTCATGGTATTACGAGGAAAGAAACAGATAAACGAAAATAAACAAACGGAGGGAGAAAGGGCCAGAAATATAGAAACAAAGAAGGTAAAAAAAGGTAAAGTGCTCCCCTGCTCCCCATGAAGGCGTATAGGGGTGTGGGGGTAACGCACCACACTTTCTTGATCCGGTCATGAGTGGGGGTGATGTGATCAGCATCACGCCCCTGACCGCCATTACCCCCCAGGGTTTCCCAGCTACCCATGTTATTCGACGCTGGGTGGGCGCCGGGACCGCTCCCAACGTTAGAAAAGTTCCTTGAGCATGGTAGTCAGACGCGTTACCGACTGAGCCACCGCGGCCACAAAAGAAGGGAGAGAAGGAAATAGAAAACACAGAAATAGTGAAACACAGAAGGAAGTAGCGGTAGAAAGACAGAGATAGAGAACAAAAATGTAAATGGAGAGAAAGAATGGAAAATCGAAAGAAAGAGAAAGTGAAAAGCAGGAAATGAGAACTGTAGAAATATAGAAAAAAACGGAGAAAGGAAAATGGAAACGTTAAGAAAGAGGAGAAGAGAAAAAGTAGGAAAGAAGTGTGACAGAAAGAATGAATTTGGAGGTAAGAGATAGAGGCAGAGAGAGAGAACGGAAAATGAAAGGTGTGGAAAGAAAAAAGGAGACAGAACGAGAGACCAAGTCTAATATTCGTCCCTCCTTGAGCCTCTTCCTGCAGGGACGGCGCTACAGGGGGACTAGGGGGGCTGAAGACACCCCGATAGCCCCCCTAGATTTTTGTAGTACGGTAGACGCATTTCAACCGAAAACTTAAAAAAGTAAAATTTATATTTTCCATTATGAAACTTGCATTGGAGCAAGCAAAATGTTCATGTGCATTTTCTAGTTCGGTTAGATCGCAATTACTTCATTTCGATGTGTTCTCAAATCAATGGGCCACTGGTCATTCGATACTAAGTAATTTGCCAATCAAGAGTCCCCAAACTTGCTACTAAATCATCTGCCTGCCTGGAAGATGGACGGACGTATTCAGTGACTGTGAGATTGTTCTTTGATTTTTGTTGGCAGCCTCTGTAAATCGTATCACTCACTATATCTAGGAATAGGTCTAACAGACGTGACAAATGAATTTTTATAAGTAGGAAGACATTCAAAATCTAAAGAAGCGTTATGTTTCCTTTCTGTTCGTTAGTTCCTCATTGAAGTACCGACAATTGCATGAGAATTAGAGATGTTCTCTCATTGGTTTAATCGTTATATCTATTCTTAAGTAATTAATTATGCAGCATTCTTAAACACGAAGGTTTATGGCTACAGCAACACATGCCTTCCTATCCTCCTTATCACTGCAAATATTCGACAGGGAGAGAAATACGAAGTCAAAGAATGAAAAAGTACAAAAACTACCTAATTCCTAAATGCTAAAACATTGGAAATATTAAAATTGGCCTCCCAGCCCCCATAGTCTAGCGATAGAATTGCTGCCTTGATATCAAGGGGTCTCACGTTCGATCCCGGTGGAGGTAATATTTCATTTCATGAAGTCTTTCAGATTTCACTAGAAGGGCTTCCCGTATGGCGTAATGCCAACGTCATCGACTTGTAATCAAGGGGTCCCGAGTTTGATACCCGGTGGAGGCACATTGCACAGTGGTTCGGATCCCACTTTAAACTCTAGGTCCAGTCCTGATTATCCTACCTGTGCATATAGTGGACTTCAAAAAACAATTCAATTCCACTAGAAGCTGTAGCTCTCGTCCCGATTAGCCTCTGTGCATATAATAGACCTTAATACAAATTCAATCAGGTAAGCATTGAAATACGGTGCGAATATCAGCAGGTTTGCACAATTTTCTTGCTCGCAGTTCTAGTCCTACATGTTAATTAATTATAATTTGTGAGGTTAGGAAATAATTTCTGCAGTACCACCATAGTGGACAAACTTGATTGTGTGCAGAAGAATCAATCTTTCAAGCACATCTAAAACTATTGATCCAATTCTGTGCAGTATTTATGCACAATATATTCTGAAATAAAATTAAAATCTTCAGCAGTTATTTTCACTAATAAAAATGCTCAGTGCAAGAGTTGCAAATATATTCATTGCTTTTATGTCAATGTATTTGTCTCCTAGTGGAAGTGAACTTGTAGTAAAAATATACTTGTTTCTTACTCCTAAGTGGACGGCATTTCGGAATCCGTCCCATTTTTAGCCCTAAGTTCTGAACAAGAAAAAGTAAGATATTTAATCATGCCAGAGAAAATGGCATCATTAACATACTTTCTGGGTGGTTTGTTTATTTGATGCCTACTTTATTAAGTTAGTGTCGCTTTTCTGATGCACGAAAAGCTACAATCTTTCGCCGCTCCCTACTGTTGTAATTTGAACAGTTTAGAGTTTTGGCACACTGAGTCAGAAAGGAACTCAAAATAAAGACCCTTTAGCAGCTGCTTGCAATTGTTAAAATATTTAAAATTGCTTTTTACGAACTTTATAAGCTTTGTGTTATTGAAATGTGCACACACCCATCAACGACTGCGTACGGCAAATCAAGTGTTGGCTTCGTAATCGAAATGGTATTGAGAGGTTAAATGCTATATCTATTCTGTCATTTGAGAAAAAGCTTGCAAAATCTTTGGATTTAAACAAGGTTGTAGCTGCTCATAAAAACAGACGCACCTGGTTATTTTCTTATTTGAACAAAAAAGTACTCACATTATTTACAAGTGTTACGTGTAGTATTTATACATATATCCAGCGAGTTGATAATGAGTGTATTTTTTATGGTGTATTTTGTTTACTGTTCATATTAATAGTAAGTATGTGATACTATTCCTCTCGATAATGGCTTAGGAAAGAAAACAATACAATTATTGCATTTTAATTGACATAAAAGGTTCGTGCTTGTGGATCATATTGCAACATGACATCTCAGTGATTTATCTTTGGATTTGACTGTAAAGTATGTCACTGGTAAAATTATACCGTAATAAAGTATTACGTAATTACCTTTTAACCGATATTTGTTAGCCCCCCGAGAATTTGACCCCTGCCTTCCTGAAAGAAAATCTCCGGTGACGCCACTGTGCTTTAGACGCAACACGCCATGATCCTCGCTATCAACAGATGGTTGAAAAAAAAAAGGCTAAATGGCAATTCTTTCTGTATTTATGAGTTGACGCAATTCCTTTGTTTGCGAGGATCGTTTCATTACCAGGGGAAGGAGGAGGCGTTGTAGGGGCAATATGACTCGGTCTGCAAGCCAGACCAGAATCTCCGGCCGTTTTCCACTGGCTCGTTCCAGAAACGAGTTAGTTAGCGGATAGCTGCAATCCTTTGCTAACGAGAAAGTCCCTCTTCATCAACATTATCTGTAGCATATTTCTCTCTCTCTCTCTTTTTCTTTTTGTGCAGAGTTGCCAGTGCAAAGACTAGAAAAATCGTTAGTTCGAGACGATACCGAGACCGTTAACCTTGACAAATCGAGACGAAAACGAGACCAGACCCTTCGGAACGAGGCCGAGAACAAGACAGACTTCTTTTATCGTAATTCCGAAGCTAAACTGTTATAGTAGTGTCAACCTTGTGGTTGAATATATTGTTTTTCGAGTGCACAGCGTCAACATGAGGCGAAAAATTGATTATCTGATTGCAACTTCAATTGAATATGAAAGTAAATTTCAGTATTAACATAACTGTATTCATCACTACCATTTATACATATCCAGTAGGCTACACAACCTTTTTTGTCAGTTGTTTCTAGGCATGCACGTTCAATAATGTACATTGTAAAGTCATCATCAACATTGTAACATTTGTGTTGCTCGCGGAATGGCTTATCTCCACACACTCTGCAAAGTTTGTGTGGTGGTACGCTCTATACTTAGGCGCACCGAGGAGGGGTTGGGGGGGGGACCAGCCCCCCTCGGCTCAATATAATTACTTCGCTCTATTACCCTACCCATAATGACATTCAAAATGCTATTTCAGCAGCTGCCTCGTCTCGTTTAAACTTAAAGTTCTGCATATCTTTAAAGAGTTCTGGTCAAATAAATTCCAAAACTCAAATTAGTTCTATAGTTGTTCAGGAGTCTCGATGAGACACAAATTGTCTCGATGCTGATGCAGTGAAATCAGGCTTTGACACTAAATAGATCTTTGTGTATAGCCCGGTTGTTGAGTATGTTCAATTTTGACAATAGACTCAACGATATCGGTACGTTTCTAGACCCATGTAATTCTGACTTCAACCTCCTATTAATCTCTATTTAAAGTTAAATGAAACAATTAATATAATGTTAGTTATGCATTATGAAAACGCCTGCATTCTTAATACAATAGGCTATAGATTTATTAATACGTTCTCACAATCCACATAAATACTCTGGGAGAATTATAAATACTTCAGATTTTCAGAAGTTACAAGATCAGCAATTATTTGTACTACACATTTTCGAAACCCTCAATGCTAAAACAAGGTCCTATTGTCTGAATAGTTCTTACCGTTATGTGTACTTGGCATTTTCGATCTGCTCACAGGAAATTTTCCACTTTCAGTTCCTTCCATCACATACATGTTTCATTTCACCATATCGCTGCAGCTCCGTAAAAAAAAAAAAGGAGTTTAACAAGAAACATTAACCTTATCATATGTCCTCCTTGTATCTTTTCTCCATTCATTTCTCAAAAATTTATGAGGTCGTCGTAAAGCAGAAACTGATATGACTCCCTCAAACAATGGTTATCAGGAATGTCCATCATCCAAGACTGACAAGCCGTATAATTAGCTGCAACAAAGAGTAGTTCTTGTGGTGCCATGTGTGCGCTCTGTCATCTACAAGAATAGCTAGTTAGTGCTAGGGTAGCAAACCGGCTTTTGCACAATATCCAACAAAGTTAGTCTGGAAAACGACATAATACGATATATGAGTTATACAATCTGGTATTCTGTTCGTTAGTAGGTTTCTGCAATCTTAAGATTCTTCTATCAGCCTCAAATCAATGTGTACCTGGGGGCAACCCTTGGGGGGGGTTGAGCAATGGCGGCCGGAGCGTGGTGCTGACCACATCACCTCCGAAGTGACCCTACCCCCCACATCTCCTAAATGTGCATTCACGGCACGGTGCTATATACACCTTTATCCAAGACTCTTCTATTCTTGCTTGTCATCTGCATATTCCTTCTTTCCATTACTTCGTCCAAAAGTGTGGTTCTTTTCCTTCAACACGACCCTCTATTGCTATGGTCCCTATATTGGGACCTTGAATTTTTGCAAACACGGTATCAACCACACATTTTGTATTGCTAAAAACTGTTAATGGATGTGAAGTGACCATGTTCTCAGCACATTTTTCACCCACTTCAAATCGCAAAATAATGCGAATTTGGCATAAAATGCGAACTGTGTGCCTTTCTAGCAAATTTCGACACATTTAACAACAAGCATAACGCTCAAAATTTCCGAAGTTTTATCCAAGAGAAAACTTGTGTCTTCTGCAGGGAATAATTCCGATGGCTACATGAAACCACGTTTAAATGCACATTTCCTATGATTTTTTTTTACCGTCTATCAGAACGTAATTGCATCACCGAGCGAAGTGGTGCGATTATGGCGGTGATCGAGTTCGCATCTACCGTCACACGGGAGCCGTAACATCGGTATTACGTAGGTCGTGTGACTTAAAGTTTAAAATACTAGTTTAAAAGCACAATGAAATATGATTTGAGGTATTGGCAGAAAAATGTGCCAAAAAACTCAAATATTGGAAAACACATAATATAGGACATAGACACTGAAAAGTATCATATTGAAGATGTAACAAGATATTATGAAGTATTTTGATAACAGTCAGTAATTAGGTTGTGAGAATTATTTAAGTGTATAATGATGCAACATTATGTTTTCTTAAGCGTGGGGACTTTATATCTAAAATCTAAAATCAATATAGCTAATAACTAGCAAATTATTGGATGGGCTCGAGTCCCATAGGCCCATTCATATAAGAACATCACTATAAGTTGGCTCCACTGCGAGCACCTGTTTCGGTTCGGCACACTTGCTTCAGTTTGCACACGATCGATGCCGGAATGCCTCCCCGAGAATTAAAACCAATCGTACTCTCTTCTGATGCCGTTGGGGGGAAATTTCACATACACAACCGCGGGAAGTAGCTGTTAAAAAGCTTCGAGGAACACCGACTGTGTGACGGAAGCCTAGAGACGCCAAAAAAAGGTGACAAAGTAGGAACAATGAATGGGTCAAAGGTGTTGTTGAGATGATATATGTAAGAATTGTCTAATGGGGATATTTAATATTGAACTATTTTCTTTAATATGAATGATTTTGATCTACACAGGACTTGCACACGACAGCAAATGAGTTTGAATAAAGAAGCTTCAGAGATGTATAACACAACAAAATGTTGCATCTAACCGACAAGATCATTAGCTCCTGCTTACTCAATTAGTTCAAGAGATCAAGAGTTCGATACTATGAGAGGTGCTGCCATCTTCAGGACAAGAAAAGCAACTGAAATGAAATAGCGGGCTCCGATCCAGACATTCAGAAAAACGTCCAGTAACACACTCAAAGACCACCACACATCACCCAAAATATAAAACTTGGTTCTCAAAGGACCGCAGAGTTGAAGAATCACTGGCAACACTTGTAGGGAAGAGGCTCGTGGTGTGTTATTTGTCCGAGAAGTGGCTAGTGGAAACAAATGCCAGCCCGGCGTAGCAGTCCAAGGTAAAAAGGAACTTTGATGATGGATAATGAGAAGAGAGCAGAGACTCAAGGCCAGGGGGAGGTGGATAATTACAAGTTTGCAACGACCGCATTCCTCGGCCTTTGCCCACAAAGCCCGGCCGCTGAAGAAAGCTCTTGGACTCTCTGAATAACACACACGGAGGCAGAAAGAAATGGGCCGAATATTCTTACAGTCATGTGGGCAGATGATGGTCAGTGTGCTTTTGAAGATCAAATGTTGCTGTGTTGTTGGTTTTCTCGGTGTGCTTTGTCAAGCGCCTGTAACGAAAAAGATGAAAGAGTCCCTGAGGGTTTGAAGACGCCTCGAAGTCTGGCGAGCGCCAAGGAGTTTGATGATCTGTTTTGAATAGGGTTTTCTATCGAATGATTTACGTAGGTGGATGATCTTCCAATGCGATTTTGCTCTTCCCTTTAGCGTATATGTAAATGTTTTCCATTGAAATATTATCTTCTTAATCACTAAACTCGGAAGTTGATTTGCTAATCTTCACCCATGGACGTGGCCAGAATTTTTTTTAGGGGGAAGGGGGTCAGGCTATAGATAAAAGTTGAATGTAGCAATTGCAACAATAATAACAACAGCTGAGCCAATACCGATGCCGATCGGTCGATATCGAAAAGTATCGGTTGGAATTCATCTATCGATACCAGCCGATACTTTCCTGTCATATTGGCCTTTCTTGGTAAATTGTTGCATATAATTGGAGAAGAATATTTACACACCTATATTGATCAATATTTTGAACAAATTTTAATTTTTGCAATTTTCAAGTTTCGGTATCGGTTCAAAGCCATAATAACAATGATTATGATTGTATAATAACAATTATAACTATTACTAGCTGATAAAAATAAACCAGTTTTATTCAAAATTGATCATCACCGCTATTGTTGTTGTTGTTTTTATTATTATACACCTGAGAAGACTGTTCTACTCGATCCATCAGATGAACAAATATCTAGCACAACTGTTTTTCATTATTTATTGTACATTTCATTCAGTTAGTGTACTAAAATGTATCGTTATTCTATCTACAAATTAGGGGAAAATTTTAGTCATAATGTTTATGTTGTGTATACTCCCGTATAAAACTCAAATTTCTGGAATTTTAAAAACCGTAGAACTATTTATTCTTAGAATTAAATGCTAAAAAATGGAAATATACCCTGGTTTCTGCTATTTTTTCCAACTAACGAAGTTTTTATTTGGTTATTTTGTTCGAAATTTAATTGAACCTTATTTCTATTATTAACAATAAAAATAACAAGCTTTCTTCTATTTTGTAGCTTGAAACGGACGATGTTAATTTCTAAAGAGGGTGGACGAACCGATTCGAGCCCCTCCACGCCCACGGCTTCACCCACTCAAGAGTAAGTTACTTATTTCCAATCATTCTCCTTCTCACTTCCCATTTTCTTTTCTTCCTTCTCTTTACTTCTCCTCCTTTCTCTTCTCTTCCTTTCTATTCGCTTATCTTCTCTTCCTATTTTATTTACCTTCCCTCAGTGGCGGCGATTGGGTTCCAAAACTGGGGGAGTGGGTGGACGACAGTTTAGTTTCCCTTGGTAGATAAGGTTTAGCACAGGGGAGCAAAGGTGGCAAAAGGTGGGGAGAAATTACCCCCCCTCGCCCCCCTAATCGCCGCCCCTGCCTTCCCTTCATCTCTCTCACTTTAGCTTCTCTTTTCTTCTCTTGCCTATCCCTTGGTTCTCCTATTTTCTCATCTCCTTGTTTCCCTTCTCTTTCACTTTGACTTTCTTTCTTCTGTACTTCCTTATTTATTCTGTTTTGTTTCTCATGGTTTCATTTTCGTTACTTCGTATGTACGTAAGGTCGACTCGTTTTCTTGTGTAGTAGATTTGTTCCAAGTGTATAGTAGTGATCTCCATTCAAGGTTTAACAATGTATTCCTCCTTTGATTGATGCTTCAATAATTATTCTCCTTATTCTGTCTCCGAACATCATCTTCAGACGATTGATTTGCATAGCCATTTTCTTTTCTTTGCTGTTGTTCCTCTAAACTATTTTGCGTTTACTCTTTCATCGATTTTTCTCCAATAGCTGGTGTGGACCTAAAAACGTGAATGCAAAAATGATGTTTGATTTTTTTTCTTTCTTCACGCTTGGTTGGCCTCGTATCGCTTCGGAAAACTATTACGTAATATAAAAAAAAATCACTTAAGATAGAAAGAAACTGTAACGTTCCTACTTTTTAATTTGCTGCAACTTTGAGTGGGGGGTTAAGATAAGGAATATTAATTATGATTTGCAGCCTATAAGAAGGAGTTATTATCACTCTTAGGGAAGGGTGCTTGTAAAATTTATTTTGTTTTTGTCAGAATTCCTCCGCCGACCCGTCAATCATGCCTTTCTCCTTGACCTGGGGCGGGCAGTCATGGGGCCAGAGGCTAGAGATAATGGCATTAATGTAACTTATATTGTGACCTTGGTAGGAAGGTTCACTGGAGATGTTATCCAACTGTCCCCTTTTTAATGGATAATTTGTTTACAGCAGAGTGTCTGAATGTAAGAGTTGCCCAGGACTTTCGGAAGATACAGGTTGACCATGTCTTGGTGAAAATTTGAACAATTTTTCCGTCTTCATTCGTTTCCACAAGATCGCCATAACCTCTGTACCAAGTTTCGTTGCAATCCGTTGCTTCGAATGGACACCAGATGGCTCTGAGTGAAGCAACTTTAAATGTGGCCATTAATTTACATTGGTAAATTCATGAAAAAATACTCGTGAAAAACCAAATTCCAATATATACGCAACGATGATTTTAAAGACAACCACTAAATACAATTCACTAACTCAGATGCACTATGCATTTGTTCTTCATTCACTTATACGTGAAATTGTTCATTATATATTTGTAAATCTGGTGGCCGCGGTGGCTCAGTCGGTAACGCGTCTGACTACCATGCTAAAGGTCCCGGGTTCAAATCCGGGAACTTTTCTAACGATGGAAGCGGCCCCGGCGCCCACCCAGCGTCGAATAACATGGGTACCTGGGGGAAACCCTGGGGGGTAAAGGCGGTCAGGGGCGTTACTCACGACCGGATCAAGAAAGTGTGGGGCGTTACTCCCACACCCCGTATACGCCTTCATGGCGTGGTGCTATGCACAGGGGAGCATTTTACCTTTACCTTTTTTTATATATATATATTTGTAAATCTACAATATTAATATTCTTTCGCTGGTTGTTGCCCTTCATCGCTAACTTGATTTTATAAAAATACCTTATAGTTATTCAAACGTGTGGGTAGTGAAATAATAAATACATTTTTAAATATTCTTCAAGAAATTGAATTTTGTGTCCAGGGAAGAGTTTCGGAATTTTTGACTCGGAATTTTCATAATGTACGAGTTTCTTTCTCCTTTTTGCGAAAGATTGAGATATATGGTGACATTTTCACAATTAAGTTACAGGGCAAAATCAAATTACCTTTAACTGGTCGACTTCTCGAGTTTTGTTCTTATTACTTTAGTGAATTTAAAGTCGTAAAAACTTTCATTAAAACACAGTGTGGTAAACTATTTACACACCACTACAGCTCCATCTACAGGCAAGAAAAGCATAAATATTTAAATACTGATGTGGATGAAAGCCAATTTTTTATGCATTTTAGTACTACTATTTCCGAGATATTTTGATACGCTTAGTAAAGTATATTTGAAGTCAAAACTATTTGCTTATCTTTGTTGTTACAATAAAAATTTTTGGTGTGGGAGGGGGTTTAGGGCAAGATTTCGCACCTTGGGGGAAAGAAACAAGTAAGAGGGAGGGAGAGAAAGAGAGAGAAAGAGAAGGAGAGAGAGAGAGAGGGGGGAAGAAGGAAACCTTTGACCTAACGAGTGTAGATTCTTTGACCTCTGCAAGTCGGTACAGAGTCTACTGTCGCCATGATGAGCGACAGAGCACCTCCTTAATATGCACTTAGTTCATCCAAGTTCTCAGGGGTCAAAAGTCTTCTGAAACAAAGCAATCGAAGACACTAATAATAATTGATTTCAGAGTCGGCGCTGTTTCATAAATAAAAACTTCCCCAGCTACTTATTTTTTGAGTAATATCCTCCACAGACCAGAGGGCGTAGTTGAGGGTGTGGGGGAGACGAGGGGGGCCCAAGCTCTCTCTTGTGTGTGTGTGTGTATAAATTGTTCCAGATGACTTCGCTGGAGGCTCCAGCATCTCTTTTCCGCAAAAAAAGGAAGGAACAAAAGAAAAACATGTTTCCCCCACGACTGGAGCCACTGGGACAGCCACAGACAGCGGCATCTTGACGCGACCCAACGTCGTCACACGAGGCTGCGTCTCCAGTGCCGTCGGCGACAAGTGACAGTCTTTCGCGGTTTCGGCAGTAAAAAGGTGGTTCGCACGCGTGGGCGGGCGGAAGGAAGGAGAGGGGGGAGGAACTGGAAGATATTTCGCCTTTTTCCACAACAATGAAAGTGACGAGTGGAGTTGTTTGGTTGTTTCTGGAGCCATTAACAGTGTACAACGTTTTTTTTTACGTTTCGAAATGCTTCTGGCTTCTCCGGTAGCAGAGGGGTTAACGTCGGCCCTGGTTCGATTCCCTGTGAGAGTTACTTAGGTTGTGGGTTTTAGTCAGGCTGCGAAATCTTTAAAGATTTGGTGGGTGGGAGAATTATCATGCACATTTAAAAATTTATTAAGGCGAAGAGTGCCAGTTTCGCACCAGGTGTGTATTTACAGTACAACCTCGTTAATCCGGACCCCGATAAGCCGGACTTCGCTTAATCCGGACAGGCAAAAGGCAAAAGGGGGGGAAAAAAGCAGAGCAGAGCCAGGTCCCGTCGGGCACATCATCATACTAATATGGGAATCGCGTATTTACGTACTGCATTCTCGTACTGTATAGTGTATTTAAGCCTATGCCCTTTAAATGCACCGTAATAAACGTGTTTTATTACTCTAAACGGGGTTTTAATGCACTTTGTACTGTTATTTTATGTTATTTCAGTTAATCCGGACTTTCGTTAAACCTGTCAACATATCCCCCACATTAACGAGTTTTTACTATATTTCAGTATCGTACTACTAAAAGAAAAGAAAAAAACCCGGGCGTATCCAAGAGTATGCAAGTTGAAGCGTTTTTTTAAGTTCATTAGTAACCTAGACACGATATTTGAAAAATATGATGAATAATAATTTTCAGAATCCCATGTGTTCCTTATGGAGAAAAAAACCGCAACAACTTCAACTTTAAGTTACGGCTAATCAAATGCAAGTTTCGACTTTTCGCTTGCCAAGCAAATCATCCGCCTGTCCCTTTCCATTCATATATTTTTCTGTGCGATCCGAAGTTTTATATTCCCAACAGAGCAAATAAAATAATGCTCCCATTAGCGTATTGCATTTCTAGTTGAATTTCAAGGAGCTAGATTTACGAAGGCTGGATAAAGTATCTCCTAGGGTAATTATAGAACATTTTTACAAAAAATGCCCTGCTCAATGTCATGTGGTTTCAGACTTATGTTTCATTCATTGACTTTAGGGTGTTGTGGGAGTTCTTGATATTTTTAATTTAATCACCATCATCATCCATTCCCTACGTCGCGATTAACCAGAAGAAGTAGAAAAGAGACGTAAACATTACCTAATTGTAACCATAATATGTAGTTTTATTGTACTTAATCTAAATCCTACAAGGTTAGAAAACCCACCAGCTATCACGAAGGATTTCCCAAGCCAGCTATTTGCCTTCTGCATGTGGGGAGTGGGGGATATGCCTCGTTGACGGACTATAATCGACGTTGTTCGCTGGAAATAAGCTTCAAATAGACTTTGAAACGGCATGCAACCCACTTTTGACATGCTTTTGGTTGATGTAGCTCTTGGCGTAGGTCTGAGAGGGTGGGGAGACGCTTCTTTTCAATCTTGAGTGAATCATTTGATGAAAGGAGCAGCCATCAGCAACCAAACAAAAGACAAATGAACATAAATGACACATGACTTTATTCTCCTCCCCTCCTCTTCCCCTTTTTCTCAAGAACGAAAGAAAAACACAAGAAAGGAAAGAGTACAATTTGGGCCACCCATTATCATAAAACCTGGGTTCGAACATAGAACAACAGAAAAGGATCATGACATTTTCTCAGTCGTTCTGACGGACCAAATCGTGACGTAATCCATTTTCCCCCCTCCCCCGCCCCTCCCGCGATAACCCTTGCGGGCAAGGAGTCAAGAAATTGGCACTGGCAAAAACAGAATATCGTTACAAGAGAATTCTTCTTCTGTAATATATGTCATAATTTCCTCTTCCTCCGCCTCTTTTCTTCGTATTCATTTTGGGCGCGTTTCCCCGATTGACTGATGACGCTGCATCAGGACCAGCCAGTCAGTCGGTCTCCCCGGGTTCTTTTAAGTTCATGCCCGAGTGATTCTGTGGCGCCATCTTGATTTTGGAGATTAGCCTTTTTTAGAACGACCGCAAATCAAGGGAACGTTCCTTCACGTTGCCAATGTCCCTCATGCTAGTGTTGCCAATTCTGTCGCTTGTAGTCTTAAGAAGGAGGGAGGGAGAGAGAGAGAAAGAGAGAGAGAGAGAGAGAGAGAGAACTTTCTAAGTTCAACTCTCTACTGATTAACTTTAGGTACTTCGTATTTGTATGATATGTCTAAGCGTATCTAGAAAAATCAAAAGGAGTTAACGTTTCTAAAGGAAATTAATTTGCCCTAAGAATTATTAGTTATGAATATTTTTTGAGCATTGGAACGTAATTTTTTAAGTTGTGAAAGTTACAATTTTTCTACTCCCATGTCTCATTTATGTGGAAATAATGGAAATTCTCAGTCTAGAATTTTAAGTTTCTTGGGGGAATTGAAATGGTCTGTGGTTCCTATAATAAGTCTACCTTAAAGGATGCACTTTCTTACTACTCTTTCCACGTTCCTATTTTTCTTACTACTCTTTCCATGTTTCTAGTTTTCTTACTACTCTTTCCATGTTTCTATTTTTCTTACTACTCTTTCCATGTTTCTATCTTTCTTATTACTCCTTCCACGTTTCCATTTTTCTTACTCTCTCTTTCTATTTGCGTTTCTGGCTTCCCCTGATTTTCTTTCAACGATTCTATCTTTTTTACTCTCCCCTCACTTCCACGTTTCTGTCTTCCTTGCTCTCTCCTTTTTCCCACGCATCTATCTCCTTCTCCCTTTTTCTTTCCACGTTTCTATTTTTCTTACTTTCTCTGTTTCCACATTTTCATCTTCCTCTCATTTTCTTTCCACGTTTCTGTCTTACTCTCTTCTTCTTTCCACGTTTCTGTCTTTTTCTGTCTCTGTTTCTTTCCGCGTTTCTATCTATATTTCTTAATATTACTGTTTCATTATTTTACTGTTTCTCTCCCTCTGTCCCGGTTACGGTACCTGATGGAGGTACAGAGCGCTTCTCTTCCCACTGTAAACTGTCCCGATTAGCCTATCTGTGCACAAACTTTACCTCCACTCTCTTTCTTCTTTCTTTAAATCTTTCTCTCTGCCTCTTTTCCTCCTAACATTATTTCTCTCTCCCTTTTCCCTTTGATTCTGTTCAATCCTCTACTTCTCTCTCTCACTTCCTTTCTTTATTTTCGTCTACCATTATTTTCATCTATTTTACTCGGTGTGTAATTCTTGCTCCATTATAAAAACTTCTGAATATTTCTAATGAAGACTATTTGGTTGGGAAGAAGACTGGCTGAGGCTTTGGACCACCCTCCCTGTAAAAATTGCGATATTTTCCTCAGGAAAGCACCGCAGTGTATGCAAGCCTTCCAGGTCCTCTCGAATACCCAAGCAGCGGAGGGCATATGGACAACCGCGGGAGACCTATTTCCGAGAAAGGAACACAATGGAGGCCGTTGTTGTCCACGAGACATTTATCTAAGTAGGACACACACACGCATGGGATATGTAATTGCTCGCATATACATGAGACGGAGCTAATCTCTCTCCTCTTGGCCGGCAGAGAGAAGACCACTTGTGCATGCGGAGTATGAATCACTCTGAGCGATGCCATCTCCCTCTCTATCTGCCGTGGATTTCCTAATATGTTTCAACGCGGCTCCTGTCTGGATGCTCCAAGTGGAAGAAAAAAAGGAGGAAAATGCGTTTCCAGATAGAAATGTTCCAAAATTCTCTTAGGGTTTCGGGCAAGGATATCCGAAACCTTCGTTCCGGTGCAAAATTAACATAAAAACACGCAAGAATGAGGTATATATCCTCCAGGAACAGATTTGGATCACTCATGATCGAATCAATTAATCAAGTCATTCCTTCACCTTTTTCTCTGTACTTTTGTATATACAGTAAAACATCGTTAATCCGGACCTCGATAGGCTGGACTTCGCTTAATCCGGACCGGCAAAAGGCAAAGGAAAAAAAAAGCAGAATGCAAGGTTTCAAATGTTGCTAGAAGTCAACAAGCCCAAAGAAAAGGCAGTCAACCACTGATGAAATTCTGTTTCCCGCAGACTTTGTACTGTACTGTATAGTGTATTAAGGCCCATGCCCTTTAAATACACCATAATAAACGAGTTTTGTTGCTATAAACAAAGTTTTAATGCACTTTCTACTGTTCTTTTAGGTTAAGTTAATTCGGACTTTCGTTAAACCAGTCAATTTATCCCCCATTAGTCCGGATTATTTTTTTGAATTTCCTACCCGGTGGAGGCATATAGTGGTTCGGATCCACCTTAAACTGTAGGTCCAGTCCCGATTAACCTTACTGTGCATTAGGTGGACTTAAAACACCAAATCAATTAATCAATCAATCTAAAATCTTTCCGCGTACTCATATCTCCCTTTCTCTAGTGAAATATTTCACTCTAGACACACATAATGACCAAATGAGATAAAATATATGCAGACCAGCGTTGCCAACCTCCCGATGAGAAAAAGTGCTGTTGAATCTGTGAAATTATGCTAAATGCTGATAAATCGCGCGAGGATATATAATTACAACAGTAATGAATTATTATTATTATTGATAAGTAATAATAGTAATTTATTATTATTATTCGAATTATTGTAATTTTAAGTTATGCACCTGCTTTTCGAGTGATTTCAACATTGAACTAGAGAAAGTTTGAGATGATCGGTCGACTGCAAATCGGAACATTTGTTTTATTTGGGGGGGGATAAAGAAAAAATGAAGAGGGTGTGGTTGGAAAAGCATGTTTCTGGACCGAAAATAAGATCTTGACATAAAGTTTTAATTTCTCAAATATTGTCCTTTGAAACGAATTTCTTGGCATCGCTGATGCTGAGTTAAACTAGTTCTTGTTAGGGTTATACCTGCAGTTAATGTTAGACACTTCCATTTGTTCATTGTCCCCAAGTCTTAGTTGTATTTCTTCCAAAAAAGCACAGATTTGGTGTAACCTAGCTAGAAGCGTCACAATTTTACTATACTCCTCATATGATTTTCCGATAGACGTCCCCCCAGCGCCTCCTTAGCTTCAAAAGGAAAAACACACACAATAATCTCTTTCTTTAAAAAAAAGGAAGGAAATGAGTATACGACTTGTTATCCCTTGGCGCCAAAGCAGAGAGGAGCCTTCGAAGAAGTGGAAAGGGGGAAGACAGTTGCCATTCTGGCCGGCGCCATCCACTGGACAAAACCCGAATCACTGGCAACTCGCCTCCGACTTAAACTGTCCCCCCCTTTCAGAAACCTTTGATAGTGAAATACACTCCCACGCCAAGTAATCTCTGTCAGAGATGATCTCAAAAAGATGTCTTCTCCATCCCCTCCATAGAGGAGAATGGGAACATCATGAAATGAGTTAACTGGCTGGAAAAGCTAAGAGACAAAAAATAAAATGAAGATCCTAAGATAAGTTTAATAATGAGACCGTATTAATGTTAGTGATAATAATTAGGGCTCGGATAGTTATGCACTAAAAAAAACTCAAAATATGCATGCAAATATGCACTAAAAATATGTAAAATATGCACTAAAATATGCACTTTAAAAACCCGTTTAATTTATAAATGCTGTATATTACAAACTATGAAAGATTACATGCCAGGCAATGAATATGCATTATTCTGAATGCTCATTCGCTACACAGATTTTTTTCTATTAATATGGTTCTGCGTTAAATGAAACACAATACATTACAGATCATGATCATGATTGCATTTGATAACATGATGTCTGAAATTTTCGAACTTGAAACTCCTTCTGTTTTCAGCTAGAATAGTCTTACATTCAGAAAACACACGTTCCACTTCACAAGATACAAGTGGACTATATTCTAGGGCAACAAAGTCAGACACATCAAGTTCCAGATCATTCACAAGTTGTCCATTTGTATGCAGAATTTTGCAAACTTTCACCATTGTTGCATACCCACTGTTCTTTTTCAATACTGTATCCAATTTCTGTACATTCACAGGATCTTCAACCTGGGCGAGGGTTGTTGAAAGAAGAAAGACAGAGAAAAGATAAAGAAAAGAGAAGAGAACCGAGGAGAAGAAAAATAAATACAGTATTGCTCGGTGTTCGTTGTGGGTACAAAGATATCCACATCAACTTATTTTCATAAAATATGCACCTGCATATGAAATATGCATTTTTAGTTAAAAATCCTTAAATGTGCATTTGCATATGCAATATGCAAAAGGCATAATTATCCGATCCCTGACAATATTGTCTAACACTACATTTCAAGCGAACACTTCGCACCTTCTCTTTCTGCAGTATTCAGGTTATTAAGTCACCTACTTTTCAACCTCTTGTGTTAATCGCCACGACAAGGATGATTAATTACTCCTGGGGCATGGTTGTAAAAGGTCTATGAATTGTAAATAAATTCAATTCCGGTCCGGGAGAGAAAATAAGCAAGCGTAAATGGGTTCTGGACCGTAAAGAACCTTATTATCTTTAAAGTATTTCATTTCGGTCCCGGAACCTTTTTTGCCGGATCAAGTTCAATACGGTCCAAGTTCGGTATTGAAATGAAACAATACGCAACTTGGACCGAACTAAAATTGTGCGAGAAAAAATATTCCGGTCTTGTTTCGGAACAGTAATAGAGCCCATTTGAAATTACGGGTTCCTGGACCTCTAACAACCCTGGTCAAAAGTCTAGGGTTCGAATCCCGGCATGGGTCTTCTTTGTAAGTGTCCCTTCATCAATGTCAACATATCATCACTCATCTTCATCTTCTCGATGAAGTGACAGGGGTTTGGTTCGAATCCCGGCCTGAGCATGGGTGTTTGTGAGTGTCCATTCATCAATTTCAAGATATCATTACTCATGTCCATCTTCGCGATTAGCCGAAAGTGTCAGAAAGCGAAGTAAAACCAACCTTCGTCAGTAATGATTGAGTAACAGATGAAATGAATGGTGGACCAAACACAATAAACTTCTTCCTTTTCTCTATTTTACACCTTCTTAGCATAAGTTTGTAATCCCTTTCAAATGTTTCATCTTCCCCTTTTTGGATTATTATGAGTTTTGTGCTTTCCGTAGAAGTTTATATTCTAATTTATTAAAGCATTGACACTACGGTCTTAACTTAGCTCGTAAACTTATCTTCATTCAATTCTTTCTGTTTGACGCTATCTGTTATTCTTATTAATAACTGTTTTCTAATGAATGTATTCTGGAGACACAGCGGAGAGAGGGGATGAAAATTTTCTGTTTCCTGGGGTGGAGCGAGAGCATTGGCCTCCTTGCCACCACCCTCGAGTGTAGTGACTATATTCTTTCGTGTGCATTCCTCGCTGAGTTAACAACTTTGTTAATATGCTAAGATCACCGAATTGCACAGACAACAGAAAATTTTCAGTTCGAGTCACGGGAAGAGTATTGCGTTTTCATCCAACTGTTGATCGAGACACGCGGAATTATACCTCTGTGTTGAAGCGTCCTGATCTTTTCTTTACCTCAATAGAGCACTGAGACTGAGCTTCATAATAAAAGAGCTCGTTGACTAGTGTTGCCCACGAGACGAGACTTTGGCCTGTCTCGTCTCGTGGAAATGCTGTGAAATGCTGTCTCGTCTCGAAAATATTCGTTTGTCTCGGGACACATGATCAATCTCGTCTCGTCTCGAATTTTTAAAAGCCTGTCCCGTCTCGTCCCGTGGGCAACACTATCGTTGACTATGTGTCGTAGCTCTTTTCGGTTTGGCAACACTTCCAGTCGAGATGACGAGACTGGAGCACTAAGGCTCTGTCGTCCGAAAGGTCCAAGAAGCAGTGTTGAAGTATGATCTTCTCGGAAGTGACGTTACCTAGTGCTGTGTTCGAAAGCGCCAATTAAACGAGCAATCGGGAGACCCCAGCATGGAGCACGCGAGGTTGCAGACTTGAATACTTGATGTTCATTTGTTTGAAATCATGAAAATTAGACATGAATATTAGGATGTAAAATAAAACTGACTGAAAACAGTGACACTGTACCGTGCAAACAAGGACTCTCTACAGGAAGACATGAAAGTTGAAAGCCAACCAGATTTTGATTGTATTTCTTGTATAATGTGGGGAAATATAAGTATGACAACTTTTTAAAATGCTATTTGCTGTGAGAAACAAGTGTTTATAACGCGGGAAATACAATATGTTCTTAGTTATATCTACTGATCGTATTTGGCGCTGCAGTCTAAGTGCAATTCTAAAGACTTTCACTTCCAGTCCAGGCTTCAAGACTGATCTGCTAGACCATTCACGAAGTATGCTCGCTACAAATACTGTCTTGCACCTTTCAGCCCGCTTTAGAAAAAAGATTTCCCATAGCATTTTTTTTTTAACATTTACGCCATGACCGAAGTGCTACAGTGTAAAGTGAAAAATCTTATGGCATTTCAGATGCCATGGCATATTGGATGCATTCCTCAAGGATAGAACCGTAGCTTAACCAATCAGAAGCGACCTCTAGGTCACGAGTTCAGATGTAATGGCGGCCGAGGGAGATGTAAACAATGTATCACTTCACATTTTTAAAAGATGATAACTTTTCAACCAAGGGGAATGAGGTTTCCTACTAAATGGTTTTAGGTAAAAGTCAATGGCGCTGCTTAAATACATCGTTATTGTACACGTATGAAAAAATATTTCAGTTGTTTCAACCATAGATGGTGTAACTCGACGTACCTTTCGTGTAATCGCAAAAGCTTACCGAAATTTTACATGAAATGCTTCCATGTAAAGTAGTATCTGCTATAAGATTTTTGGAAGCATTTACGTAGGATTTATGCTATCAGTACCGGAAGTGGAATATGAGTTTATTCGTTCCAAAAGTTCCAGCTACATGGGAGGAAAGCAACAAGTCATGTTCCTGAATCCAAGTTGCCACAACATTTCGCAGCTTCATTTAGTGTCGTTTACATTCCTGACCGTCGGGATATTACCCTTGACACCTACAAGCTCTCAGGATTGGCGTCAGAGATCCACCACACAGTGGGTTTGAGATTCGTTGCAATTGGCACGATTCTTCCTCCTTTGGGCGAGCGCGTGTTCTGTGGGAAGGTGGGGGGAATGTTACAGGTAAGGCACCGACGGTTACGTATTTCCTTTTGTAAATTCCTGCCGCCGTTCGTTGCAATCCGTTCCCGTGGGGACCTGCCAAGTTTCTACGCCGGACCGTCGCCTTGTGAAAGTCCGGCAGGCGCCCGGGGACTCGAGTTATGAGATGAACGTGTCGTGTGTCGAAGACGTGCTTCAGGAAACGGGCGGGGTGACACGGAAATGAAAGTCTTGCACAAAGTCAGTGTCCGTGACGCAGCATCGCTTGCTGCTAGTGTTGCCCACGAGACGGGACAGGCTTTTTTAAAATTCGAGACGGGACGAGACTGACCACCTGTCTCGTCTCGTTTTCGAGACGAGACACGAGACGGCTGCTGAAAAATCTCGCCTCGTCTCGAAAAAATATAAACAAAATAACTAATCAATTGCAAATATTTATTTATTCGTAATAAAGCATTTTCTTTGGATACCCAAAACAGCTTCTATTACAGGAATAGAGATCTGTAAGATTCCCCCTCGAAAAATCCTAATTCGTCACACGTTGCCCAGACTTTAGCCTCGTGTCCCTGTATCTTCCTACTGAAATTTCCTCAGAATACCTTAAATCTGGCAACAATCTGCTACCCCAAGAGCTCTCTTCCATTCATCCTTGCGCAAAACGATCCGGAGGTAGTCACTGCCATTGTTTTCTACGGCCCTGTTCCAGTCATACTGCCGACAATCGTCATAAAATTTCTCGCCGAAACAGACCCTTCTTTCATTTGCGACCCTCTTTTCCAAAAATCCACAGTGCTGGTTACAAACTCCTAAGATTTCGTACTAAAAACCTAGGTAAAGGTAAAGTTCCAAGTGCATATAACACAGTGCCATGAAGGCACATTTACGGGATGTGGGGGAAAGGTTATTTTGGAGGCGGAGTGATCAGCATCACACTCCGGCCGCTTTTGCCCTCCAGGATTGCCCCCATGCACCAATTGATATGAAGCTGTTGAGCCCCGGAGCTGCTTTATGCGAGGACAATGCGGAATAATTTTATTCGCCCACTCCGGGAATCGAACCCGGGTCTCCCGCCTGACAGTCAGACGCCCGAACGACTACACCACCGCGGCTCTAAAAACCTAGTAAAAAGCTAGTGCAATTATATACTCTGTTTGACGTAACGAACATAAACTTGCCTGAAGTCATAGGAGTAACAAGCGACATGCGACAGCAACAAGTGTTGCTTGGAAATGAACGGAAGGGACTAAACCAGCAAGTGGCACGTGTTTCTTTGTCGCTTGCGTGTCGTTCGGACTGGGCCGGTTTTTAATAGCTTGCATTGTGTCGCCTCTGTCTGTTGGTAGTGAATTCACAGTGAAAGCTTGCTTATAGACTAAGGGAGATTTCACATCGAAGCGACACGCGAGCCGTAACGCTGTGAAACGTTGCTGTTGATTGGCTCGTTCCAAAGCAACATGTGTCGCGTGTCGCTTGTCGCTCCGGTCTGAAATCTCCCTAAAGGAGTGTGTCGCTCGTTGCTTTGGTGTGAAAACCCTGTGTCGCTTGTCGGCTGTCGCTTCAAACTGAAAGCTATCTTGTGGAAATTTCACACCGAAGCGACACGTATAATTCACACCCAAGCGACAAGCGACACAATCCTTTTTAGTCTGAAAGTCTGAAGGAAAACATTCACCCCGCATCCGTGAACAACGGACCGAGGCTACAAGAGACACTTGCAAGCTTTTCGTGTGTCTTCTGTTCGAAAGGTTGCATTGACTACTGAAAGTTCGCTTCCAAACGACTCGTGTCGCTGGTCGCCTGTAACTTTGGTGTGAAGAAATCTTGCTCACAGCAAACTCTCCGAACCGAAGCTGCACGTCTCGCTTGTCGCTTGCTTGTTGTTCTGCTTAGGATACCGTATAGACAGTATAGTCGCGAGGGTTGTTATCCTCGCATGCGCGATGAATGCTTGCTTATAAACTGAAGTGTCCCTGTCGTTCGTTGCTTCATTGCGATACTTCTCTGTCGCTTGTCACATTGAACAAGCCACAGGAGAGAAGCGACAAGCAACATGTTTCGCTTGGATACGAACCCTCAATAAACGTAACCTTCCGAACAGAAGCACTACGTGTCTCTTGTCGCTTGCGTGTCGCTCAAATTGGGTCGTTTTCTTAATATCGAGCGTAGAATCACCTCGATCTGTTGGTACTGCCTGTGCGGTGAATACTTTTATCATAGACGGAACGGAAGGGGATCCTGTCGCTTGTCACTTCATTGTAAACCCCCGTGTGACTTGTCGCTTGTCGTGTTCCTTCTGTCTGAAAGCTCCCTGCGTGTACGATGGATAAAGAGTGGATGGGAGCCATAAAAGCAAGGCAGATTCTATACATTATCTAGCTATTGATAATTAACGAACTTTATTTGATATACTCATGTTCTTATGATTAAGGAATAATATTTATTCTCACTATAGCTACAGTGAGCAAAGTGATTACAGGTTTAACCAATTTTCGAGAATAATATTTGTGATGTCTCCTAGTTATAACTTTTGTTGGCATAATATCCTGGATTACTTTCACGAGACGAGACGAGACAAAACGAGACGGGACGAGACGAGACAACCCTTCGAGACGAGACACGAGACGGGACAAACGAAAATTTCGAGACGAGACACGAGACGAGACAGCATTTTCACGAGACGAGACGAGACAGACCAAAGTCTCGTCTCGTCTCGTCTCGTGGGCAACACTACTTGCTGCCAAACAAGGGAACCCTGGTTCGAATCCTGGGTAACTCCACAGAGATTCGTTATGTACAGTGGGTTAAGGGTTATTTTAGAGCTGTTGTAAGGGTAGATTGAGAGCCAATATTACCATAAATGGCGCGGACAGTGTGGTGGAGTGGTTACAGCGCGCTGCGACGCCAGGGATCCCAGGTTTTAATCTCGGCCTGATCGTGGGTGTTCTTTAATAGACTCCCTTCATCAATTTCATCCTCATATCACGATGAACCAAAATTTGCAGAAAAGCGATGCTAAATAACAAAATTGATATGAGATGACCATAAATTCGGCTTTTGTGAAAACATTTAGCCGGGATTGAGGAAATGTGGAGGTGTGTGGATAAATGACTGTTTATATGCGTCACCTATTTAATCAATTCGTCATCCGCCCTCATCGCTGCGACTAAGCACGAGAGGTAAAAAAAGAGAGTTAAAATAACCAAACCAATGTCTAAACGTCACCTGTTCCAGGTAGAGGCTGTAAAAGGATTCGAAAGATTCACCCATAAAGACCTAAATATTGAAAGAGCCCTTTGATGGTCAAGAAACCTCCAAGCGCCTTTTCATTGGGTAATTCGTGATCAGCGCCCATCGTGTCCCATCGCCGCTGTTTTTTAGTTTTCGAGATTGAAGTACCTTATTACAAGTAGCTCCCCAACTGTCCTTACGATGCTGTTATCAACTCTGAAATATTTGTAGCTTCCACAGAGGATCGAACCTGGGAGCGCTAACCATTTCATTACGCGGGAGGAACTTGAAGGTGCGTTAAAAAATTATAGACTACAGATTGTGGAACAGTCACCTACAGCGACAAGCAGTGCGGTATTTTAAAATTTTCTGTTGTTGAAAAATTACAATAACTTCGTCCATAGCAACGCCAGACCAAAGGGCAAATATTACCATAAGGAGGGTGCACAGAGGTAAGTTCACCCTCATTATCCCTACAAATAGAATCCTGCCTTCAAGAATCTAGATCAAAAGTTTGGAGTGTTTGCAGATCTATATCAACCACCCATCTTTATTAGGCCTTCATAGCCAGTGGTATTTTAGGGAATGGATTCGGCTTCGGTTTTAACACCATGGCTTCCAGAATTATATCTTTCTCTCTGTTTCTGCCTTTCTCATTCTTTCTACATTTATTTATTCTTCCTTACTCAT
Source organism: Lepisma saccharinum (assembly GCF_977018435.1). Taxonomy (NCBI): domain Eukaryota; kingdom Metazoa; phylum Arthropoda; class Insecta; order Zygentoma; family Lepismatidae; genus Lepisma; species Lepisma saccharinum. Next base: position 65,416,866 of record NC_139232.1, read on the forward strand.
GCTTTGTCTCTCCTGCCTCCGTTTTTTGATCTCTCTCTCTCTCTCTGTCTGTTCTTTTCTTTCTTTTTCTCTCTTTTCTTCCCTCTTTTTCTTTCTTCCTCGTTTTATCGATATCCCTTTGCTTCTTCTTCTGATGTCTCTCTCATTCTTCTTTCCCTCGTTTTCTTTCTTCCTCTCTCGTCCTACAGCTGTTTCTTTATTTTTATTCTCTCTAACTCTTTATAATTCAATGGCGAAGCGTAACATTTTTACGTAGTCATCGGAAGATTTGAGGGTCGATCTTCCAACGGAGGGGGGGCACAATATTTCTCTGCGATAAACGCCAAGGTCACTGCCAATTCAATGTAAAAGCTCATACCACAGACCTTACGACTACAAAAGACACATAATTCTATCCCATACGATGAGAATTATTAAATATGATGGAAACTGAAATGCAAACACCTCAATTGTCGCGTTTAAATTTAAGAAGAACCTTTATGGTTCGCCGCCAATTGTTGTTTTGATAATGAAAAGCAGATTCATGTGTGCAGTGGAAATAGCAGACATTCAAGTGGTGTGCCCAGGATTTTCGAAGAGAAGGGGTCCTTCCTGAAGTCCTCATTTTTCCATCTTTTCCTGCCTTTTGTTTCTTCTTTTTTTTCCAAAGAATATTGAGCCTAAGCAGAATTATGATCCTCACCACCCCTCCTTGAGCACGCCACTCGGAAGAATCTTGATGACTCGAGACAAACCCTGCCGTGGCTGTAAACATGGGGATGGGGGCTGAAAAAAGGACCTGTTATGACCCAGACCTTCAAGAGTGGGGGAAAGTACAGGTCGTTGGACCCGTCTGCCTGTTCGGAAGCGTTCGGCTGTTCTCGGCACTGGCAGAAACCAGAGAGATTCGCACCATTCTGCGATGAGCTGGGCCGACGAGCACCATTGCCTTCAATAGGGAACTTGGCGGGAGGGTTCGGCGCGAGGGGTAGTACTGGGGCCTCATTTCGATGCGCTAAGATTAGTGAATCTCTTGTGTATTTTCCATGGTGTTGCTGTCTCTAAAATATATAAAATGCAATATTTTTATTATTTTGCTTGGTCATCGCCGTATCTCTCGATGACCGGACGCCTCGCCTCTGTAATATAATTAAACCTCTGTGACTGTGAGTGTAATTATTTCTTTATTGTAAATGATAACACCAGGGTTGTTAAAGGTCCGGAACCCATAAATTCTAAAGGGTTCTATTGGGTTCCGCTGAAGGACCGGAACCTTTTTTCTCGCACAATTTAAATTCGGTCCAAGTTGCGTATTGTTTCATTGAAAAAGGTTCCTGGACCGAATTGAAATACTTTACAAGATAAAAAGATTCTTTGCGGTCCAGATTCCATTTACGCTTGCTGATTTTCTTTCCTGGACCGGAATTGAATTTGTTTAAAATTCCTGGAGCTTTAACAACCCAGCCTAGCACTTTTAACTTTTATCAAGGGGCTTCTTACACCCCTTGTTTCAACATTTTAAGTAATAATTAATAATTTTAGATAAGGAGATATTTACCCGTGCACATTAAAGGGTGTAAAATGGCCATGTGCCGACGCACCAACCAATTTTAAATCAATCAATCAATTTTGGAATAGGGATTCCCCGGTGGCGTATTTACAAACTCTATAGTGATGCAGAACCTCCAGCCATATTTGGCTCCTGATTGGCTATCTTCCGGAAGTTAATGCAGTGTTTCTTCAAATTAACGCTAGATGGCAGGGTTAACATTGTAGATTTCAGACATACATCCCAACAAGATGAGAAACTTCTTTAAACTGAGGTTCATTTTGAGAATATTTTTAAAGTTATTAAACAAAAATGGTACTATTTAGCACTTCCAAGTTGTGAAATTTCTCCTATAATGTAGTAATCACTTCACATGTGTTACAAGCGCTTTTATAAATATTTAACATTAGGGTCTATTGTTTTTCGATGGCTTAATATTGATTTTTATCGTCATATTTTTTATATATTTCTTAACATAATTTCGACAATTTGATTACAAACTATATTACTAGATAATCACGAGTCTAATTTTCTTGTAAACGATCAAAAGTAAGAAACGACTGACACGGAACATCAACACTCCCAGCCAATAAGAAAGCGCTATATACATCTGGTTCTGCAACACTCCAGAGTTTGTAAAATGCTCCCCGGTGACGTAGTTGTAACATCTCTGCCCGGGGTTCGATACCCGGCGGAGTGGTTCGGATCCCACTCTGAACTGTACGTCCAGTCCCGATTAGCCATTCTGTGTGGACTTAAAGAAACAAAACAAAACAGAAACGAATTGCGTAACCGCCACTGCATCGAACTCGTCGCGTAGGTAGCGCGCATAATTGACACTACCTTGATGCATCGCTTGCAATTTGAATGTTCTTTTCAATATTCCTGCTTCGAAAGCAGACAACCTTGCCCATGCGTGTTGCCCGTGACCTCATAATATCTCGGAGAGATTTACGCGGCGCCAAGTGACATCCTGCATGCTATTTTACCACGCGTGCTTTTTTATTTTTTTTGCGTAGCTATCAATTGGTGGGTGGGGAAGCAGCGGGGGAAGCGGAGTGGGTGGAGAAGTCGACGCAGGTGCTTCCATCTACCTCCTGGAAAGATAAGGAGGGGGAAACAAGTCCACTCCGGATGTGTTCGGTGGCGGGAGAGCTCGTATCGCAATGATGTATGCTTTCCTTGTTTCAGTTCTTTGACGGATGCCTGTGTTACAGGTTTCACCGACAGAGGAAGTTGCAAAATGCACTCAGCTATACACTGTGAATTGTAAATGTGCGACAGCTGAAAGTTACCTATTTTTTCCCCTTCAAGATATCGTTTTGTATTTTTATCCAAACTTTCAGTTCTGAATGCAACAAGATTTGCCTTTCACGTGTCTTAAAATTCGCAGTTATTTCAGAGATTGTCAAATCGACAACGATAAAATTTAGCTATTGTTTTTATTCAGTTATTGTTTACTAATACACGGGAATTAGCGTTTATTGAAAGTGCATTTCCATTATTATTATCAGGGGCGCCGACTTGTCACAATTATTGGAGGGGGCCCTCTGTTCACTGAAATAAATTAATGAAAGACTCATTCTCTCCCTTTTTTAAGTTTTAGGCCTCATAAAAGCCCACGAATTCCTCAAAAATATCAAAATTTTTATTCACAGTTCTAATGCAGAATATTAATTGTCCACGGATTGATATGTCACAAGTTTCCTCAACCATAATAGTAAAATATTCCCGACTTTTAATATCTGCTACCACGCAAAACAGATCTCCCTAATATATCAATGATCTCGTTCTGAATGTCATGTTAGAGCCATTTGTAGCCCAAACGTCCCATCCACTACCCTAGTTCATGCACATCGTCTCTTGAAACTCTTTTTAGTAAGAATTTTAACTACTCATAATTACATACTTAGTATATAGTAGTAAGTCATGTGTTTTGCTGTCTCTGGTCATAGCCCGACCAAAGTTGATGGTTTAGTTGTCTCAGACCCCCAAATTGATGGTCTATAACAGGGGTTTCCAACTGGCGGCCCGCGAAGCCAGTTTGCAAAATACATTAATTTTATTTATTTTTATTAAAATACGTTCTTTTTTTACTGAAGGAACGGATGCTCTGTGAAGAAAGACAATATCACAGGTAGATTTGATTTTGCAGTCAATAATGATAATCACAAGAATCTAAAGTGACGTAACTTTCTCTTCACACCATGCATTCCATCCCTTCACTATGTGGAATGAACTTGCCTGCTTCCGCGAAGGCTTCACTCTTTGTGTTCAGAAACAAACTGCAGAGAGCGCTATAGAGATCTGTTTTACTACGCACGAATTACGAAGAGATTTCCAGTGTTCCAACTCGGATTGTACTGTGACTGATTGTTAAAGTTTGTGCAAATATCGAAATGAGCAATATCTCCAAAAAAAGTAAGATTGAAAATTAAAATAGCTTCTCTCCAACTTGAATTGCGTGATTTGCAAGGCGATGTAATCCTTCAAACTAGGCAAGAAAAGGGGCCAGAATTTTTCAAACACCTTTCAAAAGAACGCTTTCCAAACCTTCGTAGTTTTGGGCAAAGAATGACATCTACGTATGTTCGGCAGCACATACACGTGTGAAAGTGTTTTTTCTTCAATGAAGTTCATCAAGAACCGTTAGAGAAGCAGACTGGCAGATTCTTCACTGATTCACCTTCTGAGACTTTCAAATACAGAAATTCAAATACAACTTTAATAAAAGAAGCAGATCGGGCTCAATTTTCACATTGAACACTTACTATGAAGGATTCTTATTTGTATGGTGTGTCTTTAATTTCTTTCAATTCATCAATAAGTATTGGGTTTTTGTGAAATAAATTGTAATTATACAATTTTGATTTGTAATTCCATTGTTTTATTGCCTCATTTTAGAAATTTAGGTCATGCGAAAGTACTACATTTTCAGTTCAGTACTTACAATTTTTGTAATTTTTTATCCCCCCACACCCAGCCAAAAAAAAAAAAAAAATGCGGCCCGCCTATCAACTGCTGGATATAATTTTGGCCCTCGGACCTTTTGAAGTTGGAAACCACTGGTCTATAACATTTCAAATGTGTATTTAAAGTTAAGTTCATGTGGCACAATTCAAAGTAAACTTTACAAGAGAAGCAAAATAATACATTAGATCCTCTAAAGCAAAATTATTTGGGGGCTCTGCCCCAACATCGTTGACATTGGGGGGCTCGAGCCCCCCCCCCCCAAGCCCCATGGAGTCGGCGCCTATGATTATTATTTATTATTTGAAGTAGGGTTACACTAAGTTTACAGTTTATTTTACACAGAATATCTTACTATGAAAACAACTTTGCCCTTTTGCTCAGTGGCGCAGGAACGTTTTCTTTATGGGGGTTACAAAGTTTAACGCCCATGGGTGCATGTGCATGACTGTGTTTGTGGAAGTTTGACAACTGTCATTGAAGAAGGATTGTTCATTATTATTATTATTATTATTATTATTGCCTTCAATATTTATTTTAAGAGTGTAGTGACACTGTTTTTGTGGATATGGTATTGAATATTGATTCTATTTTTTCTCCTACGCTTGAGAAGGTCTCAGCGATAAGTAACACATGTCGCTCGGAAGTCAACCCTCAGTAGTCAATGAAACCTTTCGAACCGAAGCGACAGGACACGGCAATCTGTACATATCACTTGTCGCTCACACTGCGCCCTCTTCTCAATACCGTTCACCGTGTCGCCTCGGTCTGTTGTTCGTGCATACGCGGTGAATGTTTTGCTTAAGGAGAACGTGTGTGTCTTCGATGTGAACACCTGTTGTCACGCGCGCATCACTTGTCGTTTTGGTCTGAAATCTCTCAGTCAGTGACTTGCCCAGGATTTTTCAATGGGAGGAGGGAGGGTATGTATACTGTTTTAAGTATTCAACCCTTATTTTTCTATCTTTTTCTGCCTTTGTCGTTCTTTTTTTAGGAATAATGGGCCAAAGGGAGGGGGTATGACCCCCACCAACCCCCTCTTGGGCATTCCACTGCTGCTAGTACCTTCATATCATGGACGTCCGCAGAATTTTTCCAGGGAGGGGCAAGGAAGGTATTTTTTTCTAGGGGGGGGGGCACATTTTCCCCAAAAATAGTGTTGTTCCCTAAAAAAAACATTGCTTAAATTTGAATTTATGGTGTTCATGCAAAAATAACACATATTATTGTGGCTAAAATGAAATTATATGTGTGAAATACAATTTTTTTGGTTGACTTTCATTTTCCAGGGGGGGCACCCCCTCTTCCGGACGCCCATGGCTTCATTGTTCGCATCAGTGATTTATCCACACACCCCTAACACCCCCCCAACACCCTCCCAAATTTTGGTGAACACCCCCCCCAAGCAGAAAAGTGGAACACCCCCTGTAGGGGGGGTGTAAATAGGGATGTTTATATCAACAATAGAATAACAATACCTCAACATTAACAGAAAGGAATCATTTGTAGCTGAAGAAGCGTAATCCAAGGGACCTTTCGACCAACTAAAACCAAAGTGTCAAAGAAGGAGGGTGGAATGTGCAGCGTGGCCATTTCCTGGAAACACTAGCTCCCTTCGGTCAGCTCTAGGGAAGGGACACTGCCATCTGGAAAATGTCAAACTGACCTCTCGCCCTCCTTCCAGGGAGCACATTCCGTGCACAGTGTTGACAGTTCAGCGTTTGAATACCTTATATATTAAATACGTTACAGATTCCTAAATTCAATTATTTAAGCCCTGAGTCAATGAAATTGACATTTTGTTGCATTTTCCTTTCAATTCTTGCATGTGAAATATGTACGATAAAAGTAAAAAAAAAGTGTAAAGTGTTCCCCTGTGCATAGCACCACGCCATGAAGGCGTATAGGGGGTGTGGGGGTAACGCCCCACACTTTCTTGATCCGGTCGTGAGTGGGGGTGATGTGATCAGCATCACGCCCCTGACCGCCTTTACCCCCCAGGGTTTCCCCCAGGTACCCATGCTATTCGACGCTGGGTGGGCACCGGGGCCGCTTCCACCGTTAGAAAAGTTCCCGGATTTGAACCGGCCGGGGATCGAACCCGGGACCTTTAGCATGATAAAAGTAAGGGAAGAAATTCGAAGATACAGGTTCGACTCCTTGTAGTGAATTCTGTTACTATGGTTAGCAATAGCAACACTATTTTCTGTAACTTAGCGAGATGGATGATTTTGGAGTGGTAGAGTAAAGAACAGTCAAATGTCTTTGGCCTTAGGTCAGTCTCAGTCACAGCTCAGTGAAGCATCTCCTTTCGCGTGTTGTCGTTCTGTTTAGTGTATAACAATGTCTGAAACTTTACTGCAAAACTGTCTGAAGAAGATAGAGAAAATGAAAAACCAGACAGAAAGAAACCGAAAGTGGTGAGTAGAAAATCAGTGACACTATATGTAGGTATAATATCTTCCAACCATTATTCATAAAGTACCAATATAAAATTTACTGACAGAGTATTTGATATAAAATGGCAAGTATTTCATGAAGAACCTAAGTGATTCATTCACGTCTATAGTTGATGACCATTTTTGTGGCTCCAAGAGTTCTTACCTTTGTAAAAGAAATGATATACTATTAGAAAGAGAGTTGTAAAAGGAGGAGGGTCCACGTGGGGTGCTTGCCTGGGCGCTAAGTACAAATGGGGTGCCGAACAAGCAAAACAGATAAAAATAGGAAAGCGTTAATGTCGTGGTGCCCTGTGAAATTACTGGCACCCAATTAAATTAAAGTTATTGTCAGTTTGCAAAGATATAGCTTTAGTAAAAATTGTCTTTCTCTTTGTATCTAATCGGTTCCCTGACATAATAACATGTTTAATTTTATTCAACTTTTCAGAGGAAGCAAAGGAAGTGTAAGCAGGCCTGTAGCTAGGGGGAACAGGGGACAACTGCCCCCCTGAGAGCCTGCTTTGCCCCCCCTGTGAAAAATACAGAACACCTGGAATTCTCACTAATTTTTACAATTACTCTAGCAACATAACAAAGACACTTATTGATTTTGTGATTTATGAAGGTGTGAGGGATTCAGTATAATGTCGTATCAGGATTGAGGGGGCAAAAATTTCCTTTTTAGTAATAGTGATTCATGTGGTAAAGAGAGGGAGTGGATATTTGATTTTTGTTACTTAGCGTTGCTTTTCTGCCACTTATAGCTAATCGCAACAATGAATGATGACTTGAAATTTATGAAGAGACACTCATAATCAGTGCCGCAACCACAGGGCGGCAGGGGGCATTGCCCCCTCCCCCCACCATCCCGACCTTGGGCAGAAGTCCATTCTAGGGGAAGCAAACATTGAAGTAAAGAAAAACAAGACTAGGAGAATCTAAGAATAGTAGGACAATTGGATACTCATGATGGAATTAGTTTCTACGAGTTCCTTGAATTTTTCTTCTAGACGGCCAAGGGCACTTTGCAAGGGGCAATTGCCCCCCTCTCGATTTCAAAATTTATGCAAATAAAAATACATTTCGTAAAATTTTCTTGCTCGCTTCGCTAGCAATGTCTTCTATTCTTATAGTCCAAGTTCAGAGCCATAGCTATGGAGCGGTGGGAGTCAGCTCCGGGAGCCAAACGATCTATATGAAAAAAAAAATGTTAAAGAGAATGCCATGGCGCCCTGTAAAATTATTTGCACCCTATTAAAACAATTTCTTTCTATGAAACTTAATATGAAATATTAATGATGACACTGTAATCCAAGAAGTCATTGAACAATCAAGGTATTCCTATTTGTTTGGCAGGTTTGATTGATTGATTGATTTGGTGTTGTAAGTCCACTTTATGCACTGTAAGGCTAATTGGGACTGGACCTACAGTTTAAAGTTGGATCCGAACCACTATGTGCCTCCACCAGCTATCGAACCCGGGACCCCTTGATTACAAGGCGACGACTCTACCACTGCGCCATCGGGGAGGCCCTATTGTTTGGCAGGTGTCAAAACATGTATTCAACTATAATATAATACAATGCACACAATATTTTGCAAAATGGTTAACGTAACCAGTAGGCAAACATTGTCTGTAGTGATGCAGAAGGAAATAGAGTCCGTGGTGGACTAAGAGACCCATGTTTTAGCAAGTACAAAAAAAGTGTATTACAAATTTTTACACAATTCATCAAAGTGTAGATAATATATAACCATTATTATTTAATTAATTCGATTTTTCTTGCATAACACAACACAATGGTGTTGTTGGATTCTCGTTAGATTCCTTTGTGCGGAAAAATCTTGCATACTGGAAACTAGAGTAAATCACTATGAAGCATGATTTATAAAGGGCTCCCTTAATCAGTTCTGCAGAGAGGCCCATTAATCGTCTATTAACATTATCAACCTGTAAATATCAAGTAGATACAGTCCCTATTAGCCTATTTATGTTAAACTTTATATTCTTTGGCAATCTGGAAAGGTCATTATCGAAAAAATGCCATTTGATGTTGCTCGAAGTTTTTTTTTTTTTTTTTTTTGTCCGTTGCAGTTTCAAGATATCATCCCATTTCTGTTACTTATCTCTTTTGGGGGAGGGGGCAAGTGCCTCTGTGTACCCTGCTATATCTGCCAATGCGACACAATATATTAAAAATTTGCCCCCTCTAGGATTGACTTTGCCCCTCCCCCCTACGAAGTATTCCTGGCTACAGGCCTGAGTGTAAGGAATTAAACATAAATTTAATTTACATTAAGTCACAAATTTATATCTGACCATAGGCGCACCAGTGAGGGAACGACGGGGCTTGCCACTGCCTGCTGGAAAACGTGGAGAGAGAAAATTTGTTTGGTTCATTGTGCTCTTTGTGTTGGATAGTGAAATAAATGCTATTCCATTTTTAAATAATTGAAAATAAAGCATTGCCTCAATTTAGAAGTGAAAAATTCCTTGCCTTCCTTTTGCAGTTAACATGCCATGCGTTTATTTGCACATGTTATTTCATTTTCTTTAAGACAAAGAGGCACGTGACTCCTAATTCCCTAGTCTCTCTCATTTAGTATTTGAAAGATAAACTCTCAAAAGCGCCAAGCATATTCTCCAAAGTTTTGAAAGGGTATAATGCATATTCATATTATTAATGAAAGATACCGACAGTATCCCATGATGTTTACTCTTTACAATCTTGCTTTGCTTGTTCGGCATCCTCTTTACCTTTCCACATGCCCTCTGCCCCCTCCTGTTCTAACAGTTAAAAAATATGCATGTATAATTTTTAATAGTTCTATGTAGCGAGTGAGTTCCAAATTCTGCTGGTGTTTTCAAATCTCTGTTTAAACGATGATTCAAAAACTGAAATAAAGTAATGAAACTCGATATACGTATTTAGAGCATGGCCATGAAGACGTTAAAATTTAGTGGGAAGTTGGGATGCACGTTTGATAGATACCTGATATTGCTTTTGAATGAAATCGGTCAAGGAATTTCATATTGAAGTCTTCAACGAACGAGCAAAGCAAGATTGTAAGGAGTAAACATCATGGGATACTGTCGCTATGTTTAACTAATAATATGCATAATCCATTTGCAAAGAAATAGTTCTAAAAATTTTCTTGCTCGCTTCGCTAGCAGTGTCATAATTTATTTAAGTCATATTATATCTGTATTTATTACTACTACTTCAGACAGGCAAGTGCGCGCACACGCATGCAATGCATTCTCACTGCTATTTCAATTGGGCAGCCCCAAGATTAACTCCGAGTTACACCTACGGCAAGAACGATACAAATACAGTTAAAATATTGTGCAAGTGTTTCTAATTTCTTTATAACTAGCTTAAGAATTGCATGAAATGATTCCTGGTAATAATATGTTAAAATTTTGTGTTTTTTAATGTCATTCCTTGTGTTTTGTCTAACGATTGATTAAATCAAGTACTGAACATTATCGGAAGGAAAGCAATACTCGAAACGTTAAACTGAAATGTTAACATTAATCTATTTTCCATCTTCTTTCTTCTGAAATGTTACGTGAAGAGAAGGGAGGGGGGGGGGTTAATCTCTAGAAACATCCATGAACAAATTGAATTAGGACGAACATTTTTAAAACGGTCCAAAATATGCACTTAACTTCCCCAAACTTACACCCCCCCAAAATTTTCCAACACCCCCCCAAGGGAAAAATCCTGGATAAACCCCTGGTTCGCATTGACTGAAAACCAGAGAAACTTAGCAAATTATATTAATGAACATTACTGTTGTTGCTGGCTGTGACTTGTGATACGTAACCGAAATATAATTTGGAACGTTCTTCGTGTATTTTGGGACACGATTTACCATAGTCTTTATTATCATGAGATGCTGGTATTGCTGTGTATGGATTGGCAATCAAAAAAGCAGTCGAAAGAAACGCAAAGCAACATCCGTTCAGATTAGTAATTACCTGCAGCATTTGTCTCTCTAGAAGACGCCATATTGGTCTCTGCTCGGTAGACAACAACCTGTGGAACCAGCTCTCTAGTTCCTGGGAAAGGCGAGCCCTCTGTCATTAGTGGACCCATTCCGCAGCTGTCCGCAGCAATTTTCGTGCCTTTTGGTATCAGACACAGGAAACTGCTCCTCGCGGTGTATAATTTCGGTCTTGCTGGCGAGGGAACACCCCCGAAGCTAGACGGATTGAAGGGTACGTTGGTCCGAATCCTGCATGGGGTGGAATTTAGAGTGTGTGACAAGGGCATGTTCCCTTTTTATTGCTACGTTTCTCGAACTGGAGATGGGAAGAATGGGTCAGTATCAGTTATTATTGACGATTGCTGGTGTATTTATACGATTTCTCTTCAGGAAAGGAAGGTAGGAGGACGGGGGTAAGTTTTCCTCTGCACCCATTAGATGTCTCCAGACCGAAAACAGAAAACTTCACAATTGAATGGCAACCCTTTGAGGATCAAGCGACTTTCCACTGGCTGACACGTGGCCAGCGCACCGGTGCATACTCAGCTTGTAACAAACGCCAAAACTTAATCCTAAGAGCTCTAAATCCTGGCCCTGCTAACCTAAACACATATGAATGGAATATTAGACCTAACCGGAATTGTAGGTCAGGAATTGTTAGGTTATGAGGGTGAGGTTAAAATCTCGTCTCGATACCATCTCTCGTTAGCGTAACACGCTACAAAGCCAGAGATTCTAGGTACGAGCCTTAGTTAAGTCATAGGTATCATTGTGTTCGTCCTATCATTGCCTTCATTGTTCATCCTCACCGTTGCGATTAACCCAAGAGTCATATAAGCGACGTAAAATAACCGAAATGGAAATACCTGCGAAGAATATGATATATATATATATATCCTATACCGATACCAGGGGCATCTTCCTATACCGATACCAGCGGCATGTTCCTATACCGATACCAGCGGCATCTTCCTATACCGATACCAGTGGCATCTTCCTATACCGATACCAGTGGCATCTTCCTATACCTATATCAGTGGCATCTTCCTATAAATATATCAGTGGCATCTTCCTATACCGATACCAGTGGCATCTTCCTTTACCGATACCAGTGGCATCTTCCTATACCGATATCAGTGGCATCTTCCTATACCGATACCAGCGGCATCTTCCTATACCGATATCAGTGGCATCTTCCTATACCTATATCAGTGGCATCTTCCTATACCGATACCAGCGGCATCTTCCTATACCGATACCAGTGGCATCTTCCTATACAGATGTCAGTGGCATCTTCCTATACCGATACCAGCGGCATCTTCCTATACCGATACCAGTGGCATCTTCCTATACTGATACCAGTGGCATCTTCCTATACCGATACCAGTGTCATCTTCCTAAACCGATACATCGGCATCGGCTCACTAACTAACTAACTCTCTAGCCTTCCTAAACCAAAATGTTTATGACTGCAGGAACACAAGCCTTCCATCTGTCCCTCCTGGGCAAGATCAATCCAATCTATCCCATCCTTACCGATTTCCTTTAGGTCCATCTCAACGTTATCTCTCCATCTTCATCTTGCTCTTCGCACAGGTCTCATACCATCAGGTTTCCCAACGATGATTCTGTAAACTCTTCTTTCCTCTCCCATTCGTGCCAAATGGCCTGTCCACCTAATAATATCAGCCGTAATATAAACGTGTCTACCGTATGTGTGCGTATGGACACACACATACACAATCTTCTTTTCCTGGTGTTAACGAAACGTCAGCGTTCATTCTTGGACAGTTGTCATATTTTACAACCTCCTGTGATACATACACATAGTCTCCTGGAAGAGCACATGGTCCCGAAGGTGAAAGCTAAGTTACGTGTGGCGAGCTGGCATGAGTCCTTCGGGTAGTTTGTTGACCTTTTTGTAAAAGAACGCCCTGTCGTTTTCTAAATTGCCTTTGATTACAGCTATCGGCAAAGTCAATTGGTGCTTGGGACACTTTTTTGTTTAATTTTTATTTTCCCTACAGCAGCCAACAAATGCGGAATTACGAAATATACGTTCGGGATTGGTAGCAAAGTTCCGATTTCTTTTACATTACAGCCACTGTGGTTGGGTGTATGTAAACATCGTGCTTCAAAGAAAATGGGGGATTCAATTTTTGTCATATTCTTCGCGGGTATTTCCATTTCGGTTATTTTACGTCGCTTATCTGACTCTTGGGTGAATCGCAACGGTGAGGATGAATAATGAAGGCAATGATGGGACGAACACAATGATACCTATGACTTAACCTAGGTTTGTACCTAGAACCAGGGTTGTTAAAGGTCCAAGAACCCACAAATTCTATTGGGTTCCGCTGCACGACCAGAACATTTTTTCTTGCACAATTTAAATTCGGTCCAAGTTGCGTATTGTTTCATTGTAAAAGGTTCCTGGACCGTATTTAAATTGATCCGGGGAAAAAGGTTCCTGGACCCTATTTAAATTGATCCGGGGAAAAAGGTTCCTGGACCGTATTTAAATTGATCCGGGGAAAAAGGTTCCTGGACCGTATTTAAATTGATCCGGGGAAAAAGGTTCCTGGACCGTATTTAAATTGATCCGGGGGAAAAGGTTCCTGGATCGTATTTAATTTGATCCGGAAAAAAGGTTCCTGGACCGAATTGAAATACTTTAGAGATAAAAAGGTTCTTTACGGTCCAGAACACATTTACGCTTGCTGATTTTCTCCCCTGGACCGGAATTTAATTTAATTGAAATTCCTGGACCTTAAACAACCCTGCCTAGAACCTCTGGCTAACAAGAAATGGTATCGAGACGAGATTTTACAGTTTCCTCTCCTCGGTCTCTTGTCGAGTTCTAAATGACTGTCTCTTTCTCGGCATTGTTTCGAAATACGTATACACTATACAGTATGAGCAACATATGCAGCATGTCATCTCAGAAACTGTCACTGCGTGAGGGTTAAGGCAAAATGCCAATAACATGTATTTTGTTTGACGTCTTGTTCAGACGCTACGAACCTCAGAAAAAAGGGGATTCTATCCTGAATATATATGCAACCACGCCGCACAGGTTCACAATTGCCACTAATTGGCAGTCTTTGCCTGACTGCTTGAGTTTTGTGCTTTATGCACAGAAAGGCTAACCGAGACTGGAGCTACCGTTTAAAGTGGGATCCGAGCAAACAATCTCAATTCGAAGTTTTAGTTGTTTGCTCAGAGTATCGTAGTGTTTAGCCTATTACATAATTAAATGCATTTTCAATATCATTTTCAAAGATTCTTGATATTGTTAAACCGGTTCAACAATCTTATGCTTCTACTTTCAGAGATATTCAAAATTCATATTGATTTTTATCACCAGAAAACGATTGCATTGAATTTTTTTACACTTTTTTAAACAAGAATATATATCTTCATATAATTTCGACACTTTTATTACAAACTTTATTACTAAATAATTACGAATCTGATTTTTTATCCTTTTCTTGTAAACAAACAAACAAGTAAAGATGGACACGGAACATAAACACTTCCGGTGCGCACAGCCAATAAGAAAGCGTCATATCCACTTGGTTCTGCAGCACTCTAAGGTTTGTAAATACGCGACCGGGATTGGAGCCTTTGATCAGTGGCGTGTGTCGCGCTTACCACTCGGGCACGGAGGTCGGCAAAGTCTCAAATGAGAACAGGGTGGGGAGTTGTAAAGTTTGAGACTCTAAGCTTTGTTTTGGGGCCTCCCGAAATTATTATTATTAACAGTTTTGTTATCATGGCACTTCACTTTCACAAATTGCAGGCTCAGTTTTAATAACACTTGTAAACTTTAAATTATAGACACATCTGATTAATAGATATTCATTAAACTTCGATAAAAAAAAATAGATTCTTCAGCGTGTCATTTTGAGCGGCTCTTAGGCTACAGCCTAGGATAGCCTAGTGGCAAATCCCCACACAAAATGAGACCGAGAGTCTTGGTCTAGTCTCGTTCACGTTCTAGGTACCATCCTCAAGGGTCCAAATATTCTGCCGATTGACTGAGAGGGAACGGAAGGGGGAGGGGATTGTAAACAAATGCAATTTCCCTCACTTTCGAAAGAATTATTGATGGGACAGGCCAAGCCCATCTACGAGATTCACGTTTTTCTGTGGGCGACAGCGGAAGACCGCAGCACTCTTGACAGTCACAAGTCTTAGCGAGCTCTACCGGAGATAAACAGATATTATCTCGAGACTCTCTTAGCGTGGGGCTTTGGGCAGAGTGCCAGATCACCTCGCCGACACAACATTCTTTCCCGAAAAATCAGCCTCCACCATCGCATCCAGGAAGGAGGGGCGGGAGGGGAGGACAAGGTGGATTGGTTTCTGTTGGTTGGTTGCGTTATTTTTTATACGCCGCATGGTATTGTTTCTATGGTAACTGCGGTGGTGAAACTAGCAGATGGATTGAATCTCGAGGTACATGTTGTCTTACGCCGTGGTGAGTTGTAAAGTTGTGAATATCAACCTCACTTCCCTGCACTGCATTTTGGAGGCTAGCGAGGCTCTGGCGTGGTAGAAAAGGGAAGTAGAAGATTTCAGTTACCGTTACAGTTACAATAAGTTTGAGAATGGCAATCTAGGATAGCCCCAATTCCTGCCTCCGTGGTAGCATACCGGGCTGATGACTCGGGTGCCCAGGTTCGAATCCTGGATGACTTTCTGGTTTGTGTTTGTCTGCTTCATCAATTCATCCTCGTCGTCACCAAAGCGACAGCAATAGTAGTACCTTGGTTGGTTGAATTAGGTTATTTTACGTCCTTTTGTGCCCCTTTTTACTAATCACGACGATGAGGATGGGATGAAATTGATGAAGGGACACTCACAACGGACCCCAATGCCCAGGCCGGGATTCAAGCCCGGGACCATTGGCGTCGTAGAGCGCTGTGTTAACCACTCCACCATGGAGGTCGGCATTAGCAGGATCTTGTCAAGAATTTTAAGACCTCTAAGATGCTGGTGGAAGCACACTGCACAGTGTTTTGGATTCCACTTTAAACTGTAGGCCCAGTCTCGATCCACCTGTCCATGCATAAAGTGAACTTTAAAAAAAAACTTTACAACTTACTATGAATTTTAGAAATTTTCATTAAATTACCGAAAGGCAAACAGGGCAGCTAATTTCAATTTTAATAAATTAGTCCGAAATAAAATTAACTTCCTTGTTACATTTTCCCATTATTTCTTCCAAATAATATGGTTATTTTGATATGGTCTTGTTAATTTGGTTCTAATTTCAAATAGTACCAGCAAAGTGATTTAAATAGTCCCTTCAAGAGCAGGCTCCTGTTTTTGTTGTCAATTAGGATTGGATTGGATTTGATTGATTTAGTTTATTTTACTTCGCGTTTTGTGCCTCTTGGCTAATTTGCGAAGATGGGGATGAGTGATGAAATGATGAAATTGATGAATGGACATTCACAAACAACTAAGCCCGACTGGGATTCGAACCCGGGACCCTTGGCGTCGCAGCGCGATGTCCTAACCACTCGGCCACAGGGTCGGGCTGTTGTCAATTAGGAACTCTCAATATAATATTGATATTCACTGCGTGAATATTCAGTGATTGGTTGGTTGATTGATTACTTTACTTCGCATTTCTTACAATTTTGACTGATCGGGACGATGAGGATGAAATTGATGAAGGCATACAAAGAATGCCAATGCCCAGACCGGGATTCGAACCCGGAACCCCTTGGCGTCGTAACGTGCTGTTCTAACAACTTGGCCACGGAGATCGACTTAACTGCGAGCAAATATGTCTCAAGATTATTTGTTGAATAATAACCAATAAAAACGCCAGTGAATAAGTTCTTATGTGCCACTCTTCCCCCATCCCCAAACTCTACTTTTTTTTTCTGGCCTTGCTGCTGATGCTTGGATAAAATATCTGCCAAGGACCGACCCAGTTTTGCAGATAAGAGTCGCGAAGTGACTGATCCCCAATGCGATAAAAGTGCAAAGATGTTTCACATTTGCGTCAAAGTTCGGCTTCTTTACAGAGATCGGTATCTCCTTCCGGTCAGTGGCAGCCAGGTCCTCGCGTGCTGTCCAAAGACCCATTTCCCATTTCAGCTTTGCTGTTCCTTCTAATGGAACGTTTATTTCTTGTCACTCTGAAAGGAGCGAGGAATGTCCTGCGACACTCCCTTGCAGGTTTTCACCCTCACTTGAGAGGAACCGAAAATGTCAGGATTTTTTTCTTTTCATGCAGAACGTCAAAAGAGAAAATGGAAAAATTCTCGTAGGTCAACAAAAACAATAATTGAGGACTAAAAGTGGTAAACGTTGTAAGTGCCAAAAGCTAAAGTGTTGGGAAATCGCATCATTCCGCACATCAGCCCGTAAGAACGTGCACACTAGTGACCCCTCTACGCGCACTTTGAGGGCAACCAGCCACTTTTCACGTTTACCACATTATAAAGCATGGCACATTTCACAGTTTAACGTGGAAAACGGTGTTTGAATTATTGTGGCACTTACAGCGTTTACCAATTTTAGTCTTCAATTCTTCTTCCATATATGTAGGCACGTATCTAGAAATATAGTTCGGGGGCGGGGGTGGAGAGTCCGAATCAAGTGTCTCAGGAATAATAATAATAATAATATTTAATTTAAAATAAATAAATGATAATCACATTAAATTAATTAAACTATTAATAAAATTACAAATTAGTATTGTATTGTTTTCATTACATGAATAGGCAAAAAGGCTGTATAAGAATAGAGATATAACAGCACGTATTCATTATCTAGCTTTCATATATTTAAGATCGCCAAAATGTTTATAAAAACAAGTGCCCTGGCAAGGAAATTAGTGTCAAATAGATAATGAGCTGAATATTTATTGAATAACAGAAATTGATGTTATATGCATCTGACGAAAAGTAAAGTCTTTGATTAATATTTTATGCATATCATCATAAGTAGTGGTGTGCATAAATCTTCTCTGGCACTGTCGTTCAAAGCCTTCTCAATATCAGTGGCGTATGGTGACTTCAAAGTCTGGAGTATCTCATTACGACACCTGGTTCTAGGATATGTAGGAAAAGAGAAGACTAGGCCATGTTTAAGTGGCTAGGCACTCCCATTTCGCTCGTTCTCGGCGTCCTCAACGCCAATTAGGTTGCAAACTCCTAAGAAATGAGGTTGCCAACTCCAGAATTGCGATCGTCTTCCTATTGAAATGAGTAGTTTTATTCGCAATTTTTAATCGATTTTTCTTCTGTATTATAGCCTACTCTCTAGGATTCAGGCTTCGCAGCTAGTCTAGCTTGCCTAGAATGTACGCCCCTGCCCAATATAATCCTTGCCTTCCAATAAGTTTAGAGGAAATAAACAAGTACTGATTATACAACAAATGCTAAACAAATACGTTTTCATTATTAATTTATGTACTTGGTAAGTCTTTCGGGTAGTGTTGCCCACGAGACGAGACGAGACTTTGGTCTGTCCCGTCCCGTCTCGTGAAAATGCTGTCTCGTCTCGTGTCTCGTCTCGAAAATATTCGTTTGTCCCGTCTCGTGTCCCGTCTCGAAGGGTTCTGTCTCGTCTCGTCTCGTCCCGTCTCGTTTTGTCTCGTCTCGTCTCGTAAAAGTGATCCGGGATATCATGCCAACAAAAGTCAAAAGTAGCAGAAACACGAAATATTTTTCCGGAAAATGGGATAAAGCTCCAAATATTTTACCCATTGCGTGGTGAGAATAAATAAGGTTCGTTAATCATGAGGACATTAATATTAAAAATGCAGTTTGTTGGTTACTGATTGCTAGGTATCTTATGAAATCTACCTTGTGGTTTTTCTCGCTTCATACAACTGTCTATCCATCGTACATTTATACCGAGTTTGTTAGAACCTGTCCAGTTTCCCGCGCAAGCGATCGCTCGACAGTTTTGGTGCCAATGAGAAACGAGAAAAAAGTCGTCTGCTGAGCAGCGAGGAGCGAATGGAAGCCAGAAGAGAGGATCTTACGTAGACGCTGTTGTCACGTTGCGTATTTTAATTTGCTGCCTGGCTTTGGCTTTCCCCAGCACGGAGTTCAGGCGGTCTTCAGCACCGCTTGGTTTATGCTAGAAAAGCCAGCAATCAGCTAGCGTGGGAAGCGGGACAGGTTGTAACAAACACGGTATAAGTGAGTGCTCTTTTTCATTACTGCTATACCTTTTGGAAGTCTTGAAATGTTTTCCAATAGACCTTCTTTCTTTCTGAATGTCGAACTTCCGTGCACTATGAAAATGTAATTTTTTTCTTTAAATTCTAAGCTTGGCGCTGGGGAGCAACAAAAAAGTTTTTAAATATGTAGTACGAACGCAAAAGACTATTTAAAATTTCAATATTTAGTATATTACAAATAGAAAGCATTTATTGTTCTTAATATTGTTAAACATCTTCTATGACATAAGTTTCAAAAAGTGTTTCTTTGTTATATTGTGCTGTTTCTTATGCTCAGCTTATGACGCGCATACTTCTTTGTTTTCCCTTTAGCCTCTAAGTCCGGTACCACCACCGCTTGATCTAATTTATCCTTCGGCAGGCACGCATCTAGAAATATATGTCGGGGGAGGGTGTCCGAGCCAAGTGTTTCAGAAAAATGATAATAATAACATCAACGACAACAATTAAGCAAATGTTTAAATTAATACATTAATATAATTCATAGGTCTATTCACATGAATATGTAAATTAATCAATTCTATTATTGTTATTGCATGAAATGTTACAAAGATGGTAGAAGAATAGTAATATAACAGCACGAATATTAGCTAATATCTAGCTTACGTGTAGTTAAGATCGTCAAAATCTGCATAAAAACAGCAGTCCTGGCAAGAAAATTAATGTAAAAAAAGGTGATGAATTGAATATTTGCTGAATAACAAAAAAATATGTTACATCCAGTTGACGAAAAATAAAATTCCTGATTAATATGTTATGCTCATTATTATAAGTAGTAGCGTACATAAATCTTCATTCAAAGCAGTATGATCCCAATAGAATCTTTGTTTTCTAGTAAGTTCGGCAGGAATATGTAACCCTCAATTATGCTAAACAAATATATTTTTGTTTAGCTAGAGCAAGGCCACAGGAGGATGCAAGAAGCCGTTCCTGCAAAAGTGTATGTTTTACGAAGCGAAGAACCGTGACAAAACCACCACGTATGGAAGGCAAACCTGCATTTATTTTATATCGCACATTTACAGAGCCGTGCCTCCTGAAGTTATAAAAATCCAAACTTTAATGATTCTTTTAGACATGCTATAGTTGAAAAAAAATATGTTTAGATGAACCAAAAGTGTATCATTATCAGATTATGCATGTAACGTGTTATTGGAATCAACATATTTGTGTAAATTGGGTGCCTCCCCAATGTCGTAGTAATAACGTCGAGGTCTTGTAATCAAGGGTCCCTCCCGTTCGATACCCAATGGAGGCACAACGTGGATCGGGTCGCACTTTAAACTGTAGGTCGGTTCGCGATTTAGCCTATTTGTGAATCAAGTGGACTTAAAAAAAACTAAAAAAAACAAAACAATATCAACCTTAAGAATATTAGAATCCACTAATTCACCCGCAGGTAAGTCAAATTTCACATATCCCTCTTCATCCTCGTTCATAGACTTCATGCAATACTCTTGTGTTGCATCCCACCAGGTGCGAGAAATGTGAAGTTATTATTTCCTTGTACAGCGTTATTTCTTTTCATAACAGTAAGGCTAAATACTCGTTTTATCTGAACTTTTGAAAAATGTGCAAAATACGTCTCTATCTTTAAACAACCACCCTTTCCCATGTATGTGTAAAATAATCCCACTCCGTAGGAAGAGGTTTTCTGAGACAATCAAATGAAGGAAACAACTCTCAAGTCTCAACAATTATAAATTTTTGCTTAAATTTCCTATCATTTATACAAACAGTAGCACATATCACGTCCTTTGGTGCAACACTGTCAACAGCTTGTAACGCCCCCTCGTGTTCGTTCCTCACACACACACACAACGTTGCAACGTTGCAGTTTCTCAGAATAGTACTTGACTGCAACGTACCGGGTTCGACGTTGTGACGGGGAACATTATTCAGTTTTGCCCATGATGTTAGCTCTTTTCTAGCCGGAGATATGAGGTTCTTATACACTCAGGGTTCGGGTATATATATATATAATGAAAGTTAGCGTCTACGTAAACAGTTTATTGAACTGGGGTGAAATTAGATATCCGCACAAAACAAAGTCACAATATCTCCTGATAAGATTTCACTGCACTTTTGTCGTTCTTGAAGTTCCAAGGTTCGAATCTCCTCTGCAGAAGTCTTGGAGAGGGAGGACAGGGACCATTCAATTTTTCTCCAGTGGGGAATAAAGGACCTTATTTTTCTTTTATGGCATTGGGTCGCCTTTGTGCTGACTTGGGGACAATGGGGCATTAATTAAACGACTCAAGGAACATTTAAATCTGCTATCCTAGTAAAGAGTAATATCAACAAAGCAACGGAAATTTACTGTAAGCTTACAAAGGATAATGCTTAGTTAATCTTTATTTACTTTAATTAATTACTTGAATAATGCTAAGCTGTAGGCAGTAATAAAACACTGCTCGTTTTTCCCTCAATGAAAAATTAACTAACGATGAACATCACCCTTCGTATTTTCTACCTGGTAGGCCAAGAAATATTGCTATCGCTCGTATAATCTACCAGAGTAGGCCAAAAGATGACGTCATTTCTGCATCGACTGTTGTGAAATGTATAATCTACTAGTAGGCCAAAGAATACCCTTCGTATAATCTACTAGTAGGCCGTCTCCCAACAGTAAATATGTCCACGAGCTAAACCGTAACCCAATACAATGCGTATAATCTACCTGTAGGCCGCACAAGGAGTACGTTTATGTTCTACAGGTAGGCCACACTGTAGGAGGTTGAGCTTGAAACAATGCGTATATTCTACTCGGTAGGCCGAGAAATATTGCTACCTCTCGTATAATCTACCAGAGTAGGCCACACTGTAAGAAGCCCTCTTGTATCCCTAAGCACCCGTGTGCTTGCAATGCTGGGCTATTTGCGGGAGCAGAGCTCAACCATGAGTCGCCGAAGAGTCAACACAGAACTGCCTGCCGGGGCAGCGTCGCTGCTTATATACAATTCTGAGCGCAGCGCCAGCGCCTCTAGTGGATTCTCGTGAACTACGAGAGCGCTGCTTAACATGAGGTGCCATCTATACAGATTAATAATGAACTATTAGAAACAATAACGCTCCCTAGCGAGATATGGTAGAACTACGTTCTCTACCAAGCATAGCAGTGAAACCCTATGCAGAAGCGATAACACAATAGATAAGATTATACAATGCTATTCAACAATGACAATAAAAAGAACAAATGCGTAACTTGTGGCGATCTCGCAGGATCGTTGCAAGCTAATGTTACTTTCCTCGTCCTAATAAATTTACTTCCAACCAGTGACGGCGCCAGGGAAATATGACTGGTGGGGGGAAGGCTGGCAATAAAATATTGTAAGGGGACAGTCACATTAAAACGCCCGAAAACACTACACATATATGTACTTATATAATAATACTTATAATAATAATAATTATTATTATTATATTCATGTATGGTGTTTTGTGTTTGTCTTTTATTTAGAGTGGACGTTTACTGCCTAAATTTACTTCTTGATTACGAGTTTATCTCCACATGATTCGTTTTAATAAAGACATTAATTCTTTTTTATTGGTAAGTTGCGTGGTCTCTAGTGGCCTATTTCAGTATGAAAGACATTCATAATTTTATAATTCATCGTCTTTCTTGAGATGAAACTACTGATGTAAATATTTAAGTTATAAGATAATAATATAAATGATGAAAATAATGCTTCGAAGAGTTTAATTTTCTTGCAAAATAAACGTGACGTTTGAAGAAATGAATCTTCTTAAGTATTAGAAACAATGTGAAGCACTTAGTGAAGTGCAATTCTACTGTAGGAGAATTCTGCTCTATGTGCTTTGGAGAACACATTGCCCACCTTTGGTACGTCCAGGACTTGACATTTCTTCTCAATGGTAAGAACAGCCAAATGAGGCAGTTTGCATCCAGCATCCTGTTTCAAGCAAGCCTTTTCAAAGATTTTAAGGACAACCATCTTCGTAACGCTGAAGAGTTTTGGGCAAAATTTGTGTTTCATCTTTCAGGGAAATGTTATCAGAGGATAAAAAATCAAAGGTTACAGTTATCTCATAATTCAAGAAATAATCGGACCCTGGCATTACTTACTCTTACTCTACCACTCGAACATATGTCTGTGCTACCCAATTACAGGCACCTATGGAGTTCGTGGGAAGAAGTTCTTCGATTTTGATATGTAGGAGAAAGAGTGAACCTGCATCTAATGATTGAAGAGTGGCAAATCCTAATAAGCGTTCTTTTACCTGTCCGCGATATGTTTTGAATCGAATTTTAAGTGTAATTTGTATTTTAAGGTTCACGTTCAATACATTTCCAAATGATATACCCCCATTAGCTTCAAGAGTATCGAAGAAATCCCCTTTGTTAAGGTTTCCTCAGACTCATCATCTCGAAATTCAAGTCCCTGAATAGTAAGAAACCGCGATGAATCCCCAACAACTGACATGTAGTGTCGGTTTTTCTTCGATCACCTTTGGTCCTTGGTTCGATACCCAGTGGAGGCACTTTAAACTATAAGTCCAGTCCCGATTAGCCTTACTGTGCATAAAGTGGACTTAAAACGCCAAATCAACCAACCAACCAAATCTTGAATCAACTTTGAATGTCTTTTAATAATTAGCGTTGTCACTAACGACCACGATTAGAATAATTTGCCCGTACTACAGATGATGTTTTGTGGTCCTGAAAATATTCGTGATGTTTTAAAACCATCCGCATTCAACACTTTTTCCCAGTTCTTAAGACTGGTTAAAACTTAGGTTAATCTCGGCTATTACAGGACATAAATGAATGAGAAATCAACTATGCCAAGGTCGGCGCTCGAATCTTGGACGAAACAAATTAATATTTGTTAATCAAGTTGGTATTATAAGCAGGAAAGTGATATCAATCAGAATACACCACTTTGAAAAGGTGAAAATCGTCATACTCTTATAAATGAACTCTCTTACTATTTGATATTTAATTAACTTCAGTTGGGCGGCCCGGGTGGGGGGGGGGGCGAAGTGTCTGACATGGGGTTTCCCCCTGCCCCCTCTGGCGTCGTCACTGCTTCCAACCCTCTAATAACTTCGCTGCTGATAGCCTCACCTTCGAAATGGAAGCTTGTGTGTCGGCGAATAATACAAAGAACTTGTGTTCACTGTCCCTCTTTCATTCAAAGTCTGCCGTTTTCCTTTTCAGCTTTTCCTGCAAAACTTCCTGTCAGCAAGCAAACTAAATTACAGAATTTTTATTGCCCCTCCCTTGCATCAACTTTCATTCCTACTTTAGGCCTGGATTTATGGCACGTACCCGCTACTGCAGTTCAACCTCGCCCTATGTTTGGTGTTTGCCCCCTGAAGCAACGGTGTCCATTGTTCAAAGCGAAACCTCTGTCAGTGGGGAACGGCGAAAAATAGTCTCGGAATACACCCTGGTCGTAAACAAGCTCCCGCCACTCTGACATTGCTGTCAGCTTCCCTTTGAAGTTCGATAAAACTACTTTGTGCAATGTGTTTAGTAACGAGTGAAAATGTAGACAGTAGATACTACATGTATTTTGCTCATAAACTTGAAGGCTAAATTTACAGAATAAAAAGAACAGCTACAACATTCCTTCATCTGATTTACAGAAAGGCTAATCGGGACTGGACCCACAGTTTAAAGTGGGATTCAAATCACAATGTGCCTTCACCGGATGTCGAACCCGGGATCCCTTGATTATAAGGCGACGACGCTACCTCTGTACCATCGGAGAGTACCCTCATAGAACAAAGTTTCCTCCTACGACGATTATACAGAACTTAGTGCCCTTCCTTCATTTGAAATTATTCTATATCAGCCTCAGTATTTCGTTATTCCAATCCAAGGAATAGTATTCTCCTTAAATAAGAAATAAATAAATAAATAAAAGCATTGGAAATAATCTTCAAACGGACGTAAAAAAATCCAATCCAACCACCTGTAGAATGCCTGAGGGAAACAACAAGAATTTTCTCAACAAAGACATATCCGAAATTTCCATAACATTCTAATAATTTCGCAACCCGTTCAAATAATCATGTGGTAAGATCTTGTCGTGGTTCCCTGTAAACACTAAAATCACGAAAGTACTTCTTTCCATATTTTCTCCTCCTCTTTAGCTGTCAGCTGTTCGGAGTGGGATAATGCAAGATTATTTGTCCCTAATTATCTCCTTCTCTTAGTCTTGCTAATATATTAACTTTCCCAACAACTCCTTATCAATTTGTACCGCCATGTTTCCTACAATGTTTTTCCTACTTCCTAATAACAATCACTTCTGTACACCCTTTGATGTAAAAAATAAATAATAAAAATAAACCATATCTGTCGGTCCTTCTATCTTTCCAACCTATAGAGCTGAGACTATTTTTACAAGATAAACCTCGGACGCAGACATTCCACGATTTTTGGCCCCTTCTTCCACCTTCTCTACCTGCCCTTTTACTTGATGTTATTCAGAATTGTATTAGTATCTGGAGTACTATCGTAACATAAAATTATTAACCTGGAATAAATTGAAAAACAAAAATGGGGAGTAATGCTGTGTTTTGAAAGATTGAAAATAAGTTCAGGTATTCAATTCATTCATTACTCTCTCTACAATAGTCTTCTTTTGACTTAATACACGCTTATCAATGTTTCTAATTGAAATATTTTATTCCAAGCAAACAAGTATTTGCAACTGATTAAAAATTTTGCTTTTATTTTTTCGAGACATTCGAGACGAGACGAGACTTTTCAAAAGCCGTCCCGTCCCGTCTCGTGTCTCGTCTCGAAAACGAGACGAGAAAGGCATTCCGTCTCGTCCCGTCTCGAATTTCAAAATGCTTGTCCCGTCTCGTGTCTCGTCTCGTTTTCGAGACGAGACACGAGACGAGACGGGACATGTCCCGTCCCGTGAGCAACACTACTTTCGGGTGCTTAAATATGCCCTTGAATTTATGTGGTGGTGACTCATTCAAAATTATCTACGACTACACATTTCTTGAATTCTTTGTTTGCATTTCATGCGTTAATACGTATAAACGTCTATCTTTACCATAAGTACGTTTATATTTCTTCCAGGTTCTATACAAGACGAAGAGTGAGAAAGGTACAAGGCGAAAACCAGAATCAGCCGACTCTCTTCCTAGAACCAATTAACTCGTTCATTAAAAGGTAATGTTACTTTTTCGATAATTTGAACTGCCTAAACGATCACGCTAAAACTACTTTATAATCTTTAGCCACTCAAAGAGTGTAATTTAAGCATGCTTCAGAACATTGCATTTTTTTGTGAACAGAATTTTACATATTGTATAAAGCGACGACGCCTGGGTAGATATTAATAGCAGAATCTCATCATTAGACATTTGGTTTTCGGATTCGGGATTCGAAATCATAATTGATTTGTACTTGTGTTTTGCACTTGCTTTTACACGCACCCCCCCCCCCCCACACACACACGCATACATAGCTACACACATACATACCTCCTCGTTCCATCCAGACTTTTTCTTGGCGACTCTGTCGCTCACATCACTATCACTTAAGTTCCCTTTCCTTTTCACTATTCATAAAGACTTTTTGGATATGAAACATACCTGAAAAGAGAGGAAAAAAGGACAGTTATTACATCAGTTTCCAACTATTATATGTACATATATATTAAGAAACAGAGTGGATTCAAATATACTGTTAATGGGAGTGTTGAAAATATGCACAAAATATAAAAGGAATCCAAACAATAGAAATGTAATTCGAAGGGCTGTTTGGTTTGTGTACAAATAAGATATTGCATTTGAACAGTAGCTACAAAGGCTTCTGCTTAGGTGAATAGTTATAGCATTCTCGCCTTTGGTCGTCCTGGGTTCGATCCTTGGTAAAAGCCCCCAAAAGTTTCGTTTTGACCCAATATCGTGAAGACAATTTGGAGGACTCTGGGCTAAGATAGCCCGAAAACAATGGCGATGCCTCTGGATGCACTGACCAAAAGTCAACTATTGAAAGGTGTATGGCAGACTTTGAACATCAAAGAGCTGTTGCGCCAAGTGCGCAATGTTTATCCTGTTTTGGACTGCTACTATTTTACGCCTAGATTGCATGCTGTTAAATACCCAAGAACATTTTCTTTTTTACTCTGGCCGAGATAATGTATGGTCGACAATCACAGACAGGGGAGTTTTCGGATGATAGTATTTACTTCAGTAAACTTTCAATTCAAGGGCGTAACATTTTTTGCACCCACACTCAAATGTATGAGTGAAGAAAGTAAATTTCTGTGGAAAAAAATGGAGGAAATTAATACTTAGGATACTTGTCGTGATCTATACCGAATGAATGTGCCCCAACAGTGACGTCACCGGAAGGTTGAAAGGTCTGACGAGCACATTACTGACGAAAATTTACTTCGAACGAATTAAATGTACATTTTCACAAAAATCTTTATTCATAGAAGACTTGCATCTCTATTACGCAATATTCACTTTTATGTTTGCTTTTACGGTTTTCAAATGTCTTCAGATGTGTGTGTGTGTGTGTGTTCATAAAGTCAAAACACTAGCCAACATTCCAACGTTTATGCTCGTCACAAAGAGGCAGTCACCAATGTCCACAGAGACAATAGCTCTTAGATAAGTGAATGAGCTTTTATCTCCGAGGAATAAGTGATAATTAGGTTCAACCCATACCATAATAACATCCTTGGTAGGCTGTTGAATAGATTATTTTGTTTTCTATGCTGAATTCACTTTCTCTGTTTTCGTGTAGTGTTTTTCCAAGACTTTTTAAAGTCTGCTAATCCCATGTTTTAGCTCTAAGCCAGACGATGGTGTATAAGCAAACATTTGACACCACTTCAGGGATGTTATAACATTTCATATGTAGCTTGATGTTACACACAATGGGGAGGGACCACCTTGGGAAATTACAGGGTTAGTATGACATGGCTTGCAGCGAGGGCATGGGCCCTGGTTTTCTATCCCGGCTGAGGATGGTGCGCTGGTCTTCCTTTGCAGTTTTGATTGGTAAATTCACAGAGCGTCCTGATATAATTGATATAAATAAAATTTACTTTATCTTTTTCCCTTCCCCTGTGAAAACTTATGCTGCTATTGCAGATATGGTATTTCAAATATAAAATTTCTAAAAGATAAAACCTTTCCATTTTGGCAGAAATCAAGAAGGAAAATCTTGACAGAAATCCGCTAAGGTACCCTTAAGACATGAATGGCTGAATCACAAAGCACTTGCCAATTTTCACTATTATTATTGGTGTTATTATTCCCTCGTCCTGCACAAATGGCGCTTCTCTTTCCACCCCGTCTGCACCGCAAAAAGGCATCCCCCCCTGCCACCGCCATTACTCACCCCAACCAGAGAGCTGTCAACAAAAGGTAAATAAATGTTAAAACGCGGAAAACCACTTTAGTTTCGAAGCCTTCTTGGTGGGCGGAGGAGGTAAGGTCCGATACATTCCCAGGTAGAGAAAAAAAAGGGAGTACCCGATGGCTATCTGGACCGCGGGGAAATCTTTATTGTTTCAGCCAGAGAAGAAGAAACAAAAGAAGCGTCCCTCAGGTATTTTCAGGTGGGCCAGTTCCACTCTCCCCCTCTACACATTCCTCTAGTTCCTCCAGCTGACCCACTAATCACCAGCGAGCGGTTCCTTCAAGTGTGAGGTCAAATTGAATTTTGCCCTCGGGAAACCCACAGCCTGCTTGTCGCCGAATATGTGTAGCGTTACGTCTTCACCAGCAACATCCTCTTGCCACAGGTTGAAGGAAAAAGCGACAAGAGTTTCGTAGATATGATGGCGTCCTTTTTTTAACTGCTGCCGAGGAATTTAAGTGTTGGGAAAGGACAATTATCTTCAATCAGCTACTACGGAACGCTAGGAATTTGGCGCTCAAGGACAGATCGAAAAATTTCGGGTATAGTCTTGATACCAGAGGGATTCCTGGCCTATCTGTTCTGGATTATTATTCCACCATTTGCACATGCTTTGAAAACGTTTCTTTGCCATGAACGGGCATGTCACACCAATTGCCAGTTTATGTTCTTGCTCCTCCAGGACCTCTGAAAATTACTGATGTCCTTTTTAGGGTAGCAGCAGCCAGTGATGTGCGTCCGTCTACGTGCACAAGATAGCCTCCATTATCTACGCATAGATGTTTACCATCATGGGAAAATTTCAGTTTCCTTTCAAAGGATCGGGATTTTACACAAATTATTTCCTCACAAAGTCCAAAAAGTTTGCAATCAGAGATGGATACGGGGGGGAGGAGGGAGATTCCCCTCATTCCCTCTTCAAATATCAACTCTGTGTGTTTTTAATTTATTCATTTAATTGAAAATTCTGTGATGCCACAGATCATAAAATAGAAACGTTTTAAGAGAAACAGCGAAAGGGAAACGAGAGATGAATAAAAAAAACCCAGAGAGATATAAATAAAATATTCAAGACACAATAAGAAAGATAAAAAGAGATTCTCGAAAGGAGGAGAGAGGATAAAGGAGAAAATTAGACAAAATGAAAGAGAAATAAGAACAGAGAGAGAGAGAGAGAGAGAGAGAGAGAGAGAGAGAGATATGAAGCAAGAAGAAAGGAGAAAATGTAGAGAGAGAGAGAGAGAGAAACATAAACAGAAATGGGGAATAAGAATAAAGATTTAAGAGATACGATAAACAATTTTTCCATTTTTCCGAGGGAGGGGGGTCGGTGAGAAGTAACTTCCCATGGACGAACCATTTATGTAAGCACTCCTATATGATTTCATTTGATTCATTTTTACTTGAAAGGGCAATCACAAACACACATGGACAGGGCACAAGATGAGCTCCACACAGGATTATTCTGGCTGCAAGTCCAGACGCCAGAGCCTCGTTAGTCTGCAAAATAATGTCCAGGATACGCTATGTGGAGGTGAGGTTGACAGGAAGAATCAGCCCTTACATTCCACAATAACTGTTACAGACAATAGGTAAACAAATACATCCTTACATTCCGCAATAACTGTTACAGACAATAGCTAAACAAATACATCCTTACATTCCGCAATAACTGTTACATACAATAGGTAAACAAATACATCCTTACATTCAGCAATAACTGTTACAGACAATAGGTAAACAAATACATCCTTACATTCCGCACTAACTGTTACAGACAATAGGTAAACAAATACAACCTTACATTCCGCAATAACTGTTACAGACAATAGGTAAACAAATACATCCTTACATTCCGTAATAACTGTTACAGACAATAGGTAAACAAATACATCCTTACATTCCGCAATAACTGTTACAGACAAGAGCTAAACAAATACATCCTTACATTCCGCAATAACTGTTACAGACAATAGCTAAACAAATACATCCTTAAATTCCGTAATAACTGTTACAGACAATAGCTAAGCAAATACATCCTTACATTCCGCAATGACTGTTACAGACAATAGCTAAACAAATACATCCTTACAATCCGCAATAACTGTTACAGACAATAGCTAAGCAAATACATCCTCACATTCCGCAATAACTGTTACAGGCAATAGCTAAGCAAATACATCCTTACATTTCGCAATAACTGTTACAGACAATAGCTAAGCAAATATATCCTCACATTCCGCACAACTGTTACAGACAATAGCTAAGCAAATACATCCTCACATTCCGCACTAACTGTTACAGACAATAGGTAAACAAATACATCCTTACATTCCGCAATAACTGTTACAGACAATAGGTAAACAAATACATCCTTACATTCCGCAATAACTGTTACAGACAATAGGTAAACAAATACATCCTTACATTCCGCAATAACTGTTACAGACAAGAACTAAACAAATACATCCTTATATTCCGCAATAACTGTTACAGACAATAACTAAACAAATACATCCTTACAGTCCGCAATAACTGTTACAGACAATAGCTAAGCAAATACATCCTCACATTCCGCAATAACTGTTACAGACAATAGCTAAGCAAATACATCCTTACATTCCGCACTAACTGTTACACACAATAGGTAAACAAATACATCCTTACATTTCGCAATAACTGTTCCAGACAATAGATAAGCAAATATATCCTCACATTCCGCAACAACTGTTACAGACAATAGCTAAGCAAATACATCCTCACGTTCCGCACTAACTGTTACAGTCAATAGGTAAACAAATACATCCTTACATACCGCAATAACTGTTACAGACAATAGGTAAACAAATACATCCTTACATTCCGCAATAACTGTTACAGACAATAGCTAAACAAATACATCCTTACATTCCGCAATAACTGTTACAGACAAAAGCTAAACAAATACATCCTTATATTCCGCAATAACTGTTACAGTCAATAACTAAACAAATACATCCTTACAGTCCGCAATAACAGTTACAGACAATAGCTAAGCAAATACATCCTTACATTCCGCAATAACTGTTACAGACAATAGGTAAACAAATACATCCTTACATTCCGCAATAACTGTTACAGACAAGAGCTAAACAAATACATCCTTACATTCCGCAATAACTGTTACAGACAATAGCTAAATAAATACATCCTTACATACCGTAATAACTGTTACAGACAATAGCTAAGCAAATACATCCTTACATTCCGCAATAACTGTTACAGACAATAGCTAAACAAATACATCCTTACAATCCGCAATAACTGTTACAGACAATAGCTAAGCAAATACATCCTCACATTCCGCAATAACTGTTACAGGCAATAGCTAAGCAAATACATCCTCACATTCCGCAATAACTGTTACAGACAATAGCTAAACAAATACATCCTTACATTTCGCAATAACTGTTACAGACAATAGCTAAGCAAATATATCCTCACATTCCGCACAACTGTTACAGACAATAGCTAAGCAAATACATCCTCACATTCCGCACTAACTGTTACAGACAATAGGTAAACAAATACATCCTTACATTCCGCAATAACTGTTACAGACAATAGGTAAACAAATACATCCTTACATTCCGCAATAACTGTTACAGACAATAGCTAAACAAATACATCCTTACATTCCGCAATAACTGTTACAGACAAGAGCTAAACAAATACATCCTTATATTCCGCAATAACTGTTACAGACAATAACTAAACAAATACATCCTTACAGTCCGCAATAACTGTTACAGACAATAGCTAAGCAAATACATCCTCACATTCCGCAATAACTGTTACAGACAATAGCTAAGCAAATACATCCTTACATTCCGCACTAACTGTTACAGACAATAGGTAAACAAATACATCCTCACATTTCGCAATAACTGTTCCAGACAATAGATAAGCAAATATATCCTCACATTCCGCACTAACTGTTACAGACAATAGGTAAACAAATACAGCCTTACAGTCCGCAATAACTGTTACAGACAATAGCTAAGGAAATACATCCTCACATTCCGCAACAACTGTTACAGACAATAGCTAAGCAAGTACATCCTTACATTCCGCAATAACTGTTACAGACAATAGGTAAACAAATACATCCTTACATTCCGCAATAACTGTTACAGACAATAGGTAAACAAATACATCCTTACATTCCGCAATAATTGTTACAGACAATGGGTAAACAAATACATCCTTACATTCCGCAATAACTGTTACAGACAATAGCTACACAAATACATAATAGGTCCAAGGCCAGTGGATAGAGTTCCAGTGAATCACCAAGAATATGAATATTCTTAAAATTTTCTGCACAGCCCTTCTTGCGGTGACCCTTTCCTTCGTCTCATCTTTTCGGCTCTTAAACAAAACACCATAACAACCTCCAACGAGGGATAATAGGGAAAGGTTGATCTCATCTTTCGTTTTTTGATTTCTGGCTCCCGAGGTCAACGAGGGCCGTGACATTCTCAAGCGCGGGGACCTTGGCCTTTCTCCCATGACATCGCCAGCGACTGGAGACAAACACCGTTACGGCAATAATTCTTCGAGTCTGCTTTCGTCCCCTCCCGTGAATCATCAACGAGATCTTCCTTATTCGTGGTGAATGGAGGATTTCAACCGAGGACATTTTTTAAGATGCTGAGAAATTAAGTATAGTATGGGAAAAATTTATACAGACTAAATAGTTTCTTTGGAATAACGAAATATCTGGAAACCAACTTGTTCACAGTTCAGAATGAACATAAATTGCCTTCTAGTAATCGGGCACATTTTTTTTCTTTTTGAAATTTAAAACCAATTGATTGTTTACCAGAACAGAAATTGACTATTTTAAAAATGTGCCCGATTGTTCACCGGTTATTAATCGAGAACATTGTTCATCAGAAGCATAAAATGTCTTTTATACTTTATTCCGGGAATCTGTGGGGCAAGGCCGCGCATAACTGTAGGAAAGGGGGGGGGGAAGCGAGTGGGCGTGGCGATGCGGCACACACTGCTGTAAATAGCTAGTAAGTGTCGCTTTTACCCCTCAACGGAATCTCGTTTCCTCGCACGCACTGGCGTACGCAATATTATTTTCTGAGGGGGGGGGGGAACTGAACTTGCGAACTTGGATGGTGCATAAGTGCTTTCAGTGGCAAGGAACATTTTCAACTACGACGTTCAAAATTGGAAAATTCCATTCTAGAAGAACACACACGTATTTCCTTTTTTTAAATCGAAAGTTTACATAACTACATTTCTTTTTTTTTTTTTTTTAGAATTTATGGTTACTTTAAAAAGATAATTCATAAACATGTAAAGCTCTAGAGCACGTTTTGGCCTAATTTCGGATTTGATGGAATGGAAAATCATAAGTTCGTCATTGGAAAGAATCGAACAAACATTCATCTATCTATTCATTTTAGTGCAGGGTGTGATTTGAATGGGAGTAGGAAGGATACCCGGGCACTTGTTTTGCTTTCTTTGGCTTTCTCCAGAGATTACCGGGACAGAGTATAGTTATCGGGCACAAGTAAAAAAAATGTTTCTAAAATGTGCCCGATTGTTCACCAGAATCAAAATTCCTTTGGTAATCGGGCACATTTGTTTCAATAATTGAGAAACAAATGATTGTTCACTAGAACCAAAATTCTTATAGTACCGTAAAGCGGCACACGGGGCTACTTTGGCAGGTGTAAAACGAGTAAAAGTATAAACATAATAGCTTTTGTTCATGCGTTGTAAGTTTCTGTGAGTTAATTCCAACTTATCTCTTCCAGATTTGCTACGAAATGGTTCGTTTTGTATCTGTACCAGGGTTATTTGGGAATTTGACATGTAACACGGCTTCCTGACAACAACAACTCATTTTTGTATTTATCATAATCAATCGTATTATTTTCATGTTCTACAAGAAGTGGGGAATGTACAAATAATATTCTTGCAACATGCTATCGATTTGATGCCAAAGTACGTCAGAGAGGGGTAACGTTGGCTGAGACGTGTAAATACATGTATCTGCCAAAGTAGCGCCCTACTTAACTTACATAATGGTATTTTATGTTATAATTAACTGAAATAATTACTGTTCTAATGGACCACGTAGTTTTTTTTCGCAACTGCATTCCCATTTTCGCAATTTCAAAAAACTTCGTACTTACGGTAATCGTTCACGTTTGGTTTAGCTAAGAAAGAAACTATTGTTCATGGAAACAAAATTATTTTAGTAATTGGGAATATTTGATTCAATATATGTTTCCATAGTTGAGAAACAAATGATTATAACGAGAATATTTTTTAAAAAATATATCTGGAAGATCCTGGCAACAGTGGCGAATGGACGAGTGATCTATATTTACTGTGCTCCGTAATTTTGCGTAATTTATAAGGATTTTAATGATTTATGGCTACTATTCTAACACATGAAGAACTGTAAGTACTATAGCACTATGAAGAATAAAAATTTCTCTCCAAAATTTAGCATTAATGCAGAAATTCAACCAATTTAGCTCGTTCCAGTGGCCTGTAAACCAAAAGTATTGACAACCACTAGAAGCTGTTATTTGGAGTAAGTTGCTACAGTTCGATATATCGCAATGAGTTCCTGCGCGCGATGTATTAAAGCCATATGAAGGCAGGAAGTGAAAGTGTAGTGTTGAGTGCGTGCAAAGTTAAAAGAAACAGACGTAGAACATATGAAATCCACAGGTCAAACATGGCTTTGTGAGTCTTATTCCAAGAATCCATAATGCCTGCAGACGAACCAAACTGGATTAGATTGGATTTCTTCTTTTAAAGTCCACTTTATGCACAAAGAAACTAATAGGGACTGGACCTACAGTTTAAAATGGGGTCCCAACCACTGTGCAATGTCCCTCCATCGGGTATCGAACCCGGGACTTCTTGATTACAAGGCAACGACGTTTCCATTACGTCACTAGGGAGGCCCACGTGCCAATTCTCGTTGACCTTTACACCGAAACAAAATTATTTTAGTAATCGGCACATTCGTTGAGGATTACCAAAATTATCAAAGTTGGTAAATGCTACTAAAGTGTTTGTTTACGGTCATCAAAAATCCTAACTTAATTTGTTTATTAATTCAAACAAATCTGTTATCTTTTCCTGAGTAACGACGTAAATATGATTATTTGTCACGGCTCATCATACTTTTGATGGACACTTAGGTTAAAGATGGAACCTTGTAATCAAGGGCGTCTACAGAGAGGGACAAACAGGGGCAATTTCCCCCTTCCAAATATTGCATTTAGTCCTTGGAATTCAATGACCTAAAAAGACCCTCGAATATGTCTTTAATATTATTTTACAATAAGGCATCTAAAAGTTGCTCTAGATATTAATATGAAGCTTAATTTTTTCATAAATTCCCCACCCCAATATCGTGCTACTGAAAAATTCGACACAGAAGGGTGTGCTCGATCGTTTAAACCAATGAATTTTATTTTATTTTGTATTTTGACTTGAAACTTCTTTCTCTTTCTCTCTCTCTCTCTCTAAACTTGAGTTGAAGATGAAAAGTATACATTTTCCGGTCCACAATTATTGAACAATTAAAGACTATTAAAAGACACACAAAAAACGGAACAATGACATTAGAAGCCTTTAAGAATGCTTAAAATGCAATAAAAACTGCAAAAATACTGAAAAATTATCAATAAACAAAAAGGCAATACAATAGTATTCAATTAAATAATTAATTCGTAATAACAATAATATCGATTACTTTATGACCACCACTACTTAGCTTAAGGCCAGGACCTGATTTCCCTTAAAAACATTTCTGGCCTAAAGGAACCTTACCTCTGATAGCTAACGATAAAACAAATTCTGCATCTGCCCATTGCTTGTAATCAAAATATCCCAGGCTAGATTCTCATCTTGGAAGATGCAGTAAGTAATAACTTCCATTTGCAATTAATATAGAACACAATCACGAGGTCCAGCTATTTCGTTTCTTTGTCCTCAAGTTACTGCACTATAAGTACAGAGACAACCGGTTCAATCACGTCATTCGGACAGTCTATGATATGACATACTAACGTCAAATATTCAAATAGCCTTGTAACGATTTGGAAACAGCAAATAGGTCATATTTGGCTCAGGTACCTTACGTTAATTACACACGTGCTGATAAAAAAAGACAGAATAGAAATGCACGAAAAAAGTCACAGATTCATGCAGAAAATTAACAATTATATTTCACAAGATACTGACAGAATTGGGACTGAGATTAGGCGAGAGTAGATATGTTCTAGAATCCGTCTCCGTTAGTTGCAACCCACATGTATAACATACTTTAAAATGTAATGATATTAATAACAGAATGAATAATAACTCGTTAAAGTAAAGCGAAACTTGCAGACTAACGAGGCTCTGGCGCCTGGAGTTGTAGCCAGTATAATCCTCTGTGGGGCTAGTGTTGTATCGTCTGCATATGTGTGTAATTGTCCATTCATCCATCTCATTCCATCACGATTCATCCTCATCTTTGCGATTAGCCAAAGGGGCGGGAAAGCGAAGTGAAATAAAGGAAATCAATCGAAGAACAAGGAAACGACAATAATGTACAAAACTGAGAAACGGACGAAAACTTAAAAGACAATTAATGTTTGAGAGAAGATAAAGATATGAATGGTAAGGAAAGAACCTAGGTAAACTAGTATTGCCGACGAGACGAGACTTTTGGTCTGTTTATCTCGTCTCGTGAGGAACACCAGAATAGACATGAAAATGAATGAGAGGGTGAAACGTAGGAATAAGATCGAAATAAGAACACGCAGAAGAAATATATAGCAAGGGCACAAGACTGATAAAAGCGAAGAAAGAAAAAGATAAAAGAAACAAGTGAAAAGTAGAAAACACGTTGCTATCGGATAAAGAACTGGTGTTTGGAAAGCTATGACATCATACCGTAAGGCATAGCATCACGTTCTTTGATATGATGCGCCTGCGGTGACATATTTGGCATCACGGCTCTTTTATCGTCTTGTGTATTAAAAGGAAAGATAAAGAGAGAAAAATGAGGAGGAGACGAAAGTTCAAGAACTGAACGGGACGATGTGGTGGTAGCGTTGTCACATCTAAATTTACAACATACCTAGGAAGGAACTTTTTGGAATTTTAATTAGCTCTTCGGTAAAATTCCCCGAACCCGAAGTCAGCGACAGGTCGACAGTTCCCGTTCATTATATTCGCGATATTTATGTACCGGCTGGGTTTCACAAACTTGTGCAAAAGGTAGAAAAGGGTTGAGGAGGGACAAATGCAGCTTCTTCCGCAAAACCAGCTTCGGCGAAACAATTTACGTTGATTTCAACACTGCAGGAAAATACAGGATACATGACACTCAGTCTCAACGAGGTGTCCTATTTAACGTCATTTTTCTGCCTACTTTGGATAATTGCAACGATGAGGATGAACAGTGGTTATAGGTACAAGTCCAAATGTTCACCTATTCCAACGAGAGTGGTTAGCACAACGCACTACAACGCCAAGGGTCCCGGGTTCAAATCCCACCCTGGCTATGGCTGTTATTTATGAGTGTACCTTCATCAATTAATCCCCATCGTTGCGATTTGCCAAAAGTGGAAGACAAGCGACGTAAAATACTTATTTCAATCGATCAATCAATCCAATATGGTGCAGATAGAGAATATGTGGGCCTTACCTCCACACCCCTGTGCCTTCATATCATGGTGCATGTCTTTACCTTATAAGTTATATGTGTAAGTTATTTAATTAGTGACAATTATGAAACTGTTCTGCGTGATTGCATACATATTTAGGATAACATCCTGTGTTTTTTTTATTGCTCGTAGCGTTGTGTACGAAATGTAAAGAAATATACGCTATGTCTCGACTCGTCTTATCTTGATACCATTCCTTGGACGTAAAATGAACACAAATACGCACTTACTGCAAAAAGAGACATTGCTTTTAACTTTACAAATAATTTCACAATCTAACTTTCCTCTGTGAACCTCCGTGGAGGAAAAGTCATCTTCCAAAGACGTTACACCGCACCTCCTTGCTCATCTCCCTAGCAAACCTCCCAAATTTCAGGGATCAGATTTCGACTTAATGGACATGAACTCTCTTCCCCCCCCCAACCCCCCTCCCCCACACGCCAGGCAGTCTCGCCGCTAACGTTGCCAGATCTCTGGATATATTTCTCTCCCTCTATTTAGTATGATTTAGTGCTCGTAATTTCTTTGCCACGGTCCATTTACGTTTGACGGCGAACGGGTAGACCTACTCGCGGGCTGTTAGTGCAGTATCGTTTGCTTTTTGGATGTTTATTTCGAGGAACGGAGCAGAGGGCGTTCGGTCTAGAAATTGCATTTGGCAACGCGCTTCGAGTTTTTAAACGGTGCAATTAGAAATCTGTTTACGGCGTTTTGGTCATGGCGGTGGTGCTTGAAGTCACGTTGGGAGAGGAAGATTTTTTTGTGTGTCCTTTAGACTCCGGCTGGATGTGCTATCTAGGGGTGCTACATGTGGTAATGTTGGAAAAAGCATTTTAATGTTGGAAACCTATGCTCCTCTTGTTGATCCTACCGTTCAAGTTCTTTTCTGTCTCTTCTCTCTTTTCCATGATTGCTTTCTTGTTTCCTTCTCTTTCCTTTCATTTTCTTTCTCTCTCTCTGTGTTATCAGTTTGGATTTTTCTCCGTTGTCTTTTTCGTTCTTCCCTTTTCTGTTTTTCTTTCCATCCTCATTTCATTCTTTCTTCATTTCACTCTTTCATTTCTTCCTTCTTTCCTTCACACTATTTTCTCTTTCCCTTTCCTTCTCCTTCCTTTTTTATTTCTTTCTTTTTATTTTCCATCCCTTTCTCCTTTTCTCTTTCCTTCTCTTCTCTCTTTCCCTTTTTTCGCCTTCTCTCTTTATTTCTTTCTATTTTCTCTTCCCTTCTCCCATTCTCTTTTCCATTTCTCTCTCCTCCTTTCCCTAACTTCTAACTTTCTCTCTTCCCCCCCTATTATCTGCCTCTTTCCTTTTTCTTTCCGTTCTGAGTTATTTTATCCCTCTCTTTTCTTGTCTCCTGTTTCTTACTATGTTCTTACTTTCTCAGTTTCGTTATTATTCTGTTCTCCCCCCTTTCTCTCGCTCTGTCTCCTTCCTTTCTCGCTTCGCTGTCTCTTGTCTACAAGGAATCGAATGCTGACGAATGCTGTTAGCTTGTTCTAAATGGCCACAATAATAAAATTGCTTTCATTTTCTATTGTTTGAGGTGAGGATTGGCACCAGCCTCTTCTCCGTAGTGCAGTGTAACTTTACATGCACAAGTTTAAAACAACACAACAACAAAGCATATTCCGAATTTGTCAACGTAACGAAAAGTAACTCGTGTAACGTGTCACTAACGCAAGTACCGAAGAAGTAACGGAATAGGGCTCTACCTGAGTTACATTACTTCCCAACTTTGCCTTACCGTAGCGAATCGAACTCCATGCCTTCAGATTACCAGTCAACGAACCACACTCAACTTTACTGTGCTTTGAAGCAGCTCCAGACGTATCTTAATCATTCCCATTCTTTCCAACCAACTCCAGATAATTACAAACTAGACTGTTGAAACCATCGAGAGGAGGTGTGGGAGGGGGGAGACCCACAGCCACAATAACCCATGTCTGAGTCACGTGACGTCCAGAGCATATGTACCCGTCTCTAACATCATTCCTTTTGTAGCACACGAGTTCCCCTTACAAAGGCCGACCCTCCAACAACCTGTTATTATCATTAAGCAGTTTTTGGCTGCATGTTAATCATCGTTCATCAGCAACCGAGAAGAGCAAACAAGAGCTGCAGATGCAGCTATTTCCGCTCCCTCCCCCTTTGAGAAGGAGGGGGTGGAGATGAAACCCTGGACCTGCATCACCAAAAATAGACGCCAGGTAGGAATGGAGAGGCAGTCGATCCATCAACAACAGCATGCGGTGCAACCTTCTCATTACGAGCTCTGGATTCGTAATAAGTCCACGGGGATTTTGGGGAACCTTAGGAACAAGCCGACAGGTGATAGATAATAGTGTACTGCTGGAAAAAGTTATGATATATCTCGGAACAGTTTCCGTCTCCCCCACCTCCAGTCTTTCTACCTGCGATGGTGGAACCGTGGAAGGAAAATAACGGCAAAAGGTACAAGAAGATTAAGCAAGGGAATGATCTCAAAGCGAATGAAACGCGAACAGATATATTATCGTGGTCGATTAGCCAGCCGCGTAGCCCATCAAACGCGAACGGATAAACCGCGTAGCCCATCAAATTTAAACGGATAAATCGCGTAGCCCATCAAACGTAAACGGATAAATCGCGTAGCCCATCAAACTTAAACGGATAAATCGCGTAGCCCATCAAAC
This sequence comes from Lepisma saccharinum, assembly GCF_977018435.1. Lineage (NCBI taxonomy): Eukaryota > Metazoa > Arthropoda > Insecta > Zygentoma > Lepismatidae > Lepisma > Lepisma saccharinum. The sequence goes on from NC_139232.1 coordinate 65,457,804, forward strand.
TTAAACGGATAAATCGCGTAGCCCATCAAACTTAAACGGATAAATCGCGTAGCCCATCAAACTTAAACGGATAAATCGCGTAGCCCATCAAACTTAAACGGATAAATCGCGTAGCCCATCAAACTTAAACGGATAAACTGCGTAGCCCATCAAACGCGAACGGATAAACCGCCCGCGTAGTGAATGGAACGATGATGGATAAACTGCGTAGTAAATCAAACGAGGACGGAGGAGCCGCGTATCACATCAAACGTTGGAGGATTAATCACGTAGCCCATCGAATGCGAACGGATAAATCGCGTAGTCCATCAAACGTAAACGAATAAACCGCGTAGCCCATCAAACTTAAACGAATGAACCGCGTAGCTCATCAAAATCGGATGGATAAACCGCGTATAGTGTCAAACGCAGATAAATTATACGCTTAGCCGATCACACTCGAAACGGACTACCATAGTAGTGCACCAAAAGCGGAATGACAACCGAATATCGGATCAAACGTGAACGGATTAACTGTAAATCGAATAAATCTCGAAAAACTGATACAAAATTCAGCACTATAGATTAAACGTGAAACTATAGCTAGATGCAGATTGAGCACTCAAATAACCGCAAATACTTCCGGTAATTCAGATGACCCTATCACCTTCCACGTAAACAAACCACCGAGGCCCCGAAGATCTGTGGCCGAAGACAGGCACGTCAACATACAGTAATGTACAGAGTGTCGAGAACACGGAACAGTGCTTAAGTATATCTGTGCTCTTATCTGTCAGTCTGGATGAGTCATGTCTATGGTTCTGGTGTCTCTTTTTTTTTTTACTCCCTTCCTGTTGGAATATTTGTGGTTTTGCTAGCTGGGTATACGTACACTTATCTTGACCGACTGCAGAATCGGTTCTCTTGCATGGAATTTAAGATGGCTACACACTATTCAAATTTCATATATTTTTTTATTTGTTTCTCCTTTTTTACCGTACATATGTGGACATCTTACATCATGTGAAGAAAATACAATTTATTAATAAAAACTCAATTGTTGTTAAGACATATTTATGGAAGGTTTTGGTTGTAACTGCATAATTTATTTTGCACATTTTAGTGATTTCTTATAGCTACTCAACATCGGTTGGGATGGGGGTGCCTTAATCTTTCTGTGTGGAAAGGACGATATAGCATCTGCCAAGGGTCTTTGTAATGGAGGACAGAGGTTAAAGTGATGGTCGATGGAGAGACAGGTGTCACGTGCCTCTTCCAGGCGGATGCTCACTCACGTCGAGACCGATGGCGCCTCCTTGTCGCACGCTGCCATTTCGTTCCCATGGCAAGTAACTGAAATGCGTGCATGGCTTTGGTAATTGCAGTTCAGAGAGTAAATAGTGTCCTCATACGCAACTGCATGCGTGGCATATGAGGCGGTACCGAGGACAATGGCCCGCAATGTCGACCGGTGGAGGGTTTCAAAAAGCCTCAGTACTGATGCAAATGTAGTGTTAAAAAACTAATTTGTATAAGTTCTTTACGTCAACTTTTACGCCTTTGGGTTAGTCATGACGATAAATGACATTCTGATTAAATAAGGATATAAAAAAAACAAGAGACTCGAACTCAGAACCATTGGCTCAGTGGCGTGCCCAGGATCTTTGAAAGGGAGGTGTCATGTACATTTTTTAAGTAGTCAGTCCTCATTTTGCTATATTTTCTTGCCTTTGACATTCTTCTTTTAGAAATATTGAACCAAAAGGGGGGTTATAACCCCCACCAACTCTCCCCCTTGGGCACGCCAGTGCCTTGGCTTTATGGGGTGTAAGGCCACTTCATATATACAAGGATACATATACATATATATATGTACAGTGTCTCTCAAAAGTTTTAGGACAACGACATTTTAAACTAGGCAACCCAATTTACACAAGATGTTGGTGGGTTGCGTGTAGAGTTAGGCTCAATTTCAGGGTTGCCACATGCACAATAGATATTTATAAAATACGCTAAAGGAATAAAAACAAGTAATATTGTATACAATTATTAAAAATATCACTATTATATCGCAAGTGACAAAATTCTTTCTGAAAGAAAAAAATAGGTTTTCTAGTATTTCATCGCTGATGAGTCTACAGAAAAGAAAAGAAGGGAGAGAAAACGAAAGGTGACAAAGGAGAGGAGAAAGAGAAAGCGAAAGGAGAAGAGGAAAAGTAGAGGAAAGAAGAAAGAGAGGATAGACGAGGAGAGGAGATGTTGTGAGGAGAATGGAAAAAGATTCTAGGAGAGATGGGGAAAATGGAGCAAAGAAGAGAGAAGAGGAGACGAGAAGAGGGGAGTGGAGAGTAAAGTAAAGGAGCGAAAAAGAGAAGAACGAAAGGAAGAGGAGAAGAGTGCAGTGGAGTCGGAAATCTAAGACAGGAGAGGATACGAGGAGTGGAGATGAGTGGGATGGAGATAAGATGCGAGAAAAGTAGGGAAGGCGATAAGAGATAAAAGCAGAGCGAGCAGAAGGAGGAGATTGGAGGAGAAGAGAAGAACAGAAGGGACTGAAGAGAAGAGGTAGTTGCAGAAAATATCGTCTCAGCGTCAAGAATTGATGCATTGGTCAAATTATGGACATGGAACATTCAATAACATTTTGAAATGAATTGGAGAATGTATTAGATCGGTTCGAAATGCATTTTAGTTTAGTTCAGAGCAAGGTAAAAATCTTCCATGTAAGATCTTTGATTTTACCTGCGATTATACCACTGAAAACATGAATGTAATTTGAATATTTATAAGAATTATCCAATTTTTGTCCACTTCTCGGTTCGTTGAAATGGAGATTTCGTAATTTAATATTTCCCCTCCCCCCTAATCGTTAATTCCAAACTGAATCATTCCGTTTCACACGGCGTGGACAATGAACACAATGGGATAGGTCTAAAACTTACGAAAAGTTTCTGCCACCGGAAGGATTCGAACCTACGACCATCAGATTGACAGTCCTGAACGGTAAACACTACCCTACAAGCTTTCGCTCCTGAAAGTAAGTAGAACGAGCTGACCAATGTGAAATGTAGATGCAACTCTCCTCCAACATGTAATGTGCAAACAATACTTGTTTGTAAAAAAGAAAACGAAGGTAGTACGACTCGGCGAAAACATTTAATGGAGAATTGCACATGACATTCGATATTTGCGTAGGTATCCATCCTTGCATTGAACTCGAGTGGGAAAGGGGGTAAAATTAGTATGCCCTCAATTGTCACAAATATAGTTATTTAATAAATATTTGACAATGTCTTTGAAGCAGTACACAATTATCGTTAGAGTATCAGAATTCACGATCTTATACATGAAAATATCCCTTTGAATGTGCGTCAATTCATTTTTTTTTATAAATTCCATATGCAGAACAATGTAGTGCTTCCCCTTGCCCCCGCCAAGTTACGCCTATGACTGGAGCAATTGTCCTCGGAGTATCCGCTGGTGAGTTATTGGTGTCAAACGCCATGCCTTGAAAGAGTTCACAGGGCAAGAGAGACAAGTGCCAGGCAGTAAATATTGCGGCTGCGCGACGGGGGCATTGTCCAATGATCAATATACGATCAGCGAGACGCCAAATCGAATTCAAGGACATATTAAGTAACGGCACACAAGGGGAGTGGATCATGAATGGAATGGCAATGTGTTCGTTGTAGCGGGATTGTAGCCTGCACCCCAGCGCTTCTCGGTGTTGATTTATTTTCGTATACTGTAACTGTGAAATATATGTATAAGCCCAGTCACATAATACAGTGCATCTACATATTCCGTGAAACTGCACGAAGTACCTGTTCCTTTATTTTATAAACTTGTTCCGATAAATGTTTGCATAGAAACGGATATTTTTCGAAATCATAAACAAAAAAGTTAGTAGCCTTTACTAAAATTTGTAATTTTGACTAAAAGTTTTTGGTAACTCTGAGTAAAAATGCACGATAACTAAAATAAAATTTGATTCTGGAGAACAATTAGTTGTTTGTCGCTCATTTTAAGCAAATATTTCGTTACGAGATTTTTTTTTATGGTCACTCCAAACAAACTTTTATCTTTGTGGTTGTTCCTTTTCAAAATAAATAAATATATTAATAGATAGCAGAGACTTTTCTTCCGTCCAATGCAAGAACAAAGTGAGTGTAGACTTGTACAGTCACCGGCAATAAAAACTGGGCACCTACATCCTGAAATACTCGCTTCCGTGCAAGGCGATATGTGTGTTGCCTAAATCTACAGGGCTGGTAGAAGTTACCATTTAAAAGTTCGCTATTACAATCCACTTATCTCCTTAGAGTTAGGCAACACACATAACGCCTTGCAGGGAAGCGAATATTTCAGGATTTAGGTATCCCCTCTTTTATTGCCGGTGACTTTACATGGTACATACAGCAAAACCTCGTTAATCCGGACTCCGATAAGCCAGACTTCGCTTAATCCGGACAGGCAAAAGGCCCCCCCAAGAAAAGCAGAATGCAAGGTTTTAAATGTGGCTGGAAGTCAACAATCGTATTCGTCATATTGCTCCGTAATAGCTAAGAACATTGTATGTAGAGTATTGCTTTACATTTTACCGTACTGTATAGTGTATTTAGGTCTATGCAATTTAAATACACCACAATAAACGTGTTTTGTTGCTATAAACGGAGTTTTGATGCACCCCATTAGTTTGGATTAACGAGGTTTTACTGTATATGATTTTTGGGTAGTACTCGAAGTAGAAATTCTTAACTACTTGCATGGATCAACATGCAGACAATGCAGTATGTGATGTGGGGGATGCTTATTTTATTTAATTTAATTTATTTATTGATAGAGCTCAACAGGCCGAGCCCAATTATAGTGCTCTAATTACATAATATTACTACAATAGATTCAGTGTTCCAGTAATAGTATTTTTAAAATTGTATAAACTCATTGCAAAAATATCAATTGTGTTATTTACACATGAAATTGTGTTGAAAGAGTTGCACGCTCTCCACACCGGACAGGTAGAAATAATTCATGTTTTCGCTCTCTGGCAATGAAAAATTTTGTGCTTGGGACGTGTTTTGGAAATGGGAACATTTATGACAATTTTCTTAACTAGTGGGGGATGGCATACCCACGTACCGCTGACCTAGGGGCAGTGGCGCTAGTGTCACATGTCATGAACCTTTGACCTAGGAGCAGTGTCGCTAGTGTCACATGTCACGAACCTCTGACCTAGGAGCAGTGGCGCTAGTGTCCATTGTCATGAACCTCTGACCTAGAAGGGATGGCGCTAGTGTCGTATGTTAAGAATCTCTGCCCTAGAAGCAGTGGCGCTAGTGTCGCAAGTTAAGAACCTCTGACCTAGGAGCATTGGCGCTAGTGTCGCATGTTTAAATCACTTGGAAAAATGTAGTTCGCATATTTTCCAAGGGCACAGATATCGTGGCACTAGATTACCACTTGACATTAGAATTGTTTCTGTGAAACCTCTGATTTCATCATCCGTGGAAACTTCGTTACTAGAAAAGGAAGAAACATAAGCGATTGTCGTTCTATAACAGTCCCGTGCCTCTTAAAACAACAAACAAAAGCAGCAAGACGTATAATTTCTCATGTTTTCGTTGCGAGTGACGCAGAAATTGCGTGAGAAACGGCATAGACTCTTTCGGCACAACTAGTGACCGGGAACGGGAGACAACAAAAGACCTCCCTGATGCAGGAAATTGGTCATGCGAAAGGCAAAAGACAACATCGAAATATGTTAGGCACCGTTCGCAATGGACCGAAATGACAGCGTTGTCTGCTCGTAATGACACCGAGACGCCTGCAGATGCATGACGTCTTGTCCTTTCTTCGTTGACGCCCATGCAAGAACGACGCACTGAACTTCAATCGCGCATTTGTTGCAGAATGACATGTCGCAATGTTGAATGCGTGATTTTTGACTCTCCAAGTAGACAATGGTGTGTCACCAACAAATGGGCATAATAAAATACAACGGCATTACGAAGCCACGTTGATAACTATTATTTAGGGCAATGATCCAAACGATGCGTGTAAAATGTTGCTACAGTATCTCATGTTTTGACGTACTTCGACAACACAAGAGAGCATTTCCGCGTATTGTTAAACCCTTGTAATCAAGAGGTCTCGGGTTCTATAACCGGTGGAGACAGGCCCGTAGCCAGAGTTTTATTTCGGGGGTCATTCCTTATCAGCACGGGCGTCGCCAGAAATATTTGTGGAGGGGTCTGGCCATAGATACAACCTGATTAGCATACATAATAATGACAATAATAATTATTGTTATTTTACAATAATAACTATTATAAAAGTTATTAAGAATATACAAATTTCAATCCAAATTTGTTGTCATTATTACATAAGTGGAGAGACTTTGCTACTCAATCCACCTTATCAGTGAATATCTAACACAATTGTTGTCCATTATTTTTCTTATATTTTGTACAGTTGGTGCACTGAAAATCATAGTTATTGTATTTTGTTATTAACTTTTACACAATCGTTCCAAAAAAGGCTTTACAGTTAGTGATAAATTTTACTCATAAAGTTTATATCCTGTGACCTCTCACAAAGAAAACTTTTGGAAGCTGTGGATCAATTTATTCTTTGGATTAAATGGTAGAATTAAATATAAAACTTTTGTTACTCTATTATACACTAAACCTTTTTCGATGTAATGCAGTTTTTACTATGGTTATAACTTTATTTCTGTTATTAACAATAAAAATAACATTTAAATTACATATTTGTAGGATTTCGGGGGGCTTCAGCCCACTTAGCCCTCCTCCTAGCTACGTGCCTTGGTGGAGACACATAGTGGTTCGGATCCCACTTTAAATTGTAGATCTAGTCTCGATTAGCCTTCTGTGCATAACGTGGACTTAGAGCTCAAATCAAATCAAACCAAACAATACAAGATCTCTGTGTATCGATTATGAATAACGAATTTTGATATTGAATGCGTGCTTTTTGGTTTCAGTTTTGAAATTTCATGCTTAAGATCACGCCGGTTATGTCAGTAAAGCAGTTTTCAAAATTTTCTCATCTTGGAAATAAATACAGCTACGTTATTCCAATATCTGAAAAATTACATGTGTTTAGAATTCCTTCTAGAACCTAGAGCATTCTCGTGAATTTTCGTGGCTTGATTTCGCTGTTGTGTAGATTTCTGTGATGACAGATAGTCTTACGTAGCCACGAAACTATTGCGGATATCTACACGACACCGAAAGCAAAGCGCGTGAAGATTCACGTGTAATCTCTAGAGTCTAGAAGGAATTCTAAGCACATGCAATTTTTGAGAACTTGGAATATCATAGGGGTTTCTCAAAAGGAGAATTCCCGTTTTTCCGAATCCCCTTTCGTCGAATATTCTGAGGCGAGGGAATTTTCCCTCTGCCGGGAAATTTCAGGAACTGAAGGGGAAAAATATTTCAACCAAGTAAAAAACTAATTATACATTTTCATTGACGTTGAAAGTGAATGTATACTACGTCTAGATAATTGGATATAAGGAACTCGTTGTAAATGCAAATACTGTTTTATTTTATTGTTTTCGAAGGGTAGCGACGCTAGATTTCATGTTGTGAATTAAATCATAAACATAACATTCTTTCCAACTCTTACTCTTTTCTGAGAAGAATGTCAGGAAAGAATCTGCTAATTTAATTAATTAGGGGTGTAGGCCTCGACCAAGAAGATCCTACCATCTTCCTTGTAACTTATGTGTATAAATGTGGAGCGACATTTAAATATTGAAACGGAAATTGTTCCCATTTCTTGAAATTTCCTGAGTTCTCGATGATCTCATCAACCAGATACCGTAACATATATTTCTAAATACAAGAGGCACCCAATGTATAATATTACACTATGAAATAATGAAATGTTTGCAAAATACTTGAACGTAAAATTGTCGAAGAAACAGATGAATGGAGAAGACCATGCAATACTGAGTTGAATAATGCAAATCTCATAATAACATATTTTTGATTTAATTAAATGAAGAAGAGGAGTAATATTAACAAACGAAAATTATATTAAAGAGGAAATAAAAAGTAGGCTTAATTCAGGAAATGCATGTTACTTCTCTCTTCATAAACTTTTGTCTTCTCGTTTAATATCTAAGAAACTAAAAGTTAAAATATACAAAACAGTAATTTTGCCTGTAGTATTATATGGATGTGAATCTTGGTCCCTTACATTGAAAGAGGAACATAAATTGAGAGTATTTGAAAATAAGATCCTTAGGAAAATATTTGTACCAAAAAGGGATGAGGAGACAGGTGAGTGGAGAAAGTTACATAATTTAGAAGTACATAATTTGTACTCATGTCCAGATATTATTAGAATAATTAAATCAAGAAGACTTAGGTGGGCAGGCCATGTGGCACGAATGGGAGATAAAAGAGGAGTTTACAGGATTCTTGATGGGAAACCTGATGGTAAGAGACCTGTAGGAAGACCAAGACGAAGATGGAGGGACAACGTTGAGATGGACCTAAGGGAAATCGGTAGGGATGGAAAAGAGTATATATGTAGATCTTGCTCAAGATAGGGAAAGATGGAAGGCCTGTGTTGCTGCAGCCATAAACCTTCGGGTTTGAGAAGGCTAGAGAGTTAGTTAGTTAGTTAGTTAAATGAAGAAGACTTGATGAGGAGGGAATATGGTAGTGAGAAAGAATGTTTGAAGGGTCTTTGATTGGAAACCTAATGGTTGTTACTGTTTGTTTTGTGGAACATTACAATGAATGCTACAGTTCTCAGGATATTCGCACCCTTCTTTTAATGCAGATCCTTTAGCAAAAAACATATTTAAAAAAATGACCAAATATTTTGGGATGAACTCGTTATGAACAACACAATGAAACATGGTGAAAAAAAAACAGTACTCCCCTGATAGATACTATGATACCTGTGTATACTTAAGTGTGAAATCTGAGATAATGCGCCTGTAGGTCATTCGGCGAAATGGGAAGACAAGTCAAAATGGTGCTTTTTTTTTTTTTACTTGCTCCAGCTTTCTTTCGATACTTTGACTAACCACACTACAATGTAGAAAGTAATCTCACGTTTGTGAGTGCCACTTCATCATTTTCATAGAATCAGTATTGTCGCAAGTGCAACAGAAAAGTGAACTAAAGTACACTAGAATACAAAAAAAGAAATAAATAAGTGTGCAATTAACACTACCAAATTTTTTTCAAACTTTAATAGTGCCATGTCAAATGCCTATCTTACAGGTATTTGGTGCCTACACAGAAAAGACTGATTAGTTTGAATTAGCGAAACATATTTGTTTAAGGTATTTTAGTAACAACAAGCAAAATATTTTGTAACCTTTACTAAATTTGATAATTGTGACTATTTTTTTTGGTAACACTGAGCAAATGTGCACGATTACTACGAGAATATGTTTCTGGTGAGCAATCATATATTTGCCACATATAATGTTTTCCAATAAGAACTATATGATTTTACAATGAAATAAAATAAAAAAGCTATTTCAGATACAACCAAACGTTTTATATTATTTTGAAGCATAGTTTATTACATTATGTTTTGAATAGCACATCATTTAAGTTTCCACCTCGACTTCGTGCACACGAGTGAATTCGATGAACCCAATTTTCGATGACTTTGTGTAATAACTCTGGCCTAATGTCACGAATGCAGCGTTTGGTGTTTAATCTTGCATCAAGGGTTCGTGGTCTGTTTGCATAGAATATAGATTTCAAATAAAGCAATCTAAAGGAGTTAAATCACAACTTCTTGGAGGCCAACTAACAGTTGCATTTCTTGAAATTATCTTTTCACCAAACTGTTCTTGCAATACGTCGATAGTGGCATTAGCAGTGTGACATGTGGCATCGTCTTGTTGGAAACACATGTCCTCCAAATCAATTTCATCTAAAATTGGCCACAAAAAATCTCTTAACATCAATCGGTATCGCTCACCAGTCACTGCATCCTACCTCGTTTTGGGGGAAAAAAGAAATGGTCCGATGATGCCACCATGCCATAAACCACACCATACAGTGACCTTTTGCGGATGCAAGGACATCTCGTGAATCTCTTGTGGATTGTTTTCACACCAAAAACGACAATTTTGTTTGTTAACATATCTACTTAACCAGAAATTAGCTTCATCTGTTATTCCAAACGAACTTCATTCCCCGCACCCTATTTATAACTAATTGGAATATTTGGTGTACAGCTCAGAACTCGAAGCTGTCATCATCTCATGATTACCAGCGAGTAACGCAAATTATCAACTTTTCCAATACAACAATACTAGACAGTTCATAGTTCATTCTCTTCCGACACAATTATCACATTGTTTATATTTCCCTTGAATAAGGTCTGACAAGTTTTCCCCTCTATCTTTCCCTAATGCAGCCTTGCACTTATTTTATTCAGCTTAATATACAGCGACGTTGGAGAACAGGACCGTTCTGGGAGGTAGGCTTTTGTCATTGCTTTCTGTATACACACATAAGCAATGTTTATGTAAGCTGAGAGTCTTCCATCTGACAGAACTGTAAATATTTAGGTGTATTCCGGATCTCTGGGCTCCTAAGGACAAACAAAGCCGTGTAACCTATTCCAAACACTGTTAGGTGGGCTTTCCTCGTGCAAAGTAAACTGTTTGGTTTATTTTGCAATGTTTCAGCCAGACTGATGGAGATTATCAACAGGGCTGGAAATGTACAAGATGGGAAAGAAAGATTAAAAGAAATGACGTTCGGGATAAACTGCAGTGTAAATGAAGAGAATGGGTTCCGCTCTGATCTGCATGAAAAATGATGAAGGAAGAATCGTGTAGTTTCGTAACATAGCGTAAAAGAATATAAAGAGACAATCGAGTAGCAGAGAGTGGAGTCGCCAAAAACTGTCTAGTGAGTTCTGCTTCGATTTATTGCTAGTCTCTCTCTTTCGTTTTCCCCTTTTTTCTGTCTCTTTCTGTGACTCGTTCTTTCTTTCTATCTCTGTTTCTCCATTTCCTTTTTACTTCCTTCTGTCTAGTTCTATCTTCTCTTTTTCCTATACCTCTTTCTCTTTTTACCACCTTCCTTTCTCCTTTTTGTTCTGTTTCCTCTCCTCCTTTCCATCACTTTTCTTTTTTCTCTGTCTCTTCCATTCTTTCTATTTCTCTCTTTCTCTGAATTCATCTTCTCCTGTCTCTCTTTCCCGCTTTCTTTTAATAACTTTCCTCCATTTATTTCTCTCATTCTCTTTTTCTTCCTCTGTCTCTTTCTTGCTATTTTTTTTCTTTGCTATTCTTCCTTCCTTTGATTGTGTTCTACTTTTCATCACGTTCTATCTCTCTTTGCCATTTTATATTTCTCCCTCTCATTATTTTCATTTCTTTCTCATTATCCTTGGTCAACGTGGCTGAGTGGTTATCACATCGTGCTACGACGCCAGGGGTCCTGGGTTCGAATCCTGGCCTGGGCATGGATGTTTGTGATTGTCCATTCATCAATTTCATCATATCATCGCTCATCCCCATCTTCGCAAATTAGCCGAAAGTGGCACAAGAAGCGAAGTAAAATAAAGCAAATCAATCAATCAATCATTATCCTTGGGTGTTTTTTTTCATTTTGCTCTGCTATTTGGAAGGGTAGAGCTGGTGGAACCAAGTTCGTAGAGCAATGGCAGGAACAGTATGTCAGAGACCCGGGTTCGAGTCCTTGTCAAGCCTTTATTTTTCACTGAAAGGTCCTCATTAAAGCCCCTGTTTTACTACATGGGGATAAAATCGGCAAATATCCGTCTCATAATGATCAAGTATCAACAGACAAATGAAGGTATTAATCTTCAATGTTACGAACTCACACTTTTTCATCTTACACGATATTTGCAGTACCGCGGGGTAAAGATACAACTTTTATTTTTCGAGCATCCAAAAACAGCGTATAAGTAGTTTGGTGGGAGTAAGCACATCCTGCAACCACCTGTTTCTACCTTTGTTGCCGTACACCACGTCGTTTTAAGCCGGCGGTATTATTGAACAGTAGCATGTTACCAGCTTCCTAAACAATGCCTTCTCCCTCCTCGATATCATTATACTGGCTCGAAGTCCCACCCATTCCAAGCCAAGCCACGCCAGTATGTCGGTGGTAAGGCTACAGGTGGCATTTCCTGCATCGATTACCCCTATCCGTCACGGAAAACAATGGAGTCCCCTTTGACACCGGAGGGGACTCTGATAAATGATTTTGCGTGTCCTGGAACCATCTTGATCCTTGTCTGTGTGTGGGACGGTGAGAGTTTTCCGTTTATTGTTTCCTCGATTCAATTATGACAGTAATATCTAGCTGTAATTGACGAGAATGGGGTATTCTCGTCCTTGTTCCAACACACACACCGGCCCGTTGAGGGCATGTCTTTCTCTCCTCTCTCTTTCTTCATTCCCATCTTCCCTCTTTATCTCTCTCTCTATGTACGTTTCATTCTTTCTTTCCCTCGTATATCCTTTTCCCCTTTCTATTTTATACTGTGTTTTTGTTTTCTCCTTCTTTCTTTCCCTCGTATATCTTTTTCCCCTCTCTATTTTACACTGTGTTTTTCTTTTCTCCTTCTCTCTTTTCATTGTATATGATTTCCTCTCTCTATTTTACACTGTGTTTTTGTTTTCTCCTTCTTTCTTTCCCTCGTATATCTTTTTTCCCTCTCTATTTTACACTGTGTTTTTGTTTTCTCCTTCTTTCTTTCCCTCGTATATCTTTTTTCCCCTCTCTATTTTACACTGTGTCTTTGTTTTCTCCTTCTTTCTTTCCCTCGTATATCTTTTTTCCCTCTCTATTTTACACTGTGTTTTTGTTTTCTCCTTCTTTCTTTCCCTCGTATATCTTTTCCCCTCTCTATTTTACACTGTGTTTTTCTTTTCTCCTTCTCTCTTTTCATTGTATATCATTTCTCCTCTCTATTTTACACTGTGTTTTTGTTTTCTCCTTCTTTCTTTCCCTCGTATATCTTTTTTCCCTCTCTATTTTACACTGTGTTTTTGTTTTCTCCTTCTTTCTTTCCCTCGTATATCTTTTTTCCCCTCTCTATTTTACAGTGTTTTTTCTTCTCCTTCTTTCTTTCCCTCGTATATCTTTTTCCCCTCTCTATTTTACACTGTGTTTTTCTTTTCTCCTTCTCTCTTTTCATTGTATATCATTTCCCCTCTCTATTTTACACTGTGTTTTTGTTTTCTCCTTCTTTCTTTCCCTCGTATATCTTTTTCCCTCTCTATTTTACACTGTGTTTTTGTTTTCTCCTTCTTTCTTTCCCTCGTATATCTTTTTTCCCCTCTCTATTTTACAGTGTTTTTTCTTCTCCTTCTTTCTTTCCCTCGTATATCTTTTTCCCCTCTCTATTTTACACTGTGCTTTTCTTTTCTCCTTCTCTCTTTTCATTGTATATCATTTCCCCTCTCTATTTTACACTGTGTTTTTGTTTTCTCCTTCTTTCTTTCCCTCGTATATCTCTTCCCTTCTCTATTTTACACTGTTTTTGTTTTCTCCTTCTTTCTTTCCCTCGTATATCTTTCCCCCCTCTCTATTTTACACTGTGTTTTTGTATCTCCTTCTTTCTTTCCCTCGTATATCTTTTTCCCCTCTCTATTTTACACTGTGTTTTTCTTTTCTCCTTCTCTCTTTTCATTGTATATCATTTCCCCTCTCTATTTTACACTGTATTTTTGTTTTCTCCTTCTTTCTTTCCCTCGTATATCTCTTCCCTTCTCTATTTTACACTGTTTTTGTTTTCTCCTTCTTTCTTTCCCTCGGATATCTTTTTTCCCCTCTCTATTTTACACTGTGTTTTTCTTTTCTCCTCTCTTTTCATTGTATATCATTTCCCCTCTCTATTTTACACTGTGTTTTTGTTTTCTCCTTCTTTCTTTCCCTCGTATATCTTTTTTCCCTCTCTATTTTACACTGTTTTTGTTTTCTCCTTCTTTCTTTCCCTCGTATATCTTTTTTCCCCTCTCTATTTTACAGTGTTTTTTCTTCTCCTTCTTTCTTTCCCTCGTATATCTTTTTCCCCTCTCTATTTTACACTGTGCTTTTCTTTTCTCCTTCTCTCTTTTCATTGTATATCATTTCCCCTCTCTATTTTACACTGTTTTTGTTTTCTCCTTCTTTCTTTCCCTCGTATATCTCTTCCCTTCTCTATTTTACACTGTTTTTGTTTTCTCCTTCTTTCTTTCCCTCGGATATCTTTTTCCCCTCTCTATTTTACACTGTTTTTGTTTTCTCCTTCTTTCTTTCCCTCGTATATCTTTTTTCCCTCTCTATTTTACACTGTGTTTTTGTTTTCTCCTTCTTTCTTTCCCTCGTATATCTTTTTTCCCCTCTCTATTTTACAGTGTTTTTTCTTCTCCTTCTTTCTTTCCCTCGTATATCTTTTTCCCCTCTCTATTTTACACTGTGCTTTTCTTTTCTCCTTCTCTCTTTTCATTGTATATCATTTTCCCTCTCTATTTTACACTGTGTTTTTGTTTTCTCCTTCTTTCTTTCCCTCGTATATCTTTTTCCCCTCTCTATTTTACACTGTGTTTTTCTTTCCTCCTTCTTTCTTTCCCTCGTATATCTTTCCCCCCTCTATTTTACACTGTTTTCTTCTCCTTCTACGTCCCTTTCTTCTTGTTTCTCGACATCTTTCTATTCTCTCTTCTTTCTCTTGGAGAAGTCTCGCTCTCGTCTCGAAATTCGAGACAAGAACGAGATTAGGGGTGGCCTTTTCTAACGACACCCAAAGGTCAACCTCCCTTTCACGTAGTATATCCTGGACTACATTTAGCAGGCAAGGGAGGCTCTGTCGTCTAAAACTCATAGCCAGTGTAATCCTATGTGAGGTTTGTGTTGTCGTCCATACATGTTTATGATTTCCCATTGATCCATCTCAACCTATCACCATTCCTCCTCATCTTCACGATTAGCAAAATCGGCAGAAAAGCGAAGTATAATAAACTAAATAAATCAATGAAGAACAAGACCAGCTAGACCAGGCCCGTACCCAGGGAAGGGGTCATGGAGCCATGTTCCCCCTCGAACCATGGAATATTTAAATGTGAACCTATAAGAAGCCAAGAAAATAACCGACGATTTTTCAAACTTGCAAAAATTTCAATTTTGACCTTGCATAAATGAACGTGTTTGTTGTGTAGAGAGGCAGGCTTCAGAAGTCTGCAGTCTGCAATATTTGGTAGTTTTAGTTTTATAACCCTCTTAATCCCTGTCCCGACCTTTTCGAGATGCAGTCGTGAGGCGAAGATTTTTTTTTTTTTTGTTAACTCACATTTAGACATGTTCTGTTCTTTAATATAATAATAATTGCTAATACGTACCATTTAATTTATAAATATATTATCTTTTAAACATGGAATTATCATGGCTGTTCAATGGGTCTGGTATAATTAATGTAAATTTGAAAACATTGTTAATCTGCAGAACCAATACTATTCGAATTATTCTGAAAATTGCACGTAAACGATTGCATGTAATTGAATGTAATTGTTATCATAACGCGCTAGGACGTAGGGGATTTCGGGTTCGAATCCCTGCCTGGGCGTAGGTGTTTTTTGATCATTATTAACAGAAAGCAAGAATTAAATAAAATCTAACACTTAAAAAAAAAAAATTAAACTATCTTGCAATCTGCAATATCTTTACACGCACTCACACACACACACTATATATAACACATTTTCGGATCTGGCCCCTCCCTCAAAACAATCCTGGGTACGGGGCCTGAGCCAGACCCTTCGATATTTGTCCAGAGGAGACAGAAACAAATCTCTTAAAATAGAGGCACACTATTTTGTTCGAGAATTTGAAATGACTTGGAAAAAATTACCCAAACTAACTTTACTTTGAGACTTCTTCACGCATATCTACCTGAATATTTACAGCAAAGACAAGTATTTTACTTGATCGTTAGTGTTTTAAAGTCCACTTCATCCACAGATAAGCTAATCGGAACTGGACCTACAGTTCAAAGTGCGATCCGAATTTCCCTCAACTGGGCATCGAACCCGGGACCCCTTGAATACAAGGCGGCCACGTTGTCACTACCCGTGCACATATTATCTTACAGTAATTACAAAGTCAACCCAATATTGGCAGTTGTGAACCTGTGCTAGTGGTTGCATATTAGGATAAAATTAAGGTTGTTTTTTTTGTGTCAAACAAAGAAAACTTTATTGGGAAAAGCTGTTTCGTTTATTGACGTCTCTATACGTTGTGAAACGAGACGATACCGAGACTTCCTCTTCGAAATCGAGGCAAGAACAAGACACTAACAAGTCTCGTATACCAATGGACCATTTGAGACAAGGTGGATTTTTATGCAAGGATTCCAATGTAATTTAAGATTCGTGAACAACACAAATTAGTTAATGACGAACACTGAATCTCAAACCTTGTCTCGATTATGGTCTCAACAGAAAAGTCACCTTTATTAAATTTTTTTGTTGGTAGTTTGAGTTGGTGTTTTAAGTCCACTTTATGCACAGTAAGGCTAATCGGGACTGGACCTACAGTTTAAAGTGGCATCCGAACCACTGCGCCATGGGGGAGGCCCTTTTGTTGGTAGTGCTGATAGGGACCAACGTCTCTTTTGGCGCATCCGCAGGGGGCGCTAATGCTCCGACAAGACTCTTGATCATTATTCCTTGGCAGGATTGAAAGTCGATTGCTCCTTTTTTTCCCTTAATAAGGACTAACTCTCTGGCCGGAAAACAGCGGGAACATCTCCCTGGCTTTCTTAATCACGTGGTCCAGCTTCCCTCCCGTTTTTTCCGTGGAAAATAAAGGGGCCGTGATTATTTTCTGCTGCTAAATTTATGACCTTGTCTTTGATTTGTTGTTTCATCACTAATCATATCTCTTCGCGAAGGGAGCACATATTCATCCACCATCGCACCCCTTTTCCACCACCGGACGTCCTGTAGTCAGTGTTGCTAATCTGTGATGGTAATTTGTCTTCATTCAGGAAGTTAGATATCTATGCATATATAATATTAGAAAATATTATTTACATTGTTTAGACATGTTCTACATAAATGATGCTTTAGTGTAACCCCAGTTATATTGTATGCCTGAAAAGGACATACCTTCGCTAGAGTAGTGTCACGATAAGAGCCGGCCTCCATGCACAGCGCAAAACGGTTTTTCTGACAAAATCCTGTTTTCCTGCTGGCGGCTAGGGTGAGGACGGATTCTAAGGTTGCCTCTTCTTGCACAAAAAGGATAGGGGGGGGACAGCGGTAGGTCTAATTGGCTGTTTGATCGCAAGTTTCTTCGTAGGTAAAGGCGGCAACAGTGGGTCACTGCCATAAAGACGTTCCCCACATCGGGATTTAGGATGTCATCACTTTAGGGATATGAGTGTTAGTCTTACAGACTTAGAACAAACATATCTTTTGTTACGTGAAGGTGAGGTTTGCAATTTCCAATATCTATTGCGCACTTTGTTTGCTTGACTTGCAATTCAAGTGTTGTTATTCTTCACAGAATACATGATATCCTAGCAGTGCAACTATCACTTTCCCACTTTAGAAGCAAAGTTATAATGTTGAAAATTATTGATGGATAGTAAAAAGTACCTTTGATCTTTGTTTCTTATGTTGGCAACGAATTTACAGCCTGGTAAAGAAAATGAAGAGGACGAGAAATTTTCTAGCTTTTACCTGCATTTATTACAATTTTCCATCAGTGATAATATTCTGCATGTACAGTAAAACCTCGTTAATCCGGACTAATGGGGGGATAAGTTGACCAATTAACTGAAATAACCTACAATAACAGTAGAAAGTGTAATTAAAACTCCGTTTATAGCAACAAAACACGTTTATTATGGTGCATTTAAAGGGCATAGGCCTAAATACACTATACAGTACAGTACAAAGTCTGCGGGAAACAGAATTTCATCAGTGGTCGACTGCCTTTTCTTTGGGAAGTTCTCTTCTTGACTTCTAGCCACATTTAAAACCTTGCATTCTGCTTTTTTTTTTGCTTTTTTTTGGCCTGTCCAGATTAAGCGAAGTCCGGCTTATCGGGGTCCGGATTAACGAAGTTTTACTGTATTACTGTCCCCCTTAGTAAATTTCTCTTCCACGTGGCAACACTGCCCGTATACAGTATGCATAAAACCGGACGACTCATCTGAAAACCCTAAGCAGAGACCCCCCGTTGGGCATCGTTTGACGCTGCATTACTCAGCCCAACAGGGCGCCTGCAACAAATACCAACAAAGAAAATCACCAGGAAGGATAAAACGCCCTGCCCCCACCCCCACCACCTTCCACCGCCCCTTCGCCATCTTCCCCTTTCATTTTTCCCCACATCTTCTACCATCGCCTGTCTAAACGCAAGTAAAAACCCAATTAAAAGCATGATGTATTGTGTCGAAAAGAAACACACACACACGCACACAAAAGAAGAAGATGGAAACAGCAAGAAATGACACCCAAAGCAGGTAATTTTGACTAATGAGCCGGGGGTGGGTGATATGGAGTGGAGCGGCAATTCCCAACCTTTTTTGAGTCGCTCAGCACTCTTCAGGAGAGAAAAGGAGCGTTTATGCATGTTTAGCTGTTTCCATTTTGACTATATTTTCTCCAGGTTGCTAGTCGGTATGTTATTGTATCAAAAGCACGAATTATTTCTTTGAACCTCCCGATGGTGTAGTGGTAACGTCGTCGCCTTGTAATCGAGGGGTCCCGGGTTCGATACCCGGTGGAGGCACATCGCATAGTGGTTCGGATCCCACTTCAAACTGTAGGTCCAGTCCCGATTAGCCTTTCTGTGCATAAAGTGGACGTAAAACAACAATTCAATTGTCATAATGATGACGACTTTTTCACCAAGAACACATAGGCACTAAACCGAATGGGAGGACTTTTGACGGCGGAAGGTGTTTTAAGTATTTGAACATGTTAAACATTAAGTTTTATATCATTCGGAATGTTATTTTCTTCACTACAATTCAAACAGATAAATAAGTTTCATAACTATTCTCCATCCACAATAAGAATGAAACTAATGTAAACCAAACCACATGATTTCTGAGAAGTAGTTCCTTTCTTTTGCTAATTCTCATGTTATTTTGCCCATGAATACATCAAGGGGTGTGAGGGGTGACCTTTTGAAGAGGCAGCCGAAAGTTAATCTCACGTCCACGCAGAGGCGCAACCACGATTTTTTTCTCGGGGGGGGGGGGGGGCAAGTGCCAGGGTAAACGTGCCAACAACGACAACAATAATAATAATAATAATAATGTTTTTATCATTATTATTATTGGTATTGTCATTATTGATTTACTTTATTTTACTTCGTTCATTGTGCCACTTTTGGCTAATTTGCAAAGATGGGGATGAGTGAGGATATGATGAAATTGATGAATAGATACTCATAAACATCGATGCCCAAGCCGGAATTCAAACCTAGGACCAACATTATTATTATTTTTAGTAGTAGTAGTAGTAGTAGTAGTAGTAGTGGTAGTATCAAAGATGTTATTACCCTTGTAAATTATGCAAAAAGGGGTAGAAGTTGATGCTAAAGCATTTGTATTCGAACAATCGATTTGAATTATTTTTTAAACACGTTCAATTTGACATTAATAATGGAAAACAAATACACAAACTATTTTTCAAAGACAGAAAATGTTTGATAAATGTATTGCAAATATAATTCTTTTTTACATTCACATGTATAACTTTCGTGCACGATATAGCCTATGTTTCACATATATGCAACATGGATCGACGTGGACGCTAAATTATGTACGAATTCAAAGTTTATTTAATACATATTATATACAACTTATATTATTTAAATACATTACACAACCAATTCATCCATCTCACAATAAACCTACAGCAAAAATTACATAAGTTGTCTCTGAAATGTGCACGCTCCCTTTCCTCAAAACAATTGTTCATGCATTTAAAAGAAAATCAATTAAGACAAGTCTTATTTCTCTGTCTGGTAATCGACAATGCATTACAGAGAACAATGACATATTGCGAGCGAAGCGATCAAGAAAATTTTTGGATCCAATTGTTTTGCAGGCTGAAATCAATATTGATTTAATAGGGCGCAAATAATTTCACGGGACGCCAATACATTCTCCCTTTTACAACTTCTGTGCCTCCCCGATGGTGTAGCGGTAACATCGTCACCTTGTGATCAAGGGGTCCCGGGTTCGATACCAGATGGAGGCACTTGGCACAGTGGTTCGGATCCCACTTTAAACTGTAGATCCAGTCCCGATTAGCCTTCCTGTGCGTAAAGTGGACTTAAAATCACGAATCAATCAATCAATTTTACAACTTATTTTAATTCAGATCGTTCGGCGCCCAGGGCCGACTCCCGCCGCCCACTAGCTACGGTTCTGAACTTGATATGACTAAGAAAAGTAGGTAGTGCGAGCGAAGGGAGCAAGAAAATTTTACGAAAAGTATTTTTATTTGCATAAAATTTGAAGTTGTGGGCGGTGATTGCCCCCTGCAGGTACAATTGGCCGTCAATGTTTGGCCCCTCTTGCCCCCTGGAACTCATATCCGGCCAAGGTGGAAGGGGGGGGGGGCAATGCCCCCCTGTGGTAGCGCCAGTGTATCCACGCAATGCAAGCCAACGAGGCTCTGGCGTCTGGACATACGGCCAGTATAATCCTAATCCTCTCTGTAAATAAACACACGCGCAAGGAAGTAGACATTAAATATATTAGAAGGAAAGCAGAGTAACGGAACAAAGTTCCTCCAAATGTAATTGATGTAGGACTGAAATTCTATGACGACATACGAGAATAGATCTGATGCAAACTTAGAGGAAACAGCAACAGGGAAGTAGATAACAGTAAAATATCAACAGGAAACAGAAAGAAAATTTAAAGTCAAAGCAACTCGAAATAAAGTAGTATGACTTCTCACTTGCGCTTAAAATGGCGGAAAGGGCATTGATCACGCCATCTTGTGCAGATTAGGCGAAACGCGATTGGGCGAAAAGGGAGCACATGTATGAGTATAGAGAAAGACATAGACAGAGACGGAACTTGAAGGATGTGTGTAACACATACACACACACACACACACAGACAGAGAGAGAGAGAGAGAGAGAGAGAGAGAGAGAGAGAGAGAGAGAGAGAGAGTGTGTGTGTGTGAGAGAGAGAGAGAGACATGGAGATAGATTTAACTCTTCACCGGGTCTGCTGTGTGTGTATGTGTGTGTACGCGTACAATTTAACTTTACATGTACCTGAATCTTACAATATATATGTATAATGGCTTTATTAATATGTAGTTATTTTTCTTTACTTTTACAGTAATCATGTGTCACAAATTTCATCATATGTATATAGAGGGTGTCGCAAAACTCTTTCAACAACGCTTGGGTGCTGATAGATATCATGAAAACAAGTAACTTTTTCCTATAAAGTTTACCTCGAAAGCGCTTAGTTTCTGCGCTATAAGCGCTTAAAATCTATCCTGTACGTATGCAACCCAACACAGTAAACGCTTGCTCTGACATAACTACCAGGGGTGCGTGGCAGGGTTGCCACTAGCGTTCCTCGTTAAGAGAGACGACTTTGAAACAACAACTTGGGAGTCTTGCCTGAGCAAAATCCAAAACATTAATGATACTTACGATGTTGTAAAAAGCATTGACAGTATTTATAAACTGACCAAGACAAATAATGGGCAGACTGAAATTCAAGATTACTCATTCTAAAATATCTCCATAATTGTTTGATTGATTTTGTTATTTTAATTCGCTTTTCTGCAACCTTTGGCTAATCGCGAAGATGAGGATGATATGATGAAATAACCAATGACACCTATGTCTAGGCCAGGATTTAAACCCGAGACACCTGGCGCCGTAGTGAGCTGTGCTAACCACATGACCACGAAGTGTTGGTCACTAGTTTGTAGTGGATAATCGGTTAGGGTGGAGAGTTGTTCATGACGTAGGACTTCATCCGTATCACTATCAGAGGGAGCATGCAATGTGTCCACAAGATTTTGGTAATCGAGTTCGATTTGAGCTGAAATAAAAAAAATAAAGGAACTCGACCCTATTCACCGGTGGAGGTACATAGTGGGGGTCGGATCCCACTTTAAACTATAAGCCTTACTTAACCGGACTTAAATGGACTTAAAACATCAAAACAACGAACCAAATCGACCCTATTCAATATTATCAGGACGTCAACGATGGCGCAGTAGTATGTGCGTCCCTTGCAATCAAGGTGCCTCGCGTTTAATGCCTGGCGGATATCCAACTTTATACTGTAGGTCCAGCCCAGATGAAACAATTTTAGCATAAAGTGGACTTAAAACATAAAAGACAAGTTTTCAGGAAAGGATTCAGCCAGGGGTGCGCCCCACAAAGGCTGAGGACGCATCCCCCCAAAATTGTTCATAAGCCCCTCTCCACACACAAATAAGTTTCGATAAACATGCATGATTTTTGTTTGTCGATAATTTGATCTCATTTTTTTTAAAAATAAATTTTCGAAATACGTAAGCTTTAGACAACGAAAGCTGACAACAGTATGCTACAATTATCCAGTCAGTCGTAGCACAGGTACACATACAAGCAAAACAAATCGTGACTGAAATCATCCTACACTAAAAAGTGAGACCGCATGTCGGAAGTACCAAGCCGACTCGGAACTACCACAAAGAAACACCGGGCAGTTTACCACTGGCCGAGATGCCAACAAATTGAAAGGCGCATGAAATTTGATTCCTTTCACTGCAGTTGAGATTAAAATACTAAAAAAGAAAATGCACGGCTCACTTCATGTTTGCTTACATAAAATGTGCACATTTGCTCAGGCTCACTGTCACTGTTAGTGTACTGAATCAACCTTATTCTTAATAGTTTGTCTACTTGACTAACCTTGTATAAATTCCAAACCGATTCTAAAGGCATAAAAGGTGGTGTTTCATTTCAACCCAATTGTCGCGATCACCCACAGGTAGGAAGAAAAACAAATAACCATACCTAAAAATCAATAAGTCAATCAAACGCAACGATCCTCCCATTTTTGTGTGAAGTTATATAGAATTGGTAGGTAAACTATAAAATTTTGTCCCTCCCAAAAATTCCCATGACTCAAGCGCGTCATGAATCCCCCCGCTGGATTCAGCCAATCAACATGACTGTCAACTCTGAATTTTTGTTGGCACTTTACGTAGTACCGTAACGGTTCCGAGCGCACTTGGAAATGGCTGGGAAAAGCGGCAAAGTGCGCACTTAAAGCACTTGCCAAGCCAAGTACGACAGCCCCATCACTCTCTAACAAGGCATCGTGAAGCCAGAATGTATAATTTTTTACCATTTAGCAAAGACAGACGGAGAAAATATCTTTAAAAGGGTTGTTTTTTTTCTTCTTTCTCCTTTTCTCTTTGCTTTTTGTCTGAGGAGTGACGCCGGAGTAAATGCTAACAGGCGCCGGGAAAAACGAGAAAAAGAATATACGTCTCGTGATTTGCTCTTGGTTCACGTCGCCTCGGTTCAGTGTTGCCAAAGTACAGCCTTTAGCATCAAATCTAGTCATTTCTTTAAAAAAATCTGCTTTCACGACTTGCTGGGAGAGGTTCCGAAGCGAATACACTTCGTGTCTCACATAACAATATCTTCTCTGACATGTAAAACTCGTAATATTGTACAGTCACCTGCAATAAAAATGGGATAACTAGATCCTGAAATATTCGCTTCCCTGCAAGGCGTTATGTGTGTTGCATAACTCTACGGCGATAAATGGATTTTAATAGAAGATTTTCAATGGCGACGTCTATCACTGCCATAGAGTTAGGTGACCGTACATTTACAGGAGTTTCATGAATCAATATTAGTTCTTTTTGTAAATGTGTAGATGTACAGTTACAAACAATATTGTGAAACACCCAGTGGCGGCGATTGGGTGGCATAACTACGGGGGCAGGGACAGTTTACTTTCCCTTGGTAGACAAAGCTTAGCATTTGTGCCATAGTGCGGGCACAAAAGTGACAAAACGTGGGGGGAGGGTAACTGCCCCTCGCCCCCTAAAAGCCGCCACTGCCCATACCTCATAAGTTTCTAGATTAATCAAGGCATACAAGACCCTGAAAGAAGAATAAAATGCCATGCCTCCTTTATCCAAGTGGAATCTTTCTTTTTCCAGTTTGGTTCCTACATGATATGACCCGTATTTGGGAAAATTACTATCCAAATTTTGATTACACCACCATCACCTCTGACTTAGACATGTAATAATATCTCATGTGAAAGACATTTCCAAACGCCGTATGAATCACTTCTATAGGTGCCCTGATTGCCGAAATATTGCATTTTAAATTTAAAAAGATGATTAAAAAATTGGTCGAAATTTTTCATCCCTGTAATTTCGGAAATACCAAAGATATGGATCTGGTACTTCTCATAGATTCCTACCTCACATGGACCTCTACGTAGCTATGACAAATTTCAAATGAATCAAAAAATGTGTGGTTGATTTCACGTGGAATGACCCAAACATTCCTCCACGAAGCTTCCTGACAATCGAGACAAGAACAAGACCGAGACTTGAACTACGAGAACGAGAAAAATTTTCTGTTCCACGATACGAGACGAGCTACTAACAAGTATAGTCCATTTAAAATATACTTTGAAAATCCACTCCTCGAAAGTTCAGTGTTTTCTGGTAACTTTGCGTATTGATCTAGTGGGAAAAATTACCACGCGTTTGGCAACAGTGGTCGCCTGACGGGCGCGTCGGGGCACGACACTCGACAAGAATTCTCTCACATATCTAGTGATTTTCGAAAGTGGGTTAACATAATTTCACAATGTCCCTTTTCCACGAATTCTTTGTTTCTTTTTCCTAAAGGAACAAGGCAATCAAGAGAAGCAAGAACACAATGGACGAGAGTAATCTTGGTTCCCAAGGAGACCGGGAGATGACACGTTACAACCTTTCGTTAGTGGTCTTTGGGCGTTCAATTACTTCGTCAATTAACGCTAATTACTTGCGGTGTTTGTCACGTTGTTGCTTCTCTAATAGACTGAAGAAATATTTGCTTTCAAGGTGAGAAGGTATTGTGGAGTATCGATACGCTCTGTGAAGTAGTCTTCCCTTCTCTATGTCCAGTGGCGTGTCCAAGGAGGGGAGGGGTGTGGTGGGGTCATATCTCCCCTTTGGCCCAGCATTCCTAAAAAAAGACATACACAGGAAAATGAGGGCTTGCTACTAAATGAAGTATACGTAACTCACTTTTCGAAAATCCTGCGTATGCCACTATGTCATATTGTTATTGCATGCAGAAACTAATATTCCACTTTTTATTTTTACAGAAGGCTTCATCATCAGCTCCCCCCCCCTTTTTGATTTCTTCCCCTCTTGACTAATCGCAAAGATGAGGATGAGGACGAGTGATGATATGATGAAATTGATGAAGGGACTTTCGTTCACAAAGATCACCCATGACCAAGCCGGGATTCGAACTCGGGAATCGTGGCGTTGTGCCTCGCTCTGCTAACAACTCCGTGACTAAGGTTGACCCCTCCCTCTTCTTACTGTAATTTTCTATCTTTTGAACTTCTCAGACTTCTTGCTTATTCCTTCACTTAATGATTATTCCCTTTTCTGGTTTCTTCACAGTTTACTGTCACATTTTCTTCTTTGCTCTCTCTCTCTCTCTCTCTTTGTTTGTTTCTCTTTGTTTCTCTTTGTTTGTTTCTCTCTCTCTCTCTCTCTCTCCCTCCCTCTGTGTGCCCTCTTCATTATGCCTGTCTCCGTTATTCGTTTCTTTTCTTATTCATTTTCTCATTTTTCTGTGCCTGGTTTCTTTCTTTCTTTATTTCCTTTCTCTCATATTCTGTTGCTGCTTTCGCCTGTTTTCTATTTCCGCGGATGCCGATGGTGATAAAAATCCCAATTCGACCTCCCAAGGGTTTGTATGCTTGTCGTGTCTCATATAGTATACATTTCAATGAAGTGGTAATCCAGTTCTGAAACTCTGCAATACAACTATCATTCTGTAACTAACATTCAAAAACC
Organism: Lepisma saccharinum; assembly: GCF_977018435.1. NCBI lineage: Eukaryota > Metazoa > Arthropoda > Insecta > Zygentoma > Lepismatidae > Lepisma > Lepisma saccharinum. The sequence continues at coordinate 65,483,851 of NC_139232.1, forward strand.
AATATCAAAACACTCGCGAGCAATTTTATTCTTTCTTTCCTCTTTTATGCTTATGATGTTACGATTCTTTGATTCTGTTGCTGCCTCGTTTCATTGTCTACATTATGGTCATCGGGAGATGCGGCGATGACAAAGCAAAATAATAAAAATATTGCTTTTGAAATATTTTAGGGAAGAAGAAAAAATAAATCAGAATATTCGCATATTTGAGCGAAATTAGTCAAGTAACACCATTAAACAGCTAGAAATACGCAAGAGATTTGCTAAGTTTAGCGCATCGAAAGGATTCTATTTTCTTCATAGTATTTCTTCTTTTAATTTTTTTGGATCCTGCGGTTCAAATATTGATTTTTTTGGTGGAAAAAATGTTCTTGGTTTACAAAACACGAAGTACTTCCTGCTGTTTTGTGTTTATTATGCTTACAAATGACAAGATTGATCAAGATTTTTGTTCTCGAGATGATAGACATACTTACTCAAACAGAACCTTTTCCCTAACATATCTTACTTTCACACCAGGGTGGCCAAAAATTTCAGGATTCCGGAAAATCTAAAAATCTCGATTCAAAAATTCTACTACCCGGATTTCGGAAGCAATCCGAATTTCGGAGAGAGAAGTTTAACAATTTTTCCATTTTTTTTAAAAAAAATTCTTTTTAAGGATAGATTTAGCCATCTCTACTTCACACGTCATGTACAGTCAACGGCAAAGATAATGGTAGGCACATTGTCCACCGCTATTTTCATTACTTTTTTGTTATACATCCTGTGCTGTTTTAAGGAATGAAACTATGTTGGTTCGAAGCAGGCATTGTTCTCTGCTAATTGACGTTATTATTTCAATTCATTGTCATCACAATGTGTAATTCAGACCGAATGAAAATGGTGGTGGACAATTCGCCTACTGTTTCTTTTGCCGTTGGGTGTACGAACACTGTTATCATCATTATGAATGTAGGAATGCCCCCTCCCCTTTCCCCTTCGCGGGTTGAAAGATTGATCCTGACGTTTGGCAAGTCTTGCGATGACTACGTAAAAATGTCACGCGTCTCTATAGAAAAAACTGGTTTGTTTGGAATTACCAAAAAAGTTTGGTTGAGCTGTTTGGTTATGCTTTTTTTTTTCTTTTTTCTCCGATAACCAAATGTTGCTTGTAATTACTAAATAATTTTGTTTAAGAATATCAAAAAATTTGGTCAGACGAAATATGGTACTCGTAAACAAAATGATACATATGTAAGTAAAGAGAAACAAAAACGTTTGGTTAAATCTACTATATGTGCGTGAGCGTGCTTTCGAATTTGACATAACGATTGTCCAGTTTCGTCGAGTGTAGTATGAAAATCCTTTGTCGAAAATTGAAACTCATGTAGATAGATAATTACTCGAAGCGAGTCTTTATGTTGCTGTGTAACCTCATATTCTGAAAAAAAAAGCTCAGAATATACTTACTTTATACTGAGTTTCTTACACCGGCCGCTAGATGGTTCTGTCAAAATGTTTAGAAGAGACATAAGTTTTTGGACAACAAATAATGGTACGTTTGATTGTAATCATAGTATAAAATTGTGCTTTAACACTCTTTAAAAGATATGTGAACATCAAAGCTACAAATTAAAGAAGAAAATGTACTGCAGTGAATAAAAGTGAATCTCTCATGAGCAACCTTTCTGATTCTGGACATATAAGTAGAAGCTAAGTGTGTCGCCGAAATAGAAACACGCTCCAAAATCTAGTAGTAGTTCACTTAAACTGTCTATTCTGAAAGTGTATTTTGAGATCAGTTAGTTTCTTAAAACTATCCACCCTAGCTAGATTATAACATAAGTAATTATGAATAAATTATTTAACAAATCGTTTGGTAAATGTGACTAAATTATTTTGTTTTACTAAACAAATGGGCTACATTTTGTTAGATTTACCAAAATATTATTTGGTTTTGGTAACCAAAAAATTGTTTACGACAATCAAATAGAACTTGACCAAATCTTTTGGTACTGGTGAACAATTGTTTGGTTGATGCCTATTTAAACAAACGATTTGTTCACTCCTACCATTTTTATGGTTAATCCAAAGAAACATTTTTCTCTGCACTGATTATGGTTATTCAATAACTATCCATATAATGTAACACGTCGCAGGCACATATTAATCCGAATCCCACACGAACATTTATAAGTGTAAGTGTAAACTTACTGCAAGAAGTAAATATATCACCATACTAGTGCTATTACTACCACTAATAATAATAACCCGAATCACTATCTATAATTGTAAATAAACATTAAATAAAAAGTTACTTTCGATCTTACAAACATTGCATCTCACTGAAATGCAGATCACTGCGCCATCTATGCGTAACTCACATACACATATCACAAGAAGACGCACATACTGTTTCCTGAGCATTTCACACCAAGCCATAAAGCTTCTCTCATCCTTCCAAGTTCCTGAAAGCCCTGTCACGCGAGAGTTGGTTTTTCTCAAGTTAACAGTGTCATTAGGCCCTATTATTATCGTATGTTTAGTTGTTGAGCATAATTCTGACGTTTCCTCATTGCGTTCGTTGTTCCAATTCACTTCACGACATGTCTGCCATTGCAGGTCAGCTTCCGGTCTAAATTGCGTCTTGTGATTTTCCACGTTCTCATTCTTCAGCCGCTTTCCTTGTTTCGTAGACGCGTGTGAACTGCCTTTTAGATTTTGAATCCGCGGGATGTTACTCCCATTTCAAAGGTTTCTCCAGAATTTGCCGTATTTCCCATTTGGGGGGTGTAAATGTAAATTTTAGGATCAAATTGACCATAAATTGGGCATTTGTGAAAACGTTTAGGGGCGTAGGTGTAAATTTAGAGCCATTTGGGCCATAAATTGGGCATTTCTGACAAAATTTAGAAGGTGTGACATCTTTTTCGTTTACGAAGAACAAAGAGAGGAAATTAGACTTTCTTCTCTGTAGCTGTAACCACATGATGTAACTCTGCTTTTTTTTCTGTCAAGGTCCTGAAATTTTACCTTTAACTTGTACGTACATTTCTTTATGTAAGACATAATATGTAACATGTCAATTCTTGCTTTGTGTGTTCTTTTTCAAAACTTCAACTTTGTTATTAACTGTGGTAAAATCGGTGTAAGAAAATCTCTCAGGCTTCAACCTTCTCCTCGAATCACTTCTCCCCGAAACTCAGTTCTGGATTCGCCCCTGCATCGCATCTTCCAAATTCTACCCATCTAAATTACAATCCTCTGAGCTTCCCTCATTGACAATATCTGACTTCATTTTCTGATATATGTAGATTCTTGTTAGTTCGTATACACCATATCCCCCGTTCATTCAGAAGGAAAAAACTGATTTTTTAACAAAATACGTTTCGTTAAACTTTTTGGTAACCATATGCAAAAATGTTGATAGCCTTTACTAGATTAGACAGTTTTTACCAAATTTTAGGCAACTCTAAACAAATAGGCTCTGGTGTACAATAATTTGTTTGGCACATTTAAACATGTGCTAGGTAACCGGAAATTATTTTTTCCCTGTGTTCAATGCTGCCTATATTTACCTTAGGATTTGTCCGTTCCTTTTCAAGAAAATAACACAGTCCGTTTGTAAGTTCCAGTATTGAAGACCGCTCTCTACTATTGTAGATGCTTTCAATCTATTTACACTCTTTTTATGTGTACGCACTAATTGTCACCCATTTCTTCCAGAATATCAAAAGCCCGGATATCGGCATGTATCGAAAGCTTCTTAACGAATATTTATTGTCTTCCATTTTGTTCATTTTTCGTCGACCTCCTTGGCAGAGTGACTATCACAGCGCGCTACGACGCCAGGGGTCCCGGGTTTGAATCCCGGCCTGTAAGTGTCCATTCATCAATTTCATCATATCATGACTCGTCCTCATCGTTGCGATTAGCCCAACGTGGCGGAAAAAATACGTGGAATAACCTCATTCAATAGCTTAATTTTTTCCCAATGTTACTAAAAAATTATGTATGAATGAATTCTTGTCCATTTCAAATGAAATTGTGTTTTTTTTTTTTTAACTAAATACAAATTGTTCCTTCTAAGTGATTTAAAAAGAAGCCAGTGGAGATTGACAGATCATTACAGTGGCCATGATTCTTAACGGTGTTATTCATTTCGCGATTCCTCTTCCCTCTTCCCTCTTTATCCTTTTTTTGCTTATATCTTTACCGCTGTTCGGTTCAAATCCTCGTCGTTATTCCCTTTTGGTCTTATTCATCTTCTATTTCCTTCCGCAGTTGGATTCACCACAACATCCAAGCACTTCTCTTCCCCAAAGAGCTTCCTGGACAGACTAACAACATCGCTCGACTTCGCAACCAATCTTGACATTCTCTCTCCTTGCCTCCCTTTCTCATCTTCCCTTTTGTGTTGTCTCCGAAAGCAGCTCCTGTGACATTTCCCCAATTCCCCCGTGGCATTTGAAGCAGAGGAGTAGTTCCGAGACCAGACAAGTTGATGCAAGTGGGGTTGGTGCTCCGAACTGCTGGAGGATATTTGGAGAAGCAGCACCTAAGGATGTCGACGTCTTTCAGGATAGATTTCTGCAAACTTGACATCTTCAGACTTGCGGAGCTTCCTTACGCTTTCTATCATGTTTGTTCGTAGCGAGACGTAATGGGAAGACCCTCCACACACACACTGACAACATATCTCATTCTATAGCTGTGCTTTAGCATGGGAATTCCATGTGTAAAAAAAACCGTACACGATTGAAACGGAGCATTCATGAACCCAAAAATATCAACGTTCAACAACATTCTTGAAAGCTCTTAAATTGAGCCCAAAGAAAAAATTAGAGAACAACAATTTCACATTTTACCGAGAGATGTCACTGTGTATGGCAAGAAAAATATGTAAATAGATAGCCATAACAAAGATGATAATTTTCTATTCAAGAGAAGACGTATATCAGAAACTCGAAAGAGGTGTGTAATCTCAAGACACCAAAGAAACTGTGTGATCATAATGGATAAAGGAAGTGTGTAATCTGAGACACCAAAGAAACTGTGCAATCATAATGATATAAAGTAATTATTAGTTCCATAGAGATCAGGTTGTTGATCATCGTATCAAAGGGTTAATACACAAATAAATTATTTAATATATTATTATTTCCACATATACATAGGTTGTTGATCATGTCTATGTCAAACATGGGTCTGCGGACAAATATAATTACTATTATTGTTATTATGTTTATCTGAACTACAATTTAAGATGAACACAGAATATTACATTTTACCGTCGGTTGTCGAGTATAATTTATTATCACATCGCTCACTGCATCATTATTCTTTGTTATATAATTGCAATTAAATATATACATACAGAAATGTTCCACGGCTCCTCCTTTCCTTTCTTGCACATCATAATTACGTGTTTAGACTTTCCGCGTCGCTTAATCTTCATTACAGAATAGAAATAAATAACATTCTGTATCTCGATGTTCCATTTCAATTATCGATTTCAGTAGCATGTTCTCATATTGGTCGACAGCTTGTCATGAAATACTTTATTTGGAACCGTTCCTAATTAGAATTTCTTGGACGGCAACTACGAATTCAAGAAGCATGACTTGGGCTCTGATGTCACTTCTTCTAAGCGTGGAATTTAGTCTGTTCTTCGTGATCCATTTGATCGTGTACGGACGGAGAGCTTTGTAACTGGTCACAGTCAAATGGTAAGCGCAACCTCACCACCACCGAAGGTCCTGGGTTCGAGTTCCGCCCGGGACATTTTGTTGTTCTTAATGTTCGTTCCTCGATCCATTCAGGCGTTACTCAGAGAAGACAGGAAATGAGACGGAACTTCTCACAGACGAGCAAGGTTAGACTTTACCGAATCTCGTCAAGATACCATTCCCGGTTCAAATAGGCTTACAACAACACGGGTAAAGTAAACCCCAAGTCACTAGGAACCGAGTTCTGAGAAGATTCACCTTTTAATAATTCTTAAATTCAGTACGGTTCTTGGAAAAGAAAGACGAAAATTGAGCGAAACTCTACACACAGAACTCTGAGTTTCCTTCATTGGTGAGTTTTATAATTATACATAGAGATAGGCTGATCGAGACCAGAAGACTACACTAGAGTTTTAAGTGAGATCCGAACCTCTCTGTAACTCCACCGGGCATCGAGCAGGATCCTTCGTTTACAAGGCGATGACATTACCACTACGACACCGGGAAGGCACACTCGAAATGCAACAAATCCAAGTTGATCCACTTTTCGTGTACCCAGTTAAGGCCATGCGGAACAGTCTCCACGGGGCTCTTCCCAAGCTCTTCCCCCGTGGCAGTGTTGCCAACTTAGCTCTCTTGGAGCCAGATCTGGCTCTTTCGTGCATTCGTTTGGCTGTGAAGTGGGGCGTCTGCCCCCGTGCCCCACTATGATGCATGCCTTCACTGGTTGCGGCCCACATAGACCAACTTTGCCATGATTATACATTTTGCACGTGACGTGATATTGTTATATTGGCTGCGTCGGCCCATCCCCTCTTACATCCCCAGCTATTTTATTATAGCGCCGTGTTGACGTGAAATTGACATAATATTGTTATCAGGGAATACTTTATTTTCGATTTCATACGACCTTCGGTGGATTATTGAGATTTGTGATGCCGCCGGATCTAGATGTTGAAAACTAAGAACAAATTGTCATCAATTCACAGTTAACGGTAATAGCAGCGCCCCACCACTTTGAAAACTAACATTACCCTAGGAAGAAGCACTTTATCCAGACTTCGTAAATCTAGCTCCTTGAAAGTCAGTTTTAACTCCATTTAAGGTGAAATTTAGCTCTTCTATGCGCATCAGGTTTTGCAACACTGCCAGGATAGCCGTAAGAGGCTATGCATTGGGCTTTTGGGAGAATTATTTGATTTTTCTCTTGAAAATATCAAACTTCCGATGGAATTGAAAAATATATCAACGGGAAGAGGGCAGTTTGAAGATGCATTTAACCAGCGGAAAAGTCGAAACTTTTATTTGATTAGCCGTAACATGATGTTGAAGTTGATTCCCCATAAGGAATACATGGGATTCAGAAAATTCTTATTCGTCATATTTTTCAAGCATCGTTTCCAGCTTAATAATCAACATAAAAAAACGCTTCCACTTTCAACATGGAGAGAAATTCATACTCTTGGATACACCCAGGTTTTCTTTTAGTAGCATTGCCCATTCGGGCGATATTGAAATAAATGCACAATTGATGCGTAACTGTATCTCCTCCCCTTAAATGTGTAATTTTCATTCACTTCAAATCGTAACGCAACTCCCATGCTGTGTTTGGGATCGAACCAAGAACCTCTAGATTGAATTGGGTGATGTAGTTATTTCTCATTCATCTCTCAGATGGTTATCACTCGCTTGGCCTAAATGTGATAAATGCAAGAGGTTACCTTTTAAAGGAATGGCGATAGAAATTAACTTAGATTAGATATGTGTTTTATACTCTCCATGACTGAACCGATATGGATTGGTTTAGAAAAGGATATTACTTGCCTTACAAATATATGAAGATTGTTCCTACACTTGTCCTTGCAACTATCACTTGTCTGACCTCCCTGTAAGACATCGAATCTATCACACACCATCGTCTAATAATCGTTCTCCACTTTGATTTTCTCTCACAATCCGCAGACCTTACTCTCTCTCCTATTCTCGCCAACTGATCACACCTCCTGAGTACTCCCCTAACGTTTGCCTAATTGCTTATTCTGCATTCCTTTCTCTGCTTCCTGCTATGCTAAGACTTTATACTTTTTACCCATTACCTTGGGTACGATACGAAATGATCGTGTCTGATACGTCCAAGTGATGCATTTTCTCAAGTGGATCATAAGGAACAGGAGCTCATAAAAATATCCTTTGATGCATTTCCCGTATATGGTGATGTATTGAAAGTACATCATTAGCAGTTTATGCACTTTGCGTTACTGGAGTCAACATATTTGTAAAAAATGTCACATTTTGGATTATTTATGTACAGTCAACGGCAAAGATAACAGTAGGCAAATTGTCGATCACTATTTTCATTACTCTTTATTCCACACCCTGTGTTGTTTTAAGGAATACATTTCTGTTGATACAAAGCAGATGTTGTCCTCTGCCTAATGACGTTTTTACTTCAATTCATGATGATCACAGTGTGGAAAACGGACTGAATGAAAATGGTGATGGACGATTTGCCTACTATTTATTTTGCCGTTGGATGTACGACTTACTACATTGACTTTAATTTTAATAACAAATTAACATTTAGTGTTAATGTGTAAAAATATCGCGCTACGACGCCAGGGGTCCCGGGTTCGAATCCAGGCCTGGGCATGGATGTTTGCGAGTGTCCATTCATCAATTTCATCATATCATCACTCATCCCCATCTTCGCAAATTAGCCAAAAGTGGCACAAAAGAAAAAAGTAAAATAAAGCAAATCAATAAATAAATAATGTGTAAAAATGTTTTATATATTTCGTTTCTTCCAGGTGACAGGACAGTGATGGTAGCAGGAAGGTGCCGGTTAAGAGGTAAGTACAATTAAATCATATGCAAGAGAATGAGTTTGAACTAAACGTAATTCAACATTGCTCTCTACGTACTGTGTTGAACTGATACATATGACCATTTACATACTAAAGGCATTAGTAAATGCAATTATGTTCACTTAAAAGTGTTCGGAACAAATTTCCAATGTATTCGGTTTGATCTACAATTCCTCCCATAGATGGAGCCACAATTATCCAAATTATAAACTTTTCAATGAAGAACATAAAACTAGTTGCATAATCGATCATTGCAATGTATATTTGCAATACATTTTAGTAGAAACTGCATGATAGAAAGATATTTGTTGGATCCTACCTCAGCCGGTTAAGCACCCTGTAACCACTATTACCGGAAAAGTTAATTCATAAAAAACAGATAAAGAGAAGATAAGAAAATGTAAATGCATAAATTTTATTCATTGAATGGGAACAGCCTACATCATCATATTTTATATCAAAATATGTCGAGTGGCAATCGCAGAACAGTCCATTTAGCGCCCACCAAATACCACACACAAAAATACATGTTTTGGCATTATCACCAAGTAATAGTAGTGATTCAAGACATCTGCACTGAATTAGCATGTTTTCTTCGGAGGAATCTGAGTACCGAACCGTGTTTCATGCATCCCGGGTATCAAGATTACTATTACACTGGGGAACAAAAAAAAGATTTTATTTTGCGGCATAAAGTTTAATAACAGTTTCAGCACACAAAACAGCTGTGGTTGCCAATTGTATGATTGGTTCAGTTGAATTGACTCCAGTTATAAAAATAAACGCACCATGGAAAATGTAGGAGGTAAAATTACTCTATGCTTTTCTCGGTAATATCAAAATTTGATAATGGGCTGAAATTCCCATAAGAAACTTATTTATTTATTTGTAAATTGTTGCTAGGCAACTTATGAAGCATTGCTAGGCAATATATTGGACACTCAACAAACCTTAAGGAAGAATACCAAAACATAAAAATGGTTTTAGAAAAAAATTGAATATGCTGAACATATGTGGCTCGTGTGTGTGGATTTGAAGATGGTGATTTTTTTACTAGGACAGCAAAGTGGGTACACAAAGTATCCCTGTTTCCTATGTTTGTGGGATAGTCGTGCTAGAGAAAAGCATTGGATGATAAAAGTTTGGCCCCCAAGGAAGAATTTTAGTGGGAAAAGCTAATATCATTCATGAACCGCTGATAGATAGGGACAAAATCATCCCTCCGCCACTGCATATTAAACTTGGGTTGATAAAACAGTTTGTCAAGGCCTTAGATACAAGTGGAGATTGTTTCAAATATATAAGCCGCACTTTTCCAGGACTAAGTATTGAAAAATTGAAGGCAGGAATCTTTGACGGACCACCACAAATTCGTACACTTATAAATGATGCCAATTTTACAACTTACATGTCTTACATCGAATCTTAGGCCTGACTGAGCTTTGTGGCCGTCGTCAAAAACTTTTTGGGGAATCACAGAGCAGAAAAGTACCCCGATATAGTTGGAAATATGTTGAAAAATGTTGAGATATTGGGCGCTAATATGAGTGTGAAGATACATTTTCTGCATAGCCACATTGACAGATTCCCTGAGAACGTTGGTGATTTTAGTGAAGAACGGGGAGAAAGGTTTCATCAGGATATAAGGATAATGGATGAAAGGTACCAGGGACAGTGGGATCGCCACGTGATGGCCGACTACTGTTGGAGCTTACAGAGGGATTGTCCTAAAAATCAATACAGCAGGAAATCGTATAGAAAACGTTTCACATAGTTTGTTACTTCATTGTGTACATATTTTCTTAATTATTTTGATCATAGGCCTATATAAATTTATTATTATAATAATGATTGTAATCACAAAAAGAAATATTAAATTGTTGTTGGAAGTTCATTTATATGTATGTCTTATGTTTCCGCCATTTTGGTTTAGTTGCATTTATTTCATAAATTAGAGCCAATTCAGGAAATATATTATTATATCATTATTCAGCAGCATGCAATTGCCCTAAATTAGCTCTCAAACACTGTGCCGCAATTTCACTGTTCCCCAGTGTTATCAGTAATGTGATATATTGTGCACCTTGTACCATTTTCTGACGTTTTCAAGAGCTTGTCCAGACATCATTTTTTGGAGCTCAAGGAAAGAAATCCACCGGAATATTTGGGCATCACCTGCGCTATAATTGCCGTTAGAACCTATGAAATATAGAGCGTGCTTTAGTAGGGACGCGGAGACCAAGCCATAACTGCTCTAATTCAGAGATTATTACAACACTTTTTACGAGCTATATACCTCAGAGGACTAGTCTATACCCTGCCCCAGCTATATCTCTGGAGCAAGGCCACGCATAGCGGCAGAGAAGGGGAGGAAGACTGAGTGGGCAGAGCGAAGCAGTACACGCTGCTGGGAAGGCTGGTAACTGGAGTCGCTTCCCCCTCCACGCAATCACGTTCTTCTCAGGTGTTCGTTGGTGGAGCCGTCTCTCGTCACTACTTGCGCAGACTTGTTTCGGTTCGCCTGCTTCAGAGATGGCTGGGACAGAGTGTAGTAATGTATTTGAGGAAAATCGGACGAATGTTGACCAATTTCCTCAAATGCAGTATTCATTTATGTTTTAATTTCACGCTTGAACGAAACTTTCTAAAGCTTTTTTAAAAAAACGAACGTTGGATACGTGAAAAGAGTGTAAGTAGAATTTCAAAAGGAATTCGTATCGTTCCCTTACAAAATTTCTGATCACAATACATAAAAACAGAGGATCTACAAATAAGTACATAACTTGTAGTGTAGTAATCCCAATGTTTCTTTTAGACTCCTGGGTGGAGTTCTCAACTTTCAACTTCCAGAAGATTTCAGGTTTGAGCTCTTGTCTTGGGGCTGATGTTCCTTTGCGAATGATCCTGAATCTGTCTCGTATAATGAGCCAAAACTGTCAGAAAATCAACGTAATAGAAATGTACCAAATACTAATGTTCTCCTTTTGAAAGGAAAGGACCAGTTATTTTTGTAAATGCTTTAGGGTCATTCCATGTCAAATCAGCAAAGAAAAAAACATATTTTTGAACCTTTCGGATTCAGATTTTTAAGATTTTTTTGTTTTTTCATTGTACGTATAAAGAGGACAGAAACTGCAAAATTTCAGATTTCTTTCGCTCATAGTTTTTGAGTTATTGGCTTTCAAAAAAGCAAAAATCGCAAAATTTGACGACATTTTCAAACCTTTGAACAGATGTAGATCGAAAACTATTTCACGTAGAGAGCTCAAATTGGTGCCATTCCCTTCTCCTTTTAATGGGCTTTAATTAGAAATACAACATGGTTGCGCTATTTTCATTTTGTAATTTTTATAAAACTCGAAAAATTTCTTTTTTGAAAATCTCAAAAACATCCCTCTCAATTTTATTTTCAAAAATATTTTGAAGACATCAATTGACTCTTTGTGTGCAAAATTTCATAATGGGACGGCAATGGGTTCCTATGGAAATTAATTATTTTGTATTGTAATGCGTGTGAAATTTGCTACACTTGTTGACTTTCATGTTAAAACCGTAAGTATAAGCTGAGTGGCTGATGTTGAAGTCTTCATATTATTCTATTTTATAATTTTTGAAACACCTAAAATTTATCACTTTTAATATCAGGTAATCAAATTGAAAGTTGTATATTTGTGTTTACATTTTACAATAGGATACAAATACAAGGTCTTAATATCGAAAAAATATAAATGCGTAAAATATTCATAATAACTAAACAACCATTTTTATCAACCACAGACCACACATTAATTTAATAACAATTAATTTAAATTAATTCAATTTAAAAGCAACAGTTCAAGCGTATAAAACACAGTTACTTCACTGAGCATTTCACAAAAGACAATTACAAATCAACTGGAAATGTCAATACTGGATAATTGACAAATTAAAATGATGTATCGATGTCCTTGGGTTCAAATTTCAGGTAACATAGACTTTCAGCCATCTGCTGGATCCTTTATTCTTCATTACCAACTTTAATCCCAAAACCAACGTCAAAAAGTACCAACCCTTTTAATTTGAGTTTTTTGTTTTAAGTCCACTTTATGCACATATAAGGCAATCGGTACTGGATCTACAGTTTAAATTGCAATATGAACAACCACGTGCCTCCACCCGGGTATCGAACCCGTAACCCATTGTTTACAAGGGGACGCCGTTACCTTTACGCCATCAGGGAGGTCCAATATACCAATCCCAAATGCAAAATTACTTTCGTTGGTGAACTACCAGCAAGGGGTTCGATAGTCGAGCATGTTCAGTGGTGAAATTACCCGTTCGAATTCCGGCCTTACCTCATCGTAGCGATTAGCCTTTAGTGTCCGAAAAGCGGAACAAATAACGACAATTTCAAATATCGTTAATACGTGTAGAGTGCACAGGTTGTTTACAAACTTAATGAGACGAAACAGGAAAAGAAACGCAAGAACAGCCGTTAAGAAAAGAAGAAAAAAAATGAAAAAGGAAGTAGAGAAAATTGGTCACATCAAAAACAATCCTTATGCAACGGATTCTGCTTTTTGGCGACATTCAGTCGCAGATAGAACTGACTGTTCCTGCCCACATCCTTCCTGTTGCCATGGCTAAGTAGGGGAGGAAGCATGCTGGCAGGATAATGAAGAGGCGAACGTGTAGAGGCCAGGTGACTCGAGGTGACTAACCCCCTCTCCCCCCCCCCCAGAGGATACGCTGTTTCTTTCGCCAGGCTGTGGGAATTTCACCATGATGTGTAACCGTTCCACTTCCGGAAAGACAAAAGGCTAAATAGAGAGTACGAGGGGTGACTGAAAAGTTTTGTGCTTGAAGGTATGACCGGGAGTGGGGGATGAAACTTGGTATGATATGTATCCAGGACCCGATACAGGCCTAGCCAGGGGAAGGGGGGGGGGGTGCCTCGGGTGGGTTGAAAGCTCCCGAAATTCTACAAATATCTAATTTAAATAGTGTGTAGTGGTAATTAATTTTACTTACTTAACAGGATTGAACATCTTGTACGGTGTAATATACTGAGAAATTCATTTTCAGGGGTTCTAACCCTCTCTTGCTCGCCTTTGCATGGAGGATGCTGATAAGGGATGAACCCCTCACGAAATAAAATTGCTGTTACTTCCTTTCGCGAAGGAAGATTGTATGATTAAAGAAAGAACTTCGACCTTGCTTCTGTAAAAATTGAGTTTATTTCTAAGATTGTGTAAAGTATTTTGTATATATTTTATATATTTTGTGTGTGAGAGAGAAGGCTAATTGAGATTTCTGGAAGTTGTTGAGGCCAAAGACCCTAATGAAACTGATATTCAATTATACCCAGACATCCAAGAGCTTAGTGCCGTGAATTTCGGGGAAATACGAAGGGCCAAGTTCAGTCATATCCACTCTTCTCACCTTCTAGTCGGGACCCCTGGGGTCTTTCAAGATGGGACTGGGAACACCAATAGGGCGATGGAATTTCATTAGTGCACCGCCTTGAATAAAGTATCATGCCCATAGGCGCCTCCCTGATGGCGCAGTGGTAGCGTCATCGCCTTGTCATCAAGGGGTCCCAGGTTCGATATCCGGTGGAGGCACAAGTGGCTCGGATCCCACTTTAAACTGTAGGTCCAGTCCCGATTAACCTTACTGTGCATAAAGTGAACTTAAAACACCCAATCAACCAACCAACCATTGGCGCCGACTTTGACGGATCAAGGCACTTTCTATCCCCCAAAATTTACGTAGAGAGATATATATAATATATATTTTGGATTCCAAACTTGTCCCTCCCAGAAATCACACCTCAAATCGATTACATACCTCATTTTACTCTGTGCAAAATCAAGTATGTAATACCCTTGAGCATTACACTGCCGTTTAATGCTTTATATTCAGACGGTAATGAATAATTTTATGGTGTTATTAATTTTTCTTGGCAATAAAAACCCTACAGTTGTGTCACCTGAGAATAAAATGTACATTACAAGCTTGATATCTTTGACGGATAACTTATTTTTATAACTAAGAGCGTGTCTAAGGGTGTGAACTTACAGATTATGGCAAGGATGTATAGTCTATTCATCTTTCCTGCGCCCTAACCGACGCAAGGCACCAAGGTCACAGGGCGCACCGCTATCTAGACAGATCCTCTCCCCCCCCATCCCTCGCCGAAACCATACTCCAACATTTTTTTATTCCTTCTTTCAGAATAGAAGATGTATTTAACAAAGAACAGGCCCATTAGTTCAAATTCGCCGATGCGAGGCGTAAGTGTCTCACAGAGGCCGCTAGTGTCGCACACACTCTCAAAGAAACTCGCCCTTGCCTCTTGTTAGAAGCTCAGACGATGTGACAAGCCAAGGAGATCCGCAAATTCAGGCTGCGTAGAAATCCTACAGGAACCATCTTCCAAATATTTATTTTTCTCTTGTAACCCTCGCGGTTTGTGGAGAAGACCACTTGCTACTACAAAGGAAAGCGCATGACGTCATTATAGCGAGCTGGTCATCTTGTCTACACATTCGTTCCTTTGCAAGCCAAACTGACAACATAAGAGTGGCAAAGCAAAGCAAAGGAAGAACAATAAACCTGCGCTCAAAGAAGGTCGTCAGATTTCGAAATTCTTAAAGAATCTAATCAAATAACAGTTTTTCTTTTTGGAAAGGGTTTGTTGGGGAGTTGCAACAGCACATCAAAAAGCTTTCATTCTTCTTCTTTATTTTAATTATCTACAATTATGGGGGATTTGTTGAATGTTGATAGGGTTGAGCCGATAACGATGTATCGATATTGGCTGATACCAGTATTGTCTGGATTTTATTTATCGATACCTGACGATATTTTTCCGGCGTTTTGAATGTTCGCTGCGTCCGGAAAACATGCCACGCGTTTCTTTCGCGTAGTCGAATTATCCTGGCAGTTATTGGAAATATAAACGTTTCCATTGACTTTGCACCAATATTATGTGAGAGACTGTATTTTGTTATTCCGTAACCGATATTTTTGTATTCTGATGTAATCTTTTAATATTTCAAAGCAAAGGTCTGGTGAACTGATGTTTACAATTGGAGTGGAATTCTCATTCACTTAATACATTTTTGACAAAATAATTGTTACAATTACAATTCGGTCGGCTAAGCCCTATTACCAGAGCCTTTGTAGTTTCCAGCATAAACCCTCCTCTTTCAGCTAGGCTGTTACGTCACTGAGGGAAATAGGCGACGTGATTGGTCACTTGTGGGGTTGCCTTTCCTACGCGTCACAGCGCTTATTGGTTCTGCCATTGCTTCAAATAGAATACTTAACGTCCATGATTGTATAGCGATGGGACCGAGAACAAAATAAATTTTAAAGAAAGAGAACGAAATTAAATCCTCTGAAATTTGCGAAGAAGCCGAGAACGAGACTGGGCTGAGACGAGAGCGAGATAGATGTTTATAAATGAAGACGAGAACGAGACAGGCATTTACGGTTTCTACACCGTGAAGTTAAAGTGCATTCCTTTAAGCTTTTGTAGTACTTTGTCTTCCCCGATAATCAAGGGGTCCCGGGTTCGATACCCGGTGGAGGCACATAGTGGTTCGGATCCCACTTTAAACTGTAGGTCCAGTTCCGATTAGCCTTACTGTGCATAAAGTGGACTTAAAACACCAAATCAACAACAACAATCTTCCCCAAAACATCTGGTCCACGTTCCGTCCAGAGGTTTCTAACCACAAGCAGACTAGAGACGATAGCAAGAACGAGACACACGAGCCTTATCGCCAAAAGGGAACTCACCGTGCCTAATGCAGGAGGGAAATTAATATTTCTTCTACATTATATGGCCCTTTGTATATCACTATGTGGCTGCGTGAGTGCGTGTTCACGGTTGAGGTAATCTGGAGGACAGCACCAGCCGACAAGACGGCGACATCAACAGATGCAGAGCAAACAAGTTGACGCCGGTACTCCAGAACAGAAATGCTTTTCTCCCCTCTGAGATAAGGATAAGGAGGCTTTCCTCCCAGGATTTATCTACACGTGCTGATCGCATTCCCCCTCCCCTCCACACATACACACATACATCACCTCCCCGGAGTATCTATCTGTTCGCTCTGCAGAAAGCAAATAGAGAGGCCGTGAGTCACATGTGCATCTTGACCTTGTTGCGGGGATGACTGAGAGACAAAAGCTTCAGCATGTGTGTGTATGTGTTTCTGTTATTTACATGCGTAACACTAAAAGCATGCCACATGTATAGACATTCTGCTTGATGAGTCACTGCACAATTCGAAATGGCTATTCCGGTGAGCCAAGTAATTACAGTATATGGCGTCAGCCCAGACGTTATTTGTGGATATCATCCAAAACTCCCAACAGTTGTGTAACGGTTGATAAGCCATAGTCTTTGTTAAGCTGCAATATTCCATTTGCTACCTCTGCTTCGCTCGTAGGGTACAGGTTCCAACGATCTTGTAAAAATTTAAGATGAAGAGATCAGCAAATTCTCAGAGGCACAGAGCCAAGTGCGTCTCCACTGGATGGGCTCTAGCCCATCGTGAAATAGTCTCTAACCCTCTCAAAAACCCTACATACATGAGAAATTTTCAGAGCACAATCTCACACGAAGGTAGGAAGAAAAAGGAAAGCACTAGAAGATAGAAAGGAAATAAAAACAAACAGGATATGAAAATGGGGAGAATGAGAGAGACAGGAAGAGAGAGAGAGAGAGAGAGAGAGAGAGAGAGAGAGAAGGATGTACATAGAAACGAATGAAGAAGAAAACTCAACTTGATTGAGAAAGAGAAAGAAACATGGCAGTTTGAGAAACAGGCAGAAATGTAGAAAGGAGAACAGAAGATGACGAAAGAAAGAAGAGAAATGAAAAAGAAAAAGCTAATCTGCAGACAATGACCACCAAGCTCACCAGAGAATATTTTGTTCACAGAGTACATGACGGTCGGTTATATAATATGCAAATGCAAAAGCTTTACTTTTACAAACAAATCCTACCATAAAGACCCTACGCAGTAGTGAAGTAAACAGCTGATGGATACAAACAGTGAAAAAAAGAAGCAAATTAGAGGTATGTCCTTCATGCAAACAAACCACATGTTTCTAAATTTTCTTCAGTATCCATTTTGTCAATACCACCTTCAGCTTTCTACAGTATTATTCTGGAGCTACACTATATATATATATATATATATATATATATATATATATATATATATATATATATATATATATAAATACATATATATATATATATATATATATACATACACACACTCAAATGTCTGGCTGGTCATCTACCTAAACTAATTGTACAAAGAAAAGCTTGTGTTACGATGCATAACTTTCGGTCTGCCAAACTGATGTTTATACAATTCCACAAACCTACTTGGGCTCCTCCAAGTACACGAAGAGAGAAACGAGACATTAAAGTGAATCACCTTTTATTACGAGTGGGTGGGGATAAATATACCGTCTTGTGTACTCACTCTCATCCATGCGTCCTTCAAGGTCACGCGATTTCCAAGAACTTGAGATTTTATGTACACATCCTCCTCCCTTTGTCCCGTTCCTCCATCTTCTCGGGAGCATTGCCTCCTGGAATGAAGATACGCACAGCAAATGAGCCCCAGATGAAGACATGCCGTGGATTCGCAGTGCGTGCGAGTACGTGAGTGAGTTTAGGTGTTTGGGAAGCAGGAAGGTCACGCCAAAGTTTCGTACGTCCTCGAGGCAGGGGAATTGAGTCGTATATGTGTAACACCTTGTACATGCACTTTCACGCATGTGAATTGTAAGGATTGTTAGGATCTTATTGCCCGAGCATCCCCAGTTAATGACGTGTCTTCGTACCTTATGAGAAAATTAAAATCAGTAGAGCATTTTTTCTTCTTTTGTATTGGCACGAAACCTTTCCTCTTACTGTTGACCCATACCGCATCACTCTAATATTTATGGAGCCACAACCTAGTGACAGTAATATTTTGAAGACAAAATTTCGTTCAGACACTTATTAGGTATGTTAGCTAGATATTCGGTTTAGGGATCCCGTTCGGACAGCTATATGTGCATTAGTTAGACATTCGGTTTAGGGATATCGTTCAGACAGCAAAGTATATAACCTAGATATTCGGTTGAGGGATTTCGCTCAGACAGCAATGTGTATAACCTAGATATTCGATTTAGGGATTTCGTTCAGACAGCAATGTGTATAACCTAGATATTCGGTTTAGGGATTTCGCTCAGACAGCAATTTGTATAACTAGATATTCGGTTTAGGGATTTCGTTCAGACAGCAATGTGTATAACCTAGATATTCGGTTTAGGGATTTCGTTCAGACAGCAATGTGTATAACCTAGATATTCGGTTGAGGGATTTCGTTCAGACAGCAATGTGTAGAACCTAGATATTCGGTTTAGGGATTTCGTTCAAACAGCAATGTGTATAACCTAGATATTCGGTTTAGGGATTTCGTTCAGACAGCAATGTTGTTAACCTAGATATTCGGTTTAGGGATTTCGTTCAAACAGCAATGTGTATAACTAGATATTCGGTTTAGGAATTTCGTTCAAACAGCAATGTTGTTAACCTAGATATTCGGTTCAGGGATTTCGTCGCTCAGACAGCAATGTGACCTAGATATTCGGTTTAGGGATTTCGTTGAGATATTCGATTTAGGTATTTCGTTCAGCTACGTGCATAAGCTATACATTTTGTTTTGGCACTCCGTTCAGTACTTTTATGTGTGTAAGGTCGACATTTAGTTTAGCGATTCCGTTCAGACAGCTATGTATGAACTAGACATTCGCTTTAGGGATTTTGTTTTTAGGGATTTTGTTGGACGCATAAGTATTACCAAGCAAATTGTCCATCATCATGTTTATTCTCTTTGCTTTATGCAACAAGATCTTCAAGAACTGAAACAAAACACTAAACAAGCTGATGACAGACATCCTCTGCACTAGTAAAAATCAATTCCTTAGAAACACGTAGGATGCAAGAGAAAATTAATGAAAATTATTATAGATAATTTTCTTAACAAAACTTGTGAATCCCAATGTATAAGCTAGACATTTGGTTTAGGGATTTCGTTCAGGCATTTCACATTATTATGTGAATAAACTAGACATTTGTGTTAGGGATTCAGTTCAAAATTCCATCCGCGCATTAATTTTGTACACACGAGACATTTAAGCTAGCTGCGGAGATGATTTCATGGAGATGTTGATGAATCATAGGAGCGTGATAACTGATCATGTTAATAAATCTTGTAGATAAGTGACGCCCATGGACAAGGAATTATCTTTACAACTAGATAAATTCTGTGTGGAAATAGATCATGTATGTATATCACTTAGGAATTACGTTAACGGAAATCCGGAATTTACAAGTTATACTCTGTCCCGTATATCTCTAGAGCAAGCTAAAGAAAACATGTCTCTGCGCAAGTAGTGACGCGAGACGGCTCCACCAATGAACACATGAGAGGGAACGGGATTGCGTGGAGGGGCAAGCGACTGCAGTTACCAGTCTTCCAAGCAGCGTGTAGTGCTTCACTCTGCCCACTCGATTCCCTCCTCTCTCTCTGCCTTGCTCCAGAGATACCCGGGACGGGGTATAGAGGCCTGCGTGACGAAAGCAACGAGGTTATGAAGACAAAGGCTGTGCAAAAGGAGAAAGATAGAACTGATCCAACAAAAGTGTACATAAAATGTGTTGGAGTCCCTACAGGACTTGTACCCGGCAAAAGAATCGTGAAAAAATCGTCACACATTGAGCAGAATAAAGAAGAAGGAGGAAAGAGGACATGCTTAATAGAATCATAAGGTCGCAGTTGGAAGCAAGGACAAGTAATAGAGGAAGTCGATATAAATAATCATGGGATATAAAAATACTGAAGAAAATAAGAAACTAGTCAGAATGAAAGAAGAAAAAAAGTCTGTGTTAAATGATGCATGAGAACTGGTTAAGGTTATAAATAAAGTGATGTAAACGAAGACATGTGGGGAATATAAATGAGGAAATCTTCAGATGGAGGAAACGAAATACTCTATTGGAATATCGTTAAGGCCAGCGTTATAGGGTCTGTAAGGTACATAAAACCAGTCTTGAACAGGGAATCGGTAATATTTTGCGTGTCCTGTGAGACCCATTTACAATATGAAGTGTAGAAATGTGTTCGGATATTTTATCATGAGGGGGTAGTGTGTTCTGTAAATAGCAAGATGAGTTTGTCCAGTTGCATGAATTTACTTTGTTCTCCTAGATGAATGGTATTATTATTGTTATTATTATGATAGCATGGTGAGAACACCACTGGTGGAAGAGAGGACCTTAATAGATGAAAATTTCTTTGTCCGTTTGCCAGTTGCCAGAGATCCTGGGTTCGAATCTTCCACGGTTTCCTATTCTATCCACGGTTGCCTTACTTTCATTTCAATTTTATCACGGAATTTGCCTACTGAATTTTGGTGGGATGAGACAGCAGATATGATACCCTGATTTTGGGTGGGGCATGACCCACCATGATCTACCCGAGGCGCCATTTGAATGAAAAGATTGATTGATTTTACTTCGCATCTGCCACTTTTGGCTAATCGCGAAGATGAGGATGATTTAAGTTATGATGAAATTGATGAAGGGACACTTACAAATAACACCCATGCCCAGCCGGGATTCGAACCCGGAACCCCTGGCTTCATAGCGCGCTGTGCTAACCACTCCGCCACAGATATCGGGAAATGAATGAATAAATTAACAATTAAGTTATGTTCTGATCCTTATCGTGTTCGCCATCACTACCAATTGGATACTTGTGAATATATGAAGTTCGGGAAGCGATAATGCCAAGGCACATTTATTTTTGCAACGCACTTGTAAAACGTTTGCAATGAAAGTCAGTTACGGATGACCAAGACATATTTTTTGCAATAGGTTAGAATACAAAGTACGATTGTAAACGCACATTTGTGAATTTGTTTGATCTTTTAAGTGTATGTGGCTTGCAATTATATCACTCCGAGCCCTTGAAATGAAACATTATTATCAGGTCAATTGCAATATATTATTATATATAGTATATTTTAACTTCTATGTGCGAGCCGTTGGCTGTACGCACTACATGTTGATTCACATTGGTTATTCTTTTGACACATGTTTGAAAATATGAAACAAAAACAAACAAACATATATACGTATATTGCACAATGCTGGTTCCACAGTTACTTTGTGCGGTTTCTTCGCTCTTATCGGTATCCGCCATCGCCTTTCCTCGTCGTTCTCTCACTTCCCACAAATATCTCCCCACTCGTTGCACTATCTCACTTATGATTCCTCTTTTATCACTTTCATTATTTCCCTCCCTGTTACGTTCTTAACCCACTTGTCTCGCAAATCACGCGTAGAGGAGCAGGCAGATAGCAGTCCGTCTCTCCCTCCCCGCACAAAGAAAATCGTTTCCCCTGCTTCATTCTTCATTTTTACTTGTTTCCAACCCCCAGTCTGAACCATGCTAACCCTCCCCTTTCTTTTTTGCCTACTAAATGTATGTATCTTGCTTTGCCTCATTCCCTTGATTTCAGTTGTTCCTTAGTGAAGTCTTCGTCTGGCAGTCGGCTAGTATTTCTTGTCTGTCTATGTCCATCAGTCTCTGTCTGATTTGGTTATCTACTGATGTATCTACCCTATCTCTCGTTTCCCACACCCACCCCATCCCAATAGAGTACAACATATTTTTTTTTTATATCCCTCGCCCAATTCCGTGTATTTTCTTCTCTTATTTGCATTATCAGACAATGACCCTTCAGTGTCGTGTTACCCTCCCTTGCCAGCTGAAGCCAATACTTTAAAGCTCTCATCCGAGCTGCTACTGTCTCTCTGTTTAGACCTAGTTCTTTAAGTAGTTCCCAATTGGCAGTGCTCCTACTTACACACATCACTTTTTTATAGAATTCTGTTTGGATGCTTGTGACTATGCTCCCCCCTCTAGCCCCCCACAATTCAACCCCATAGTTCATGGTTCCTGTTACTATTGACTTGTACAAACTCTGAATCACCGAGAACGGCATTTGAGGTACTTTACTTATGGTACGTATTACTTGGTCTATTGCGAGCTTTGCTTTTTCTTATCTGTATATGTTGCGTCCAACTTCCAGTCATAGAGAATGTTACTCCCAAGTATGTGAAACGCTTGACAGGTTCAATTACTTCCCCCGTAATTCCATTTTTCTTGTTTGCTGAAAGTATGCCCATTTTTGAAAGCTATGATTTTCGTTTTTTTAATGTTAACTGTCATTTTGTATTTTTGGCACCCCTCGTATATGCTATTTAGTCCCCTTTGTAGCCCCTCTATTGTCTCCGACATGATTACTATATCGTCCGCATACAAGAGTACAGGTATCTCTAGCTCCCCTATAAATGGGGTTGTGCCCTGCTCCCTTGGTATTTCGTTCGCCACCCAATCTATGAAAAGAGAAAATAAAATTGGCGACAGGATACATCCTTGTTTTAACCCAGTGTGGGAGGGTTGTAATGATGATACTCTGTGGCCATCGCATCTCACACAGAATTGTACGTTTTCATATATGGCTTGTAGCGCCCTTATCATGCGCGCCTACATTCCTTATTCTTGCAGTTTCCCCCACAAAATACCCCTTTGAACTTTGTCAAACGTCTTCTCATAATCGATGAAGCACGCGTACAACTTTTTTCGTTCCTCTTTTATTCGTCCAAGTAATTGCAATATTATGTACTGAAGTTAGTTGTGCTGTGAAATGCATATGGAAAAACTAATTTTAGTTTGTAAATTAGTAATATAAAAACCACTTTAATTATATTACATTTCAAACTTTAATTTTCTTAAGATATTTCAGCACAAGATCATTATTTTCTGAAGATCGTTTACACAACCACCTTACGCCTCACCCTCACTAGAGGTGACGAGCTGTATCTTTGCGGGTGGCCTTTGCTACTCCGCGCAGAGTGTGAGAGAGATACGTTTATGTAGTTGCCACCTACTCGCCCTTTGGGTGGTCGTCAGCAAGGACAGAACGCAAGGATAATGACGCGCAGCCGGTAGCTCCTCCCCCTTGCTACTGCGCAGCCGAGCTTGGACAGGGTTCACCCGCAAAGATACAGCTCGACAACTCTAACAGATTTTAAAAAATAGAACTGCCCTTTCACATATTTAAAAAAAATTCTATTTATAACATGACCTTACGATTGACGACAGTTTATTTAGATTGGATTTCAAAGTTTTAGTAACAGCTTCAAATTCCTTTTGCATACACTTGCATAGGCTAATTATGATGTGAATATAGCAGTTTGTAAAATTACAACATAGACAAGTTCGGAAGGAAAGTTGCGAAAGCCTTTTTTTCTTCTTTCTTCTTTCTGCCACTGCCAACTGCCATACATAACAATAACCATCGCAAAAACCATGTTTTCTTTTAATTTTTATGTTTGATTCGATTCTTTTACATACATTACGTTTTATACGTATTTTACGCGTAATTTACGTGTCGTGTAGAAAACCTTTTTTACGGGTAATTGCACAACCCTGCCTGCAGTTTGCACATTTTTCGAGGTTTCAGGTATCTTTGCGCTAAGAGACCCATATCGCCACGTTCTTGGCAGATCTAATATGTAAGACAATGAGATCTGCCAAATTCGGTACTAGAGGAGCGCGATAGAGAGAGAGAGAGAGAGAGAGAGTGAGTGAGAGTGTGGCAGAGGAGCTCTGCACAAGAAGACTGGAGCCAAATGTTTATTCCTCCAGTCCTCCAGTCCAGACTTCTATGGAAAAGGCTTGCGTGTTGGGACATTCCCAGGAAAAGCCAGCAGTGTTTGAACGGTGCCACTGGAGCCTCAAGGATCTGAGCGACTGACGGTCGCTGTGTTGCAATTTCTCGGGATCCCCCCTAATTGCGGGGTCCACAGTGCCAGGATCGTTTTCTTGTGGCGAAACGGAAATGCGTTATTACGCAGGCTGGTGGTGGATGTCTCTGTGTATCCATATAGGTCCGGGAGGTGAAGGGGGTGGAGGAGCCAGGATATTTCGCAAGCCACTGTGAATTCTTGTTCAGGATATTACCCGTCCGTCATTGCATCCACGCAAACAAATTGTCTGCAGGAAATTGGCTTGTTACAGTCTCCTCCATTACGTAATGGCATTGCGGTACTAGGATTGCTCAGTCTTGTCCATTGGCACCCGGCGGGAACAGTATTCTCTGCAGTTGTGCTGTTCCTGTTTGATGTCAATGACCAAAGAACAGTGCCCTAATGCTGATCTCATCTCTTTGATGGCTGGGTGATCTCTGCTCATAAGTACCTCTAGGGTTCGCTCAGCCTCTTGTCAATGGGTCCCTAAGGGCTGCTATGGAAGGTTAAGACAGTAGGAGCGTGATACAACAGTACTGGACGTGTTACAACCAGAATCGCTCTCCTCTGTAAGCTAGTGAAACAGTGTAACAAGAGCAGGCACGTATCTAGAAATATGTTTCAGGAGGGGGGGTGTCCGAACCAAGTGTCTCATGAATAAGTAATAATAATAATGTTTAAATTAAAATAATTATATTAAATATAATTAATACTAATTACAATACATAAATTAATATTATTATTACACGAAAAGGTAAAAAGACTTTATAAGAATAGAGACATAACAGCGCATATTCATTACGTAGCTTACCTGTAGTTAAGATCGGAATAATTTACATAAAAACAAGTTCCCTAGCAATGAAATTAACGTCAAATAGATGAAGAATTGAATATTTATCATATAACAAAAATGATGCTTGCTGTATGTAGTTGGAGAAAAGTAAGTTTCTGATTAATATGTTATGCATAATGAGTAGTAGTGTACACAAATCTTCTTTGTAATGTCATTCAAAGCCGTATGATCCCAATATAATCCTTGCCTTCTAAAAGGTTCAAAGTAAATTAATAACCATCAATTAGGCAACAAATGCTAATATTTTCATTACTTAATCTTAGTACTTCGTAAGCCTTGGGGGGGGGGGGGGTCCGCATACATCATCCGGGTCCACATACATCATTCCTGTCCTTCAAAGCATTATGATTCCAACATAATCCTTGTCTTCCAATACGTTCAGAGGAAACTATACAACAAATGCCAAATGAGTATATTTTCATTATATTTAATTTTCGTACTTAATAAGTCATTCGGTGGGGGGGGGGGTCTGGACTTCTTAAATACGTCCTTCCTGTCCTTTAAAGCTGTATGATTCCAATATAATCCTTGTCTTCCAATAAGTTCAGAGGGAATTATACAAGAAACGCTAAAATAATATATTTTTCATTATTATACTTGATACATCTTTCGGGGGGGGGGGGGTGCGGACCCCATGGACCCCGCCCCCTAAATACTGCCTTGAACAAGAGGAAAGGTTTGTGTGGGAAGTGAGAGACTGCCAAGGATAAGGAACAGCTTTATAGAGACTGTAGCCCAAACGAGCCGGGCTATCTTTATCTGCATGTGCAATACTTGGATTCTTAAATTATGCTTATTACATCTAGTTTCCTTGTAAAGTAAACAATTACTAAGAGCTTCATGTATATAAACGTAAAGAGGGTGCACTATTATACAGGTTTTTAAGGGGAGACAAAGTTATAGTGTATATAAAAAAAATGTAGTACGTACAGCTCGCACGAGGAAAATGAAAAATACATTTATACTAAAAATATAACATTTAAACTTCTCTGAGCCTTTTAGCTGAGTGGTGAGCACAGCGTGCTACGACACCAGGGATGCCGGGTTCGTCCCGGCCTGGACGTGGGGTGTTCTTTGCGAGTGTCCCTTCGTCAATTTCACCTTATCATCCTCATCGTCGCATTTAGCCAAAAGTGGCAGAAGAGCGAAGTAGAATAATCCATATCAATCAATCAATTTGAATCCTTCAAAATAAATTAAAAGCAAGCTATTTTAACGCTTTTTGAACAATCTGACCGGGATGTGTCGTAATGTAGAACGTTTTCAGCCACATCATGCGTAGAAATTAAACTCAATGCAACAGAATTCTTTGACAAGCATGTTTGGGGATCCCGCCCAGTTATGCCATCCTAGATTTGAACACGATGTCCGTGACTTGAGACAGGACAATAAAAAGAAAAACTGGAAGACCATGTCACGTTAAAAATAACACACACACTCGCGCAAGTCATGCTCAGCTGTTTCTAACTTACTACCTTCAGCTTGGGAAAACGGAGGAGGACGTTTCCATGCAAGATGGACGTCGCATTGGTGATTAATTGTCCCGCCATCCAAGATGAAAGTTCTCTATGAAACGTGGGAGGGAAGAGGAAGCAAAAAGGAGCCAGGTCCGGCGCTAACGTGGAGGAAGGGTATCGCATTTCGTCGTTAATTTCCACGTTATTGACCATAAAGTTGATCGCTTTATGGACCGAGGCGCTGGTCACTGGAGAGGTTGATGCGCTGTATGAACGCCTTGGGAAAGATTCAAATTTTTTAAATGGTCTTGGAGCATTGAGAAGGTTGAGAACGGGAATTGGACATGTGTGTAGAGAAACGATTTGAGCTATCTGCTTTAACGTGAGTGATTCTAGGCTCGATTCCCGGTGCGAGGCAACATCATCAGGACAATTGAGAAGATGTACCGAGTCTCTCCCTCAAGGACATATTTAAGGAGGGGCGTCCAGGGGGGCCTGGACTCCTTTCCGAAAGACTTACTAAATACTAAAATTAAGTAATTACTATATACTTGTTTAGCATTTGTAGTACAATCGATGGCTCTTAATTTCCTCTGAAGTGGAAGGCAAGGTTTATAATGGATCATACGGCTTTGAAAAACAGTACTAAACATTTACACTTGCACACTACTATTTATGATATTATGCATAAAATATTAATGTTATTCAATAAATATTCAAGTCTTCATCTATTTGACATCAATTTCTGTGCCAGAGCACTTGCTTCTATGCCTACTACACGTAGGCTGCTAGATAATGAAAAACGTGCTGTCGTGTAATAATAATAATAATAATACAATATTAATCAATATATTTTAATTAGTATTTATTAATTTAATATAATTATAATACAATTAATTTAAACATTATTATTATTATTATTATTATTATTATTATTATTATTATTATTATTATTAAAAGATACTTGGTTCGGACACCCTCACCAGAAATATATTTCTAGATACATGGCTGCGTCTCTCCTTCCATCACATACCTGGACTGCAGTGGCGGCGATTAGGGAGACGTGGGGTGCAGTTGCCCCCCTACTTTTTGCCACTTTTATCCCCGCACTATGTTAAACTTTACCTACCAAGGGAAAGTAAACTGTCCTTGCCCCCCCCCCCTCACTGGTGGGCTGAATTATGGGGGCTGAATAGCCCCTACACATTGGATGGAGAATATTTCCTGGGGCTGAAGTCTGTATAGTACCTACCATGAATACGGACGGCACTCTGTGCAAACGTGGCTTAAGTGGCGCAACCACAGGGGGGGGGGGCATTACCCCCCAACCTTGGTCGGAAATGAGTTCTAGGGGGCAAGGGGGGCAAACATTGACGGCCAAGTGTACTTGCAGGGGGCAATTGCTTTATGCACAGAAAGGCTAATTGAGACTGGGCTTATAACTTAAAGTGGGTTCCGAACCACTATGTTCCTCCACCGGGTATCGAACTCGGGACCCTTTGATCACAAGGCGACGATGTTACTGTTACACCATCGGGGGCACAAAAGTTGTACATGATATAATGTCATGGCGTTCCGTGAAATTATTTGCGCCCTATTAAATTAATATTGATTTCAGCGCCTGCAAAGAAATTGAATCCAAAAATGTTCTTGATCGCTTCGCTCGCAAATTTATGTTTCTTCGCTGTAATGCATTCTAAATCACCAGACAGAGAAATAAGACTTGACTTGATTTTGTTTTAAATGCATGAACAATTGTTTCGAGGAAAGGGAGCGTGCACATTTCAGAGACAATTTATGTAATTTTTGCTGTTGGTTTATTGTGAAATGGATGAATTGGTTATGTAATGTATTTAAATAATATATGCTGTATATAATATTTATTAAAGAAACTTTGAATACGTACACATTTTAGTGTCCACGTTACTTCACATTGAATATATGTGAAACATATATCGTGCATGAAAGTTATGTTAATGTAAAAAAGAATCATGTTTGGAATGCATTTATCAAGCATTTTCTGTCTTTCAAAAATAGTTTATGTGCTTGTTTTCCGTTATTAATGTGAAATTGAACGTGTTAAAAAATAATTCAAATCGTTTGTTCGACCACAAATGCTATAGCACAAACTTCTACCACCTTCTTGCGTAATTTACGAGGATAATAACGTTTTTGATACTACCACTACTAATACTGTAGTAATAATAATGTTGGTCCTGTGTTCGAATCCATTCATCATTTTCATCATGCCATTACTCATCCCCATCTTCGCAAATTAGCCAAAAGTGGCACAAAAAGCGAAGTAAAATAAGGCAAATCAATAATAATAAGAAGAATAATGTTATAATAACATAATTAGTAAACATTATTATTATTAACATTATTTTTATTAAAATTGTTATTATTATTATTGGTACGTTTATCCTGGAACTTGCCACCCCCCCCCCCCAGACAAAAATTCGTGGTTGCTCCTCTGGTTTAACTAACAACAGTGCTTGCGTCACATCTTCAACAGTCACGAACCTGAATCATCACTGCTGATGCCAGTGGCCGTAACTGCAACACCAAGACTCAACACTCCAGAGTCCACCTAGCATTGTTTAATCCTAACAATAGGCGCCACGCCCTTGTTGCGAGAGGTATCGGACGTGTGAACAGGGTTATTGCAATCTGCGAAAGACCCATAACAACAGCGAGTAATACGAGGGGTCAGAAATAACGATTCTACATCACAGGGGTGACAGGTGGCACGCGATAAACGGTATTAATAGCTGGAAGGAATTCCACAAGGGAAAGCGTTATTATTTTTTTCTTTCCTTTATGGTAAGGCTTCGAGTTACGTTTTAAGGGTCATAAGCTCTCACTCTCTCTCACATTAATTTGGTATTTTACGGCGGGTATTAATTGCCTTAATTTCTGTCAGTAAAACGTCAATCCTTGGACATAAAACAGGTATTTTTTTTCCCACGTTAGCCCCATGGAAAACGTATGGAGGGTCAAATCCTAACTGGTATCCTATTTGAGAATTTGCGTCCAGTGTTCGAAATACTCATTTGACCACATTATATGACTGCCTGGCTCTTTTTATCTTCAAAACAAAATTGGTTTTATCGTTCTGACTTGATTCGTTCCCGAGATGTATGGATTTCGTGTTTCGTAAATTTGGGATTAAAAAGAAAAAGTGATAATTTTATTTTTATCCAAATCCTTTGTAAATGGTTTTGTAGAAATGAGATCTTCACCGGATCACCAAAAATGATCCAAATTCGAGAAGTCGAAGGTCAACGGAATCACCCAGTGACGTGGAATCACCCAGTGACGTAGAATCACCCAGTGACGTGGAACCGCCCAGTGACGTGGAGTCACCCAGCGACGTGAAATCACCCAGTGACGTGGAATCATCCAGAGTGACGTGGAATGACCCAGTGACGTGGAATCTCCCCTGTGACGTGGAATCACCCAGTTACGTGAAATCACCCAGTGACGTAGTTCCAATTTTTAAGCTGATATGTAAAATAAAAATGAAAAAAATCCGAGGTACTTTCTCTCTGGGACACGATAGTGAGAATAATTTGTTTGTCAGCTATTTAGACAAATATCTGGATACCAGAAACTATTTTCTGGTTATTCCAAAGACACTTACCTCTGTGCAGGAAGAATTTATTCAGAAAAAAAGAGTTGCATTGTGTTATACTGTACATAGAATGTTAAGTTAACACAGAAAAGAACATGCATCAAATTTAGTTTATGCACTTCAAATATATTAATTAATACAACTGTTGGTGTAATTGTTTGTTTCGTAGTTCGTCGTTGATCGTAACTTTAAAAATGCATTAAGATGCGTTACGATGCATGGAGAGATGCACGGGAATGCTCTCTTGTATTTTAATCAAACTTTAATGCATTTTCTCGCAGTTATGCGTTTCGTTGCATCGTTATTTACTACTGGTTTACTATACATGCATTTTCTTCTGTTCTTCTTAATATCATTCTTGTTAAGATGTGAAGAAGTCTTCTGACACAGAAAGCTGAAAGTGACCAATAAATGTCTTTTACAATACGCTTGTATTTAATATTATTTTCTGCCTATGAATCCAGGAAATTTTATTGTATCAGAATGAACTAACTTCACTTTAAGAAATCAAGAAAAGCTAATAAGATACTATTCACTTCTGTGAGTCGAGTAAAACAATAACAATGCGTCCATAAAATAAGATGCATTTGGCTTACATAGTAACTGCAATTCTCGTGCGAAACTATGTTTTTCACCCTTGGGAAAACCTGGAGTGTAAACAGAATAAAGATGCACATGCCAAGGATGGTAGCAATGGCAATAACCATAAACTATGATCACTGCCTGTCTCTAACATACATCCTGTTTCAGTTAAGGGCAATAAACATATTCACGTCATTGTCGTATTATGTAATACACAAAGATAATGAGCGGCGCCCTGTGTTTGACGCATTCAGCGAAATGTGACAGATGGGGAAACTTCCGTCATCAACAGTGGCGCCGACATATATGCGCCCGTGGGGCCCGAGCCCACGCAATATTTTTTAAATTATTATTGGTTATCGTGATTCGTGGTGGATTGTTTATTGAAATCGGTAAATAACAGATTTTTTTTGTGAACTTTAAGTGTTTGAGCGCTTCCAATATTCTTCAAATGTTGGCGCCACGAGAATGGAAGGGGCATTTTGCATAATCTTGATTAAAAATGCCTCTTTTTTTTCCTTTGCTTTTTTCTCGTTCCATCTGCTCTCTCCGCAGTGTCCCTTCATAAATTTCAACTACCTACCAATTCATCATCATCGTACCGATTGATAGTAACAGAAAAGTGCCGTAAAAGCGATAAAAATACAATGAAATACAAACAACTCGAGTCAATAAGTGTGCTTCTTGTTAAGAAAATTACACTGATTAAAGGCCAGTTCCCGCCAATGAGAGGTGTGTCGGCTGCTGAAAGACCTTGATGATTCCTCCCACCCACTGATAGGATCCCTGGAGACAGCACATGCCTTGTTCCTGCCAATCAGAGCCCGCTCTTTCCTTTGCGACGGAATTTTCAACACTTTTCTTTCCACAATCACAGCGGATGGGAGGGGAAGGCGACTGATGCACTGGGAACAGATATGGTGAAAGGAATTTTTTTTTTGGAGGTTTTTTTTTTTTTGGATGTGCAAATTTGTACGTATATACCGGGTGGTCAGAATTAAAATTACCCAACTCGGAGCCCTCTGTAGCCTGTTTGAGGCATCGCAGAACTCTGAAATTTTGTGAGTGAATCCACTATGCAGACCATGGGAAAGAGGAGGGCGATAAAAAAAAATAGTTCAATTATACGCCACCAGGTTGAAATGTGGCGCTGTAATAATGAATATTGAAAAACATAAGTCAGGTGTACAAATCATTATTGTTGGTTTCTGCCAGTACAACAGTGTTCAATATTTAGCTGCACTATTACTACCGTTCTGATAAAACAACTTCACCAGCAATGCACGTTCTTTCTTATTGAATGGCATGGTGATCACTTCCGAACTTTTGTTCAGCATTCACGTTAAGTGATTTAGCTGAGTTATTAATTAGAAAGACATTTGTTAGTGGCTGGAAGTTGCGAGAAAATAATCTCTCGTTTATTGAGATAAAGGCAAATCCATAACCAATTGGAGCAGTTTACGTCATTATTACATCCCATCATGGAAGTACAGCGCCACATTTCAATCTGGTGGCGGAAAATTGAACTATTTTTTAATTATTTTTTTTTTATCGCCATCCTGTTCCCCATGGTCTGCATAGTGCATTCACCAAATTCCAGAGTTCTACGATGCCTCAAACAGGCTACAGAGGACTCTGAGGTCGGTAACTTTAATTCTGGCCACCCGGTATGTTACAAGTCGGTAAACTAAACTCCAGCCTGTCGGTTATAAGTGCCTTAAAACATTGGTTCTAGCCTAGGCCATTAAATCTTACTCTACTTATATTCTAAGAAAACCCAAATTTGTACACAAAAAGTGCTATCAAACTAGTGACACAGAAAACTTGATCAAACGTCTATTGCCAAGTTCAGACTTAACGCCTATGTATCATGTGAATAAAGTAACCAAGGAAGCAAGAGAGGGATTAGTATGGCTGAGATTGGGGGGTGGAGACACAGTGCGGTGAAAAGAGAGGGAGGTACAGTCACGGACAGTTCTGGCTTGTAACGACCTTATTGAAGAAGCACTGAAGCAAGCCATCCATGTCTGACCACCAAGCGCCTTGTGACTAGACAACCCAACCAGCATTGAAATTCTGCGGCTTGTATACCAGTCACGGGTATACATCTCTGTAAATTGAGTAGTGATGCCAAAGAGAAATACGAGATGAAGATTGTCGATCGTAATGTCTCGTGTTCTCGACATGGAAAAATACTCGGTCCACGTTACGTTCCATTATTTAATGTTGTTTGGGAACGAACCTGACGGACTGGGTTTATATTTTCACTCCTTGCATTACAGTAAATTACATATTTTACAATTACATTAATGCTTTGAACGAAAATAATGCCCAGAAAAACATCGAACACACGTTCACACCATTCTTCTCACACACATGCACGTGAAAACAAACGCACAAAGCTAAGTTTTAACTTCCAAGTGAATGTCCAAATAACAGTAAATGGAGAAGCACGATGTGCGAAACATGGGATTTTTCACAGAAAGAATGCGTCTATTTGTGACATACGTGGTTTCTATTAATAGACAATGAAACAATTATGAGAGAAATTAACATGCATTTTCATCTTCAGGTGCTGAGGAAGAAAACGGACCGACTGGAAAAATGAAAACATGGTGCTATTGATAGTGTGTTGGTTAGCGTACAGAGCTCTCATCAGTGAGGTCTAGGTTCGATCCCCACCAAGGACAATTTTTTTATTCTTTTCTATTAGTGAAGAAGTATGTAATATTGTTTTCTAGGCATTTTGACGAAAGGATACGCATCAAATTTGTTCGTTTAATCTGTATTTTCATTCTTCTAATAAGTTCTCTATCGCAATGGGATATAGAGTTTCTCTATCTAGGCGATGGATGTCTTCTCAATAGTTACGTAGCTGCGATTCTCCAGTCCCTTACACTCACTTGTCTTATTTATTTACTTCATTTCATAACTAACGAAAACACAGATATAGTTAGAACAAGAAACACACCTCGCGTCGAAGGCTCCAGACTCGAGTTCTGGCTTTTTTTTTTTTTTTGCAAGGGTACTTATTCTTGTGTGTCTGTTTATCATCTTCGTCAAAAATATATTCCTCATTATTGCCGTGATTAACCTAGGGAGAGACCAAAGCGACTGAAATAACAAAAGTACAGAAAATGCAAGACACATCTGCCTAGGCATGTTATACCTTGGGAATTAGCAATCTGAAAATTAACTTGCGTTCAGTCGACTACTTGCGAAAGAGTTTCGTGTTGTCTCGTTTGGAGTGTTGGTTATCGTGTTGGACTAGCATGCGGGCAACCCGCGTTCGAGCCCAGCGGAAGGAAAGTTTTTTTTTTGTCTAATTTCATCCAACCTTATTTATAAAACTGAGGTTTCTGCAAAAACCTTTTGAATTGCATGCCACTTCGTATGTTGGTAATCTGAAAGCAGCAAAGATGAAAATTTGATGTTCTGAAGCGACGATGTATTTGTGTATGTGTTGACAAAACGCAGTTATTAATTAGTGAAAAGCATGCAGCCACGTGATCATTGAGAACGCTCCCTAGTTGTCAGTGCTGATATGGCAGTAGCTACAGTCTGTCAACACACACCAACTTTCACGTTTCCCGTAAAATGAATACCTTTCCACGTTTCAAAATCATGAGTGTTGTCTAAAGCAATACTTTGATACTTGCGTTTGCATGTTCGAATCTAAAGTAATACGAAACTTTTTTCCCAACAAATGACATTGAAACCATTAATAACTGTTTGCAATGTGATACTGATATCATATATGGAAAGAATAAAAATGGAGAATTTCGCTTAATAAAGTAAAAAATAAATAGGGAGCGGAAGTTGATGAAATGTCATCTTTTTTCTGACATCTCGGACACGATGCCCATTAAATATACACAATATTACACTTCATCTAGAACCCAAAAAAGGTAATTTTAAAGTTCATTATTTTGCATTTGTTGCCATTTGTCAGGTTTTAGGTCATTTTCCCGGATTTTCGGCATTTACCCGTCATTTTTTGCAATATTCGGTATATTGTTTCATCATATTTTGTCACTTCTTTAATTTTGGTAATATTCTTGAATCTTTTCACCAAGGTATATATATCTCGCAGGATTGCAATTTACGAGCAAAAGAAATGCTGAACTGGTGACAGTCTTTGTTGTGTCGGGGGAAATCACCAGGTGTCTGTCTGGGGCAAACTCAGATTAAGATCAGATAAGGAGAGGCTTGAAATACCATAGCTAGACCCCGTTTGCACTGAAAATCCTCGTTGCATATTTCATTAATTTCATTTTCATTTCAATTTTTAAACTGAAACTAACAAATTTAATGGTCATTTTTTGCATTTTACGTCATTTTTTCCCCATTTTTTAGGATATTCTATAGGTCATATACCTATATTTTTTAGGTCATCAACTTCCGCTCCCTACTTATAAATATATTAAATTATGTGGATACCTGATGTGAAACGTACGATGCACGATCAGAGAGCCTGAATGTTGCATTGAAAACTGCAGAGAACAATGACTGACTTATGAACAGTGAAAGGTTTTTCCATGCTCCAATGGGATTTTATTTATAACTATAAATAAACAAGGGAGAAGGACACAGGTTGGTATGATGAACTAAATTGTAATCTAAAAGTTTTAATTGAAGAAACAAAACACGTTTGCGGTCAAAAATAGGGCATTCAATTTCAGGCACATTACACTAACTGAAAGAGTATTTTCAAAATTAATAATATTTGGATAACCGGCAAATCCAAACTTGATGCTAACCACGTAATGCACTTGATAATCATATAAACATAATTTTTCTCGAGCATGCCCTTTATTTTGTGTCTTGATTGTTGAAATAATACGTTGAAACGAACAGTAGTATGTTTTAGAGTGTGTTTAGAATCTCTTGTGTACTGCATGTAAATACTGAAGTCATTTTAGTTTCCTAATCAAATAACAATTATTCAGTGTAATCCTTTAAAAGGAAAGCCTTTGTTTCTTTGCAGCTGTTCATGACAGAAATTCAATTGCAAGACAAGTTACCAAATTAGCAATAGGTCTCTTACATATTTGTGGTATGTGCTTGTCTGCCTTATACCGGATGATGAAAGAAGCAGATATAAAAGATAGACAATTACTGTTCTTGGGTAGCTCGTCCTGCTTTTGTCAGAAAACCTGATCAGCATACTGAACCAAGCCATCACACGAGATACGACTTCAATAATATAATTCCGTTTCTGTGGCCAAATAACTCCAAAAAAAGGCAATAAAATTGTCAGTGTGAGGAGACGGAGAAATAATTTCCTTTTATCTTACATTATACTCTGTCTGTATGCCTAGTGTGGTTTTTCTGTCCCAAAGCTGAAGACAAACCTCTGTCTGTATGTTGTAACGCGTGGCATGTTTTCTTCCAGCTTACAAATCACGTAAAATACCTTCGTTCACTTCAGTGTGCTGGTTCTGCAGGCTCAAGGTCATTTCAACTGATAACGAGATACCACGTGACTCAGGGGCCAACTGTCAGCACCGAAGACAAGCTTCAGTAACTTTTGCGAGGTTCCTTCTAGTCCTTGACAGAGCGCATGCTCCGTAATTATGTGCAGAAAACCCATGTTTTCTGTGTATAAAATTTACATATGTTTGTATTGTGTGCTCAAATGTTGCAGTAAACATAACTCCGTGACACACAACAATAATTACAAGTGCTTCAAAGATTAGAAACTTAGCAAGCTTTACTCATAAGACGATTAGATTGTCCGACTGACAGAAGACTAGGTGGTGGGTTGGTAGCGTGTTAGTTTGACACGCAGGAGGTACTGGGTTCGATTCCCGTTTGATTGCCTCCAATTTTTTCTTAACTCGAGCGACTATATATTTCAATTTATTTATTGCGAACATTCTTATTTTATTTGCTGTGCGAATTGTTGAATTTTGTTTTCCAAACGATTACGATAATTTCTTGTGAATAGTATTATATGTATTTCTTGATCATTTTCTCGAAAGAATTGTATACTTTTCGCCAAGGCATAACATTTTATTGAGTATGTTTGTAAAATGACGAGAAATGTGAAAAAAACTATCGTAAAAAATAATTTTCACAAATAAAATTTAAAAGGGTAAAGTAAAGATTTCCACCCAAAAATAAAGTAAAAATGTATTTAACTTTTACTCCAATAAATTATTAAATAAAATGCAATAATTAGTTGCTCGAGTTATTTAAAAAACATAGGGCAATAGAACGGGAATCGAACTCAAAGCCTTCTGTACGTGAAACTTATCCTCTACCACGAGGCCACTTGACCACTTAAAAATCATCTAATAGCTTCGCCTCATCAAGGCACTTGGAACTCATCGAAACCTTCAAGCGCTTTTCCTCGATTTTTTCCTTCTTTTTAAGTCCACTTTATGCACAGTAAGAAAACTGGATCTATAGTTTAAAGTGGGATTCCAACCACTTGGAACCACTAAACCGCGTATCAAACTTTTCCTCTGGAATTGTTGGCTAGCGTGCGATATTACCAATACTCGGTTCAAGCATGGATGTAGGTGTTTGTCCAAATGAGACTATAGAGAATATAGAGGAAATTGACATGTGTCACAACTGAGAAAAAGGTGAAGAACGAGGATACTATTAATTTTGAAAATACTCTTTCACTTAGTGTAATGTGCCTGAAATTGAATGCCCTATTTTTGACCGCGAACGTGTTTTGTTTCTTCAATTAAAACTTTTAGATTACAATTTAGTTCATCATACCAACCTGTGTCCTTCTCCCTTGTTTATTTATAGTTATAAATAAAATCCCATTGGAGCATGGAAAAACCTTTCACTGTTCATAAGTCAGTCATTGTTCTCTGCAGTTTTCAATGCAACAATCAGGCTCTCTGATCGTGCATCGTACGTTTCACATCAGGTATCCACATAATTTAATATATTTATAAGTAGGGAGCGGAAGTTGATGACCTAAAAAATATAGGTATATGACCTATAGAATATCCTAAAAAATGGGGAAAAAATGACGTAAAATGCAAAAAATGACCATTAAATTTGTTAGTTTCAGTTTAAAAATTGAAATGAAAATGAAATTAAACAAAATGCAATCTTGCTTTAAAAAAAAGGTCACCAAATGATAGCACATGCACATTCAATTAAAATATGCAACGAGGATTTTCAGTGCAAACGGGGTCTAGCTATGGTATTTCAAGCCTCTCCTTATCTGATCTTAATCTGAGTTTGCCCCAGACGGGCACCTGGTGGTTTCCCCCGACACAACAAAGACTGTCACCAGTTCAGCATTTCTTTTGCTCGTAAATTGCAATCCTGCGAGATATATATACCTTGGTGAAAAGATTCAAGAATATTACCAAAATTAAAGAAGTGACAAAATATGATGAAACAATATACCGAATATTGCAAAAAATGACGGGTAAATGCCGAAAATCCGGGAAAATGAC
The DNA here is from genome assembly GCF_977018435.1 of Lepisma saccharinum. Classification (NCBI taxonomy): domain Eukaryota; kingdom Metazoa; phylum Arthropoda; class Insecta; order Zygentoma; family Lepismatidae; genus Lepisma; species Lepisma saccharinum. Next base: position 65,522,268 of record NC_139232.1, read on the forward strand.
CTAAAACCTGACAAATGGCAACAAATGCAAAATAATGAACTTTAAAATTACCTTTTTTGGGTTCTAGATGAAGTGTAATATTGTGTATATTTAATGGGCATCGTGTCCGAGATGTCAGAAAAAAGATGACATTTCATCAACTTCCGCTCCCTATTTATTTTTTACTTTATTAAGCGAAATTCTCCATTTTTATTCTTTCCATATATGATATCAGTATCACATTGCAAACAGTTATTAATGGTTTCAATGTCATTTGTTGGGAAAAAAGTTTCGTATTACTTTAGATTCGAACATGCAAACGCAAGTATCAAAGTATTGCTTTAGACAACACTCATGATTTTGAAACGTGGAAAGGTATTCATTTTACGGGAAACGTGAAAGTTGGTGTGTGTTGACAGACTGTAGCTACTGCCATATCAGCACTGACAACTAGGGAGCGTTCTCAATGATCACGTGGCTGCATGCTTTTCACTAATTAATAACTGCGTTTTGTCAACACATACACAAATACATCGTCGCTTCAGAACATCAAATTTTCATCTTTGCTGCTTTCAGATTACCAACATACGAAGTGGCATGCAATTCAAAAGGTTTTTGCAGAAACCTCAGTTTTATAAATAAGGTTGGATGAAATTAGACAAAAAAAAAAAACTTTCCTTCCGCTGGGCTCGAACGCGGGTTGCCCGCATGCTAGTCCGACACGATAACCAACACTCCAAACGAGACAACACGAAACTCTTTCGCAAGTAGTCGACTGAACGCAAGTTAATTTTCAGATTGCTAATTCCCAAGGTATAACATGCCTAGGCAGATGTGTCTTGCATTTTCTGTACTTTTGTTATTTCAGTCGCTTTGGTCTCTCCCTAGGTTAATCACGGCAATAATGAGGAATATATTTTTGACGAAGATGATAAACAGACACACAAGAATAAGTACCCTTGCAAAAAAAAAAAAAAAGCCAGAACTCGAGTCTGGAGCCTTCGACGCGAGGTGTGTTTCTTGTTCTAACTATATCTGTGTTTTCGTTAGTTATGAAATGAAGTAAATAAATAAGACAAGTGAGTGTAAGGGACTGGAGAATCGCAGCTACGTAACTATTGAGAAGACATCCATCGCCTAGATAGAGAAACTCTATATCCCATTGCGATAGAGAACTTATTAGAAGAATGAAAATACAGATTAAACGAACAAATTTGATGCGTATCCTTTCGTCAAAATGCCTAGAAAACAATATTACATACTTCTTCACTAATAGAAAAGAATAAAAAAATTGTCCTTGGTGGGGATCGAACCTAGACCTCACTGATGAGAGCTCTGTACGCTAACCAACACACTATCAATAGCACCATGTTTTCATTTTTCCAGTCGGTCCGTTTTCTTCCTCAGCACCTGAAGATGAAAATGCATGTTAATTTCTCTCATAATTGTTTCATTGTCTATTAATAGAAACCACGTATGTCACAAATAGACGCATTCTTTCTGTGAAAAATCCCATGTTTCGCACATCGTGCTTCTCCATTTACTGTTATTTGGACATTCACTTGGAAGTTAAAACTTAGCTTTGTGCGTTTGTTTTCACGTGCATGTGTGTGAGAAGAATGGTGTGAACGTGTGTTCGATGTTTTTCTGGGCATTATTTTCGTTCAAAGCATTAATGTAATTGTAAAATATGTAATTTACTGTAATGCAAGGAGTGAAAATATAAACCCAGTCCGTCAGGTTCGTTCCCAAACAACATTAAATAATGGAACGTAACGTGGACCGAGTATTTTTCCATGTCGAGAACACGAGACATTACGATCGACAATCTTCATCTCGTATTTCTCTTTGGCATCACTACTCAATTTACAGAGATGTATACCCGTGACTGGTATACAAGCCGCAGAATTTCAATGCTGGTTGGGTTGTCTAGTCACAAGGCGCTTGGTGGTCAGACATGGATGGCTTGCTTCAGTGCTTCTTCAATAAGGTCGTTACAAGCCAGAACTGTCCGTGACTGTACATATGAATGTATGCTATGTAAAGGGAATGACGGGACGGATCGCCTGTTTGCATGCCCGCGCCCTGCAGGACAAATGGCTGGAGGGTGTGGGAAAAGAAGAAGCATTCAAATTAGTTGTGGAACAGAGTGCAGAAAGTGTGGAAAAGTTGGAGAAAGTGGGAGTGTTTTTGGTGAAAGTGAAGGAAAAGAAAAATGAGGCAAGGAAGAAATACTGGAAGAAAACGAGTGGAGTGAATGAGCTGTTAAGGGGGGGGATGTGTACATAGAGTTTGATTGATTGATTGAGTTGGTGTTTTAAGTCCACTTTATGCACAGTAAGGCTAATCGGGACTGGGCCTACAGTTTAAAGTGGGATCCGAACCATTATGTTCCTCCACCGGTGTAACATAGGGGACAAACTAAGAGACAGCATATAAGATAAACTAAATGCAATATATATATGAGAGAGAGAGAGAGAGAGAGAGAGAGAGAGAGAGAGAGAGAGAGTATTGTAGAAGAAAAATGCAAATGTTATGTAGTGCGTACAGCGTATGGCTCGCACATGAAAGAATAATCTAATCTGATGTAATCTATTTCATCTCGGAATGCGGAATGAATCTATACAAAATTAAAGAAGACATGTCAAGACAGGATAGGAGAACAGACGAGGTGAAAAGAGAAGTAGGGAAGGGAAGAAAAGAGAGGTTGGAAAAGAAGAGGAGAAGTAATGCGAAGAAAGGGAAAATGTGCGAGGAAGAGATGAGGAAAAGGGAGCAAGCAGGAGAAGAGAGGATCAAAACACGAGATGAGATGAGGGAGAGGAGAAGAAGAGAAGACGATAGTGGAGAGTAGAGTAAAATAGAGAAAATGAGAAGAACTGTTTCCCGAGATGTTGTGCACTGGATGCTCCAACCCTGTATAACCAATTTTTTCCGTCACCTGGAATATATTACATAATCGTGTTCTGATCATACGTAGAAAACAACCCTTTACATTTATAATTGATACGCTCAGAATAATAACGGCAGATTCCAACCGACCTCGAATTTTGAGATACAAGTATGAAGGTATACTGCTGCCACCTACCTTTCATATACTGAAGTCTTAAAAGAATTGGAATATGCCAAAACTCTCATATTCCACCTTTAAAATTCGTCCGTAAAGAAAATGAAATCAGTGAAAAAATGACATATCCCAACTGTGTGTGCTTTTGTTTATGTCCGCTACGAGTTCGGTGGCGTTGTAGACAATATGGCAGCGTCCGTGACTGAGTGTGTTGTTATGCCAGAATCTCAGAAAAATGGTAAAAAAACTCGTGAAAAACTCAAGTGAATGGGTAATAAACAAACGGAAGTTATGAAGAAACAGTTAAAACAGATTAGTTGAAACTTTGTCATCAGAAAAAAAGTATATTGATGTAGCTCCTCTGCTTTTACGTAAGGTTACTTTCATTGCCGGCCCCCGTGGCAGACTGGTTAGCACATCGCGCTACGACGCCAGGGGTCCCGGGTTCGAATCCTGCCCTGTGCATGAATGTTTGTGAATGTCCATTCATCAATTGAGGAATAAAAGTGGTAAACGTTGTAAGTGCCAAAAGCGAAAGTGTTAGGAAATCGCATCGTTCAGCACATAAGCTCGTACGAACGTTCACACTAGTGCCTCTTTACACGCCCTTTGAACTACTTAGAGGGCTACCAACAACTTTCCACGTTTACTACAATATCAAGCATGGCACATTTCACAGTTCAACGTGGTAAACGGTGTTTCAATTCTTGTGGCACTTACAGCATTTACCAATTTTAGTCTTCAATTTCATCATATCATCATCACTCATCCCCATCCTCGCAAATTAGCCAAAAATGGCCCAACAAGCGAAGTAAAATAAAGCAAATCAATCAATCAATCAACTTCCATTATTGTGGAACATGATAATCCTGATATTGTAAAATTGAATTTATCTTATTCTGACATTGACGTGCATCAAACAGTTAATTTTAGGAGACGAGGTAAAACTTTAGATGTTTCATTGTTTAAGTTACAGCAGAAGTACAGTGAACAGAGAAAAATTAAGAAAGCTAAATACAATGACCTGATGCAACTATTGAAATATATACCACCCGTCTGTCATGATTTTTATATAAATCTTGTTTATGATGGTGTTGATGTTGAAGCTGGAAATGGAGCTGGATTAATACAACATGTTAAATAAAGGTATACTCAATAAATACATTTTACCCCATTTTTTCACTTGTGTATTTATAACACCATTAAGCCTTGTTTCCATGATATGAAAAACTCAATATGCTGACCAAGGCAGAAATTTATTTTATTATAAAACATAAACTAAACGTAACGTTTCAACCTTCTAGCAAGGTCTTCTTCAGACTCTGCACCAAGTACAAATGTAACAAGGTACAAAACAGGACGATATATATACACAAACATTACTCCCCTCCAGACTATTAGAAAGTTTTTCTGGAACATTGTAGCAGGTGGCTTTCCCTTGTCAACTGTACTTTCACCTAAAAGGCTAAACATATTGTCTTCCATCTAGAATGTGGTTGGACTCTTTATCTCTATTCTAACACCTTCTTCCATTCTTTGTTTATTTTCAGTCCCCCATTCCAGTTCATTGTGTCTTCTTCACCTTTCTTCTCTTGTGTATATTTTTTCCTAGTAAACAGCACAAAATTTGTGAAGTTATTTACCACAATGGTTCAAAAATTTTCAAATAAATTTGAAAAACCATATTTAAAAGAACCTAAAAAAATTACGTCATAATGTTAAAAATCTCCTGAGTTTTGAAATTAAACAGAAAATGTCATTTTTCTCAAAATGAACTTTGTTTGGGATCTGCCGTTATTATTCTGAGCGCCTCAATTACTAAGCATTATATCAGTTTAAATTACTTACAAGTTTCTTGTGAACATTTTAATCCATGTAGACTATCAGCATGGTGTATTTCTTTAATGCACAAGGCTGCATACTTTTCGGTAGGGAAATTTTTGATGACTGGACCACTAATGGACACGAATCATTTTTCAATTGGGTTTGTTACATAGCTAAGAAATGGTATAACTGTAATTAATTCAATTTTAATTGAGGGAGGATATAAACATCCCTGCAGGGATAAGAGTAATGTTGTTTTTGTTTTCACATCCTTCCTATACCCATTTTACTGTTGTCTATAAAATGCCTCATCGCAAACCAACCGCCTTCTCGTCACGGTTAACCTCACGGGACGCACACAAGCGTCGTTAAATATATAAATCACGTCACCAGCCGTTGCCGGAAAATCTGTCACCTGAAAAAAAAGAAGATCCTCAGTTTGTCTGCACGCACTAGCAACGGAACGAAAAAAATACAAAAAAGCGAGGAAAAACATTAAACCGACGGAAGCTGCAGAAACGGAACTGGGGGAAGAGAAAACATCAGTATATCGTGCCTCTTCCCGACTTGTCACCGTTCTAAACTTCATGCCTGTTTGTTTTCTAGACACCCTGCTGTCGTGCAGTAAGTACACTGGCAGATGACACCTCCCCCCCCGACTCCTTTCATGGTTCTTTCATTTCCCAAACGAGATATGCCGTGAAATCAGATCACGGAAATGGACGTGTGCATTGTCTGTAAGCGCCTCTGGCATGGAGGACAGATAAGGGTCTTCGTGTAGAAATGGTGACATCATCATAAACCAAACTGCATGTCTGGAAATTACATCATGTCTTTTTTATAAACTTATGTATGCGTGGAGCAACAAAAACGTGATTTTGAAACTGCGGTGTCAATAATCGAAAAGTTATAATAAGAAAGGAATTTGGATAAGTGAAATTGCGAAAGAGTGGGCTCAGGATGGACGAAATGTTTTTGGTCAGCTCTACTAGAGACTTAAAGATCTTCCCGACTCTCTCTGTCTCCTGTTTCTCTATCCCGTTCCATTTTATTGCTCTGTTTCTCCTCTATTTCTTTTTGTCTTTCTTTCTTCTGGTTTTCCTATCATGTTCTTTCGTTCTTCATTTTCTCTCCTTTTTCTTCTTGTTTCCCTATCATATTATTTTTTCTTCCTCATTTTCTCTTCCTCTTTTATCCTCTGTTATATTATATATTTTCTTTCTTTTCATTGCTTATCCTGTTTTTTCATTTACCTCTGTTCCTTTATCTTCTTTCAATTTCTGTCTTTCTCTTTTTCCAATGTTTCTTCTTCTTTATGTCTTCCTGATTTTCTATCCTCTTCTTCTTCTTTCTTCCTCTGCTCCTTTATCTTCTATTTTTTAATTTTTCTCTCTTTCCTCCTGTGTTTTATTTCAATTTCTTCCTGTTTCTCAATCCTTTATCTTCTGCCTATTTCTCTTCCTCTCTCTCTGCTTCTATACTTCTCTTTCTCCACTCTGTCTCTCATTCATCCTATGTTCCTTTATCTTTCTTTTTCTATTTCTCTATCCTCTTATTTTTCTTCCTCTGTTAGTCCGTCTTTTGTCAATTTCTATCTTTCTCTATATCTTCCTTCCTGTTTATCTATCTCGTTAGATTTTAGGTGCGCAAGCAGGAAGGTGAGCGAAGGCTTTCCCACGCTGGGCTAGTTCACGTATATTTGATAACAATCGAACGTATTATGCAAACTTGTAATTAGTAAAGAAGAATCTCATAAGAAAAGAAAGTACTAAGGTTAAAGAGTGCTGCCTTCTGAAACACTACAGTAGCCTACGGTTGTGGACGAAGTTATGTAAGAGCTTCTTAAATATTTGTAGGACGTGTTTGGAGAATGGTATAGGACAGTAAAGCTCTATCCAAGAATCAGGGGAACAAGATGAATGTGGCTGGATGATGACAATTTAATGATTATGAAGTTTAGAGGTTGGATGAGGAGGATTGGAAGCTTAGAGAGAGAGAGAGAGAGAGAGAGAGAGAGAGAGAGAGAGAGAGAGAGAGAGAGAGAGAGAGAGAGAGAGGGATAAATAAATAGAACGATGCGAGTAGCTTAACACTAAAGCAATTCGTTGATTCGATATGCTAAATACTAATATGCCACGTGACGATTTTTGGATCCAGTAACTTTAGGCTGAATAAAGCTAGTAATGATATGTTACTCAGTCCGCCGAATTTTAGATTTTAGAATAAGTTGCGGTACAATTTGGAACTGTGGAAGTCCATGTACTTTCTTGTTTTACACCCGCTCCTAGAAATTAGCGTGTTCCGAAGTTGCTGATTTAGAGATGACTATTTTTAGGCAGGAGGAAATATGAACTGATATTACTTTCATATTTCTGGAAATCCCCCCCCCCTTTTTTTTCTGTCATATTCTGTTACACATGCACGTCGTGTTTGTTTGAAAAACGTTGAGCCGTATTTGGTGATATGTAGCCTAAACGTACAATTTCATTTTGATATTGATATTGGTACGAGCCCTTCGGCTGTGCGTATCTTACAATATTGTTACATAAACACCCCGACCTTAAACATGCACCCCATTTATCATACATTCAGAAACATTTATAAACAGAAACATTTGGAAAATAATTACATACTATGTACATATATAAATAGCAATGTGGTCCTCTTCTTACATTTGAGATTGTTCATTTTCACAACACTAAATTACACGCTCCACCTATTTCATTGTTATCGATGACGCAACGCTATCTTTGAAATGGACATTGTATTGTTCGGTGTTAACGCGCGTGACTCAACGCAAGAAAAATGCAAACTCTCTTGTTTCTTACATGTAACAGCATACCACAATAACTATCATACTGTTTTTCAACTCTGTGTCACTCTTTCTCCTTCAACACTACCTTTCTCTTTTAATATCGTTCTTCAGTTTCTTTCTTTCCATGTACCTTTCGCTATCTTTTTCTCTTTATCACTTTCTTTTTTATTTTTATTCCTTTTGTTCTCACGTTCCTTCTCTTTACCTCTTTATTTTTCAATTTATTCTCATGTTTCTTATTTTTATCAGTCACTTTCTTATATTTATCATTATCTTTACGCATTTGTCCTCCTCTTTATTTTTTTCTCCTTTTGTCCTCTATTTCTTATCTTTGTCCTTCTCTTTATTCCATTTATTCCCCTTTCCTTTCGATTTTTCATCTCTATCCTTGTTTTTATTCCATTTATTCTCCTCTTCGTTATATTTATCCCTCTATTTCTCATCATTAATCTTCTCTTTATTCAATTTATTCTCTTTTGCCTAATCTTATCCTTCTATTTATCATCTTTATCCTTCTCTCCTTCTCCTTATTCAATTCATTCTCAATTTTTCTTATCTTTATCCCTGTATTTCTTAACGTTCTCCTTAGCCTATCTTTTTCCATTTATCCTCCTTTCTCTTATCTTCATTCCTCTATGGTTTATCTTTATCCTTCTCTTTCTCATCTTATCTTCCAGTTTCCTTTTTTATACTTCTTTCTTTTCTACTTTCTTCCCTCTTACCCTTCTTTCTAGTTGTTGTCCCCATCTTTCAATTTCCTCTTTTCTTTCCAACATCTCCCTTCTTCTCCCTTTATCTCAATTGTTTTGCTTATTTCGCGTTTCTCTCTTCTTCCCTATTCTTCTATTCCTCATTTTCGCGTCTGCATCTCTTTTCACTCCTGTCACAGTATCACATTCGGAATCAGCTACAAATTCCGATGCGCTTCAATCACAACCAGAGGAATGCGGGGACGGTACCTTGTCACGCGACTCAAGGAACTTGCGAAGGAGGATCCGAACTAATGAGAACGGGTGCACCTGATCGCTTTTTGCTCTTTCATTACCACCCCCTCCACCTTATTCGAGGAGCGTGATATAATACTTCACGCGTGCATAAAAATATTAGAAGCTCACCCCGTGAGTTCCTATGCTCAGCGCAAGGGCGGTCACTCGGACGTTATCATCAGCGCTTGAATTAAATTGCCCGGTCGGAGTCACGGAAGGGTAATACATCAACGGAATTCGAATGAAGTCTCCGAATTAATTAAGCTGTCAGTTCTCGCCGTCTTTCGCAACCGCCTTCTGTGTATATTTAGACCCTGCGCTAATTGGATGCCTGTTTGACTCAGAATGGAGGAATGTTTGCGGCATATGGTTTCCCATATCCGTCGACCTATGTGAGGGTGTACAAAACGAGTCTATAGCTGTGACGTGAAGTCTATAAGCATTGTCTACACGCAATCTACCCAGTCTACAAACACACACACACACTGTTGTAACTTATCCTAAAATTTACATTCTGCAGTTAAAATTCAATACCTGGCCCGTCAATTTACGAAAACTGGACGCAATTGTATTTTTTTCTTGTTAGTTTGAGCTGGATTACAAGTCCACTTTATGCACAGATAGGCTAATCGTGACTCGACCTACAGTTTGAAGTGGGATCCGAACCACTGTACAGTGTACCTCCACCGGGTATTGAACCCAGTACCCTTTGATTACAAGACGACGACGTTACCACTACGCCATCGAGGAGGCCCGTAATTTATTTTGTTCGTTTTTTATTTGACTTTAGTTGTATAGCGTCACTTTTGGCTAATCGTGACGGTGAGGATGATACGATGAAATTCATAAAGGGACACTCACAAAGAACACCCATGCTTACGCCCGCAACCCGTCGATGTGCTAACCACCCCGCCGCAGAAGTTGCCAATTTTTTGGGAGACAGGAGCGTATATTCTAGGCTAGCTAGGCTATCTGCAAAGCCTGAAGTCTAGAGAATAAAATACAGGAGAAAAATCGATCAGAAATTGTAAATAATATTATTCATATCAGTGAGATGATGATGCTGATTCTGGAGTTGGCAACCTGATTTCTTATGAGTTGGCAACCTGATTTCCTATGAGTTGGCAACCTGATTTCCTATGAGTTGGCAACCTGATTTCCTATGAGTTGGCAACCTGATTTGCTATGAGTTGGCAACCTGATTTCCTATGAGTTGGCAACCTGATTTCCTATGAGTTGGCAACCTGATTCCTTACGAGTTGGCAACCTGATTTCTTAGGAGTTAGCAACCTGATTTCTTAGGAGTTAGCAACCTGATTTCTTAGGAGTTGGTAAATTTATTTCTGTTCATAGCCTAGGACAACGTGATATTGTGAGATAGCCCGGATGTTGGACTCAGTATACGTCACTGTTGGGAGAGTATGTCCACACATAAGGGTCTGTGGTGTGTCATTCATGTGAGCAACTGCGTAACCAAAGGGTTACGTTCTCGCCTTTTGTGAGAGTGCGCACGGGGTTAATTCCTGGTGGGTCCCCTGAAAAATTCGGCATTTACCCAGCGCCGTGAGGACAATTGGTGCTACTTGAAAAGAGGAAGTAGCAGGTTCCGGTCTCGAAAGCCAGAAAACAGCGGCGATGGGACTCGATGCGCTGACCACGCGTCACCCAATGGAAAAGTCGCCCTGGCAGAATGTTTTTTTTTTGTCGAAAAACTTTGTTCATATACAGGCACGTACCATATTTCAGGAAGGGTCCGAACCAAGTGTCTCACATATAATAATAATAATGATGATAATATAATAAATAATAATAATAAAAAGGTAACTGCTCCCCTGTGCTTAGCACTACGCCATGAAGGAGTATAGGGGTGTGTGGGGGTAACGCCCCACACTTTCTTGTTCCGGTCGTGAGGGGGGGTGATGTGATCAGGATCACGCCCCTGACCGCCATTACCCCCCAGAGGTTCTTCCAGGTATGTACGTTCGGAAATAAATCAAGCTCATATTATTGAGCAGTAAACAAATATTTTGCTTATTCAATTTTGGATTTGGTAAGTCTTTCTGCGGGCGGGGGGGCGGACACCCTGGATCCTCCTAAATAAGTCCTTGTTTGTACACGGTGCCATGAAGGCACAATTAGGGGATGTGGGGGTAGGGCCCCCTCAGTCTTGGCCATTTTGGAGGTAATGTGATCAGCACCATGCTCCGAACAGCTTTACCACCCCAGGGTTGCCTCCAGGTACCCATTGATTTGAAGCTGGGTGAGCTCATATGCGGGGGCGGGGGGCAAGGCCGGAAAAATTCCGACCTTAGATCATCCAACCCGGGAATCGAACCCGGATCTCCCGCGTGGCAGTCAGACGCCCTTCCGACTAGACATAATTTTGGAAGACAATAGACAAATCACATGTGAGGTGCTAGATGAACAAGTGTTCTAAGTACTGTTTTGCTCGTCGAGGTCTCGTTGTAAAACTACGATGCCTCTTAAAGTAGCAGTTTAATCGTGTATTGCATGTTCCCTAACGAAACATTTCTTCCATCGAATTTTCCTGCCGCAATTAATATGGGCTAAGAGCCAGATGCTCATGTTATGGTAGATGGAGTTTAAATTTGTCTCAGAAGAAGCGCTCTTCAGTCACTCCGCATAGTGGATGATAGCGGGGGAGGTTGAATCAAAAATAACGCTTGGGAAGTGGAATCGCCATGGCATCGGTAGCCTGCTGAAGTCTCTACCCGTTTACGTTCTGCCTCTTCCCTAATTGGAGGAGCTGAAGGTGTTGTTGTACTGCGGTGGGTCTGCAAAAAAAAATAATGTTCACAGAGCAGAAACTTCTTTCAAGGAAGCATAAATTTCGAACTCTACGTTTGGCAGTTTCACACTCACTTCTTCCCGTGCCACCTCTTCGAAGCTACTTTGTCTTTTCGGTTCAGTGAAGAAAGAAGATAGAAGCAGTTATGAGAGAGAAAGGGAGAGAGCTTGCTTGAAAAATTGTAAATCATCCTTCATTAAGAACTGCGATTGCTTGGAACTTTTCACACGCTGATGGTTTTATGTATTTTTGATTTATACTTTGAGACCTAATGGTTCCGATGTGTTTATACGTGCATGTGGTACCACGCCTTCGACCGCACCAACTACGGTGTTCTGCCAGGCAGAATATTGGACCTTCCTTCGCTGATCACAATATTTTATTGACAGGGCAACATCGTTGATCATTTTGTTCTCCTGCTGTTCGAACCTGTTCTCGACTCGGGCGGGTGACGTTCGTAACTAATTGTTGCTTAAGTGCCTGACAATTTGGAACTGTTTGGTACACAAATTTAAAACCTGGTCGTGAGCATTCCATTGTTGAAAGTGTGAAATGTGGTCCTCGGTCTTGCGCCAGCGTGGTTGTTGTTTTTGTTTCGACCTTGTGCAGTACACTCTACTGCTACTTTGGAGCAGAAGATTTGGAGAGGGGGGTACAAACTTCAATCTCCATGTACGTATGTGTGTAATACGAGGGCTGCTGGAAATGTTTCTGCAAACAGCCACCAACATTGGCGCTAGTGTTCCGCTATGATAAAAATCGGAAGAATAGAACTTTTTTATGTTTAAATTATCTTTGTTTGCTTAAGCCTATTAATTTATTTTTCACAGCAGTTTGAAGAAGTAGTTTCGTGTGAGAAATGGACATTTCTCGTGAACACTTTCGGACAATGGCTTTTTATGATTTCAAATGTAGAACACCGAAACAATGCATCGAGCGACTTCATTTGGCTTTTGGGGATGAAGCACCATCCAATAGGACTGTGTACAATTAGTTTTCCGAATTCCAACATGGTCGCACATTTCTCAGTGATGAATTTCGTGAAGGTCGTCCGTCCACGTCTGTTGTCATCAATGAATTGCGTAAAACAAACCCTAATCGTCGCATTATTCTTCACCACGACAACGCCAGTTCCCACTCAGCACACCAAACTGTTGATTTTTTGTCCAGAAAAAATGTCGAATTAATGACTCATTGTCCGTACTCACCTGATTTATCACCTAATGACTTCTCTTTGTTCCCACACATGAAAAATAAAATGCGTGGTGAGCGATTTGTGTCGCCTGAAGCAGCTGTTGACGCATTCCGAACAGCGGTTTCTGAGGTATCAGCTTCAGAGTGGAAACAAATGCTTTCAAAATTGGTTTGAGCGTATGCAAAAGTGTATCGATCTTAAGGGACAATGCCTCTGAAAAACAATAAAGCTATTCCGAGAATTTCACGTCTTTTTTCATATTGATTGCAGAAACTTTTCCAGCAGCCCTCGTATATATAGTGAAGGTGTATCGGTATCGGAAAGCATCGGTTCGATGTTATTTACCGATACTTTTCCAGCGTGTTAAGCGTTTGGGGGTTCGCAAAGTACGCCACACGACATTGAAACTCTCATTATCCTGGAAGTTATGCAAAATTCAAAGCGTCCATTGATTTTTCACCAATATTGTGTGAAAAACTGTACTTTGTGATTTTATACGTGGGTTGGAAATTTATTAGTTGCAATTATTAATTCTCAAATGATACAAAAAAATACATCTGTGAAACTTTTACAACCCTTCAATGTAGTCACCAGCATTGTGTACAACAGTTGCCAGCGATGTGGAAGTCGTAGTACTTCTGTAGCTGCGCCTGTTCTGTTCAAGATTCTCTGGAAGAGATCGGAATCTTCATATTAGGGATCAAATCAAAGTCACAGGGGCTGGTAGAGCATCTGCCAGCACCATCGAGCTAACAAATAAACCGCAGGTTGCTCTACATGCGCATCGTCCTGCAAAATGATGGGAGGATTCAGCAGAAAGTGTCCCCTCTTCTTTCGCAATGCAGGTCGCAGGTTATGTTTCCAAAAATGTGGTGTCCAGAGGACTACACAACTTTAGACCGTCAACTCAAACGGTACTCTATTCCTCTCGTCACTGCGCATGCGCCTAGTGTTGAAAGGAAGAGTCCATTTACTGGGAGGTAGTTTAGGTATCAAACTAACATGTGGTATATAAGTGAGAAGCACCGGTTCCGTTTCATGGCGTATATACAGCAGTGTTGCCACTATTAAATTTCCAACCCACGTGTAACATGTATTTTAATATTCTGCTGTAATTTTCAATATTTTAAAGAAAAAGTTTGGTAAATTGATGCTTATAAAGGGAGTGGAATACCACCCTCTAATATTAATCAGTATTTTGAACAACTTTTAACTTTTAATTATTACAATGTTCAAGTATCGGGATCGGTTCACAGTGCTATCGCCTCAGCTATATATATATATATATATATATATATATATATATATATATATATATATATATATATATATATATATATATATATATATATACACACAGGGTGTCAACAGTCGTTCAAAAAAGCCCGTTTTGCCGCCTGAATGATGGCAACCCAACACCACATCTGATTGCATTTCAGACGTCATATCCTGTCGGAAAGCGGTGCGTGCCAGGGTTGCCAGGAACACACATATTCTGTGAAAAATGGCATAGTTGCAACCAGCCACATTATGTACCGTGAAACAAAGCGAGAAAACGCGTTCAGTAACACAACGGGAAGTGATACAACGATACGAAAATGGTAGAGAAACAACGTATTCAAAAGGAAGTGGTAATATCAATTCTCGTCTCAGCCTACATATCAAATATTTGCAAATCTCGTTGCCAAGTTGACATCGACAATTTAGTCTATCCAGTTCATCCTTCTGATACTAGTTGTCTGTGTCACACTGAACAGTTGACAAAATAAAAATGAAAGAATTCAAAATTCCAAAGATAAGTATCATCATATTCATGGCATTATGCGACAAGGGACAAAAGGGATATATGTAGTAGTAGAACAAGCTCTTCGACGAATGTGTTTATCAACGCATCGGATACACATGTAATAGTTTGCAACTATGAACTTGGCAGTTAATTGCTGCTGATTCATCATTAGGTTGTTACTGTGGTTGTACGTGTTTTAGCCATAATGTAACAACGTGAACCTCGGATACTTCTTCTATCAATACCACAACGCATGTATCAGAACAAATGGCTATACACACCTGTAAATATCAACCTTGCAACGAGATTTGCAAATATTTGACATGTAGGTGGGCGTAAACAGCCAGATGCAAGCTGTAAGTTCAATAAAATTTATTGTTGTTGATGATATTTGACATGTACAAAATCCGATATTACCACTTCGTTGAATACGTAGTTTTTCTACCAATTTTCGTATTGTTGGTTCACTTGTACAGTCATGGACACTTCTGGGTTGTAATGCTTCCATTGTAAGTCAATGAGATCATTACAACCCAGAAGTGTCCGTGACTGTACCTTCCCCTGTGATAACTGCTGGGTTTCTGGCTGGTAGGCCGAGTTACCCCTGGATGTTTGGTCTACTGGACGCGTTCCTATCTTCGTTTTACAGCTCATAATGTGGTTGGCAATCTGTCATTTTTCGCGGAATATGTATATTCCTTGCAACACTGCCGTGTGCTGTTTCAGCGGAGGATGTGACGTCACAAATGCGATCAAATGTTGGGTTGGGTTGCCAGAATTCAGGCGGCAAAACGGGCTTTTTTGAACGACTGTAGCGCCGAAACTACGCACCAACAATAAAAATGTTACTGAGGAAAGATGTTTGCTTTGATGTCCTCTATATGTTTCTGTGGTCCGTGGGCGCTATTAAAATGACACCCTGTATATATTACCTTTTAGAACAGGCCACACAGCTATAAATTTTGATTTTTGAAAAATATATTTTTTTAAATTTTGACAATTTTAACACGTTGTAAAAATGTGTACAATTCCGCAAGAGATAAAGCCCTGGGCCTCATTCCATTTTTTTACACTCATTTTATTATTTTATTTCTTGAGAGATAAAGTGAACTAACTAGTACCATGATGTAGGAAAATATGTTTTGTGGTTTGAAATTTGTACATAGTGAGATAATGCAGACAAAGAGTTTTTTTTTCGTTTAGTTACTACAAGGTAGATTCTTTGGAGTAGCAGCATATTTTGACAGTCAAATTATTTAACGGGATCCCTTACAAAGGATTTAGGTACTGTACCCCGTTCCAAAAGATTAGGGGGTACAATGTACACATAAATGCTTAAGTCCTGCACAACTGCTACTGCAAATTAATTTGAATTGTGCTGGGTGGGTATAGATGTCAAGAGTTGGACAACTTACTTAAAAAGTAACTAGTTGCAGTTACTTTGTTTCCAAAAGTAACACGTTGTTGTTATTTTTCATACAGATAAGGACAGTACACAAGTAGATGCGAATTTTCCCAGTATAACTTCACAAGCATAAGTTCGCAACAACACAACAAAGCAAAACAAATAAATCAACCAGTTCTGAATTCATCAACTTAAGGCAGAATCACGAAGTGCCGTTACAATTATTCACTAATTTTGGGTAACGCGTAACTCCTTACCAAGGAATGTTTACGTTACTCCACAATTCTGGTAGATCTATTACAAGTTGTGTTTGTTTTGTATGTAGACTTACTTCGTACCAGGACGCTATATAAATTGTTGTTGTTTTAAGCCCACTTTTTTGCACAGAAAGGTTAATCAAGACTGAACCTGCAGTTTAAATGGGAGCACAACCAGAATGTGGCTCCACCGGGTATCGAACCCGGGGCACGCTCACGCTACATGAGGGACAGATGAATCTGTATCCTCGGAGTGGTTAGCACAGCGTGCTACGATGCCAGTGGCCCCGGGTTCGAATCCCGGCCTCGGCAACCTTCCGGATCGTGCCTTCAACATGTCACCACACATCCTCATCGTCGCGATTGGCCAAAAGTAACATAAAAGGGACGCTGACTGACAAAAATAACTTCCCCGCGTAAATCAATCTAGGCGCGGTGGTCTAGTCGATTGGGCGTCTGACTGTCACGCGGGATACCCGGGTTCGATTCCCGGGGTGGCCTTGTCCCCGCCTAAAGCGGCTCCGGGGCTCACCCAGCCTCAAATCAATGGGCACGTGGGGCAACCTTGGGGCGTAAAGACAGCCGGAAAGTTGTGCTGATCACATCACCTCAAAAATGGCCGAGATCCCTAAATATGCCTTCATGGCACGGTGCTATGTGCACGGCGATCTTTACATGGTTAAGTATATATAAAGCACCTATATGGTTAAATCGAATTAAACTACACCGAAAAACATAAAGTTGTTGATATTCACCTTTTTGGGCGAGTTTAGCTCGTCACAAATAGGAGTCCCCAAGAGGATCGATTGTTGCTTTAGTTTTTGTTGCGTTGAGCCGTTATTTGGTAGGTCTGTCTATCAGTCTACCAAATTTTGTTTTTATAGCTGTTGCAGTTCCCGAGATATCGATCGTTCACATGGACGGACAGGCGGACACAACCGGAGCAAAAGGGTATCGAAACGAGACTTGGCATGGTCTGTCTCGGTCTCGTGTGGAATGCCGAAACAATTTTTATTTTAAATACATTTTCATTTACTTTGCAAAGTACTGTAGTAAAGTCTGTGACAAGTCTAATCTCTTGAATAGTAAATCTCGATCTTGACTAAATTTTTACAGACATCGTCGGGTTTCGTCCCGGTTTATAAACAGATGCTTTCGACTTTTGGTGCTCTGTTTTCCTAATTACAAGTATAGTCTTTAAATAGCAGTTCTTGCACTAGAAATCGGCTAGGTGTGTAAGCATGAAAAGATAGAATTGACTATTGAAGCCACACTAGAAGTGGCTGCATCGAGACGGTATGTCGTCTCCAATTGCAAATTTCACAAATTTCGGAAATTGTACAAATCCGTCTCGGCCTCGAAGGTAGAGCTTCGGTCTCCTCTGGAGTCTCCAAATATAAAGCACACACAACATACGCGTAAACAGAGGTCACCGCACAAACAATCACAGCGCATAGAGATCATTAAGTGAAACAACTTTCCTTTTTTTGTTTGACGCTTCATTTTCGACGGACGAAGCCTCGAGAAACGGAATATTATCCTTAACATACATGCAACCACGCAGCACAGGCTCACAATTACCAATAACGCATTGACTTTGGAACTGTAAGCAAAATATACATGTCCATAAATAAACTTCATAAGGTGAAGAAGTCGCATGGTAAATTAAATCTAATTTAGGTACTATTATCAAATATTACCCCACTGTTTCGAAACTGAAACGCCACTGAAGATAGTACACCTTTCAAGTTGTGAGTTTATTCTGATGGTTGGGTATCTCTGACATCTCACCCGCCCCCCTCTTCTCACTGGCAATCTGTATCTTGTGATGGATTATTAAGGACTGGCTGGAAATAAATTTTTACTACATTTTTCAGAAGACCGGACACCCATCTCTCTCTGACTCTCTCTCTCTCACACACACACAAAGGCAGACCTCTGTCGCGGAGTAGAGCACAACGCACTACGACACCACGGTTCGAATCCCGGCCTTCGCATGGGTGTTCTTTGTGAGTGTCCCTTCATCAATTTCATCATACCAGCACTCATCCTCATCGTTACTCTTAGCGGAAAGTGCCAGAAAAGCGACGTAAAATAACCGAATTCAATCAATCCATCACAAACAAAGAAACGAAAAAAAAAAAAAAACTAAAAGTTTTAGAACACAGCGTCCAAACGGAAATCACTCTATGAGCAATTGGCAAGGCATTCATATATTTTAATTTTCAAGTTTCTATTCGCTGAATAATGTATTTCTATTTTAACGACCGCGAGAGAATGCATGACGGATAGGAACTGTTACGAATTTTTATGCCTTACTAGGAATTCGAACCAAAGACTCCAGGTCTGCTTTGCGCTGCCGTATGCCTGCGAAATAAATGTCAAAAGGGGGAAAAAAAGTGACAGTCGTTACACAATCGACCCATATATATAGTTTCTACTTTTCGATAACACATAACGTTTATTTATTCAAAGAAGAATTACTTCGCTTCTTGACAGTATACATAACGCATTACATATGACAACCCAAGTTTCACATGATAAACACGAGCTGTCAAGTGGTTTCCGTACAGAACCTAGCCAGACTAAACAACGCGTGAAAGATAGATGAATTAATTCTTACCTGACTCGGATGCCGGTACGCTGAGCAGTGTTGCCAGTACAATCAAGCAGAGTCGGACGGGAACACTGTTACAAGCGGTCATTGTCAAAGGTCACTGATTTGGAAGAATCACATTTATTCACTTTTTTCTTTAAAAAAAATAATAAACAAGTAATGAAAAAAAAAGCACCACACAGACACGCCGAGGGAATCTCACTGAAACTATTATTTTGTCTTCATATTTCCTTTATTATTTTCGATGTCTTGTCCAATCGGAAGCGCCACGATGTTTTTTTTTTTCATCCAATGCGCGCGCGCCCTTTCCACTGTTGACAGCGGTGTGTCCGTAACATCACTGGATGAGTGACGGGGTCCGGTCGCCGCCAACTTGACGTGTCCTCCTCTCTGTAGGCTACCACTGTCAGAGCCACCTGTCGACAAGTGAAAGAACTTTATTTACTGCCCGGCACGCGCCGGTTTAGGTGGCCATTGACAATAATCTGGGTATAAAAATGCGATCGCTCCAGGCTAGCACTTGTTATCTGGATTCTTGAAGGAGAGTTCGGGCGAAAGGAGTGCGAAAAGATCTTGCGTTGATCAAGATTTAAAGGGAAAGAGAGGAGGTAGGAGAAATAAAGAGTAGAATGGGGTCTCGTCTTGAGTTGCATTCTCGCTCTCGGACTCGGGCTAAATAAAACGTTCGACCTCTGTGGCGGAGTGGTTAGCAGAGCGCGATATGACGTCAGGGGCTCTTGGTTCGAATCCCGGGCTGGGCATGTGCGTTCATTTTGAGCGTTTCTTCTCAATTATATCACATAATCACTCACCCTTATCTTTGCGATTAGCCAAAGTGGCAGAAAAGCGACGTGAAATAAACCAAATCAAATCGTGCTCAAATGTTCATCGCGTTCTCGGTCTCGTGTCGGAAGGAGACTCTTGGAAACAAGGTCGCGCGCAGGATTTTATCTCCGAGTGATGCTTTCCCCCAGTTAAGAGAATTTTCATAAATCATCCCCAGTGCTAAGATAATTTGCATAGGCGCTTAATCTGCTGTATTTCACGGCACCCCTCACCTGTGTTCTCACGCTACACTGTCACCATTTCAATTATATGAAGTCTTTTCAGATATCTCAGGGGGGTAAGTGCCCCTCATACTGGCCCCCTCTGCGGGCGCCCTTGTTTGGAAACTAAGTCTCGGTCTGTCCCGAATTATTGAGACATCTGTCTTCTGGGGGGGGGGGCGTTTGTTACAAAGGAGCTTTCAGATCAGAGCGACAGGCGATACGGCGCACGGAAGGTTCACATCAAAGCGACAAGCGACACGGGTCCCTTAAGTTTACAAGAAAGCATTCACCGCCATAGACCAACAATAGACAAGCAATCCAGGCATGTATCTAGAAATATATTTCGGGGGGGGGAGGGTCCGAGCCAAGTGTCTCAAAATAATAATAATAATAACAAAAAAATTAAAATAATTATAATTATACTAAATTAATTAAAATAGTATTGATTAACCTATTAAAATTAATATTACAATTCTATTACATGAATAAGTAAAAAGATGTTATAAGGATAGGGATATATAAGAGTACGTATTCATTATCTAGCTTACGTATAGTTAAGATTGGCAACATTTGTAAAAGCCCCCCCAAAAAAAAACAACTGCCAAACAAGGAAATTATTGTCAAATAAATAAAGAATTTAATATGTATTGAATATCAACAAATGATGTTAGATGCAGTTGACGAAGTGTAAAGTTCCTGGTAAGATTTTATGCATATAATTATAAGTAGTAATACATCTTGCATAAATCTTCTTTGGAACTGTCATTCAGAGTCGTATGATCACAATATAATCCTTGCCTTCCAATTAGTTCGGTGGAAATAAATAAACCACGATTAAAAACAATTATATTTTCGTTATTTACTTTAGTAATTTTATTATTTCATTATTTTCGTTATTTATTTTTTGTACTCAGTTAATCTTTCGGGGGGGGGGGGGGTCCGGACCCCTTGGACCCCCTCCTCTAAATACGTCCTTGACGCAAGCGAAAAGCGACACTTGCAGCTTGCAGTGTTGTTTCTGAGCGAAAGGTTGCATGTATTTCTGGAGTCTGTTGCGTGTCGCTTCGGTCTGAAAGCTCCAAAGCGGCAGGCGGGATTGGGAGCGTGAAAGAGAGGGAAGATGAAAGGCAAAAGGAGAAGGGAAAGATACAAGATAGATAATGTGACAAGGAGAAGATAGAGATAATGAGGAATGGAGAAGAGACAGAAGGAAATAGGAAATGGGCGAGAGAGAAAGCGGCAAATAAAAGGTTTGAAGAGAGAGAGAGAGACATAAAACGAGATAGAAAGTGAGGCCTACAGGGAACGAAGGGAAAGAGGGCGTGAGAGTCCAAGATTGACCTAAATGACATTAATGAACGTCATTAGTTCGATCGAACACTAACAATGGAGAAAGTATAGGAGGGTTTGTTCGAATATAAGATAGTGTATTTGTACACCTAACCAACATTACTCTCATTTTCTTGTGGCGATAGCAAGGTCTTCCAGAATACCACATTGTAGCGGGAACTGTACCAGGTAAAACTTTCTGGCCTGTAAACGTGAAGTCCTTAGTTTGATATTGTTGTGGATCCACAAAGACATCACACAATCGTACATTACTTATATCTCAAACTTAATATTAAAAATAAACACAGTCTATCAGTATAAACAACTTTCCATTTTCTCAAGGGTTACATACCCTGTAGTCAATTTATATGCTTGACCGTCTGGAGCGCCTCATGCGACAGATATAAGTTTACTTCATGCTGAAATAAGCCAACTCGGATTGTAATGTCCTCGCATGAAGACTCGATCCGGGCCCCACAGAATACGGGGGGAAACAGCCGTTGACGAAACAGAACCAAGTAGCCGATTTGATTTGCTATATTTTACTTTTCCTCCACTTTTGGATAATCGCGAAGATAAGGATGAATGTTGATAAGATGAAATTGATAAGAGGACTATCATAATCGCATTGGGACAGCGCACAATACAAGTCACACAAAGGATTATATTGGCTATGAGTTTAGACGGCAGAGCCTCGTTACTCTGCTAAATACAGTCCGGTGTGTACTTAAAATAAAGTAGAATAGAATTTATTTTCAAGTATGAACCTTTACAGCTTTCCATACCATACAAGGATGAAATTTTTTTAGTGCAATTTACCTCCACCTTTCCTCCTCTCAGTCTACTTCCACATTCACACTGCTTGGGAGTTCACACACACCGTCTTTCATTTCCATTACTTTCACTACACTTGCACTGTTTCACTACAGTATATCACTAAACTCTAACCGGAGTTATTTCAAAATTTTTCTCAGATTTATTTATTTATTTAGTAGCCCCTTTTCACACATATTCGCTATCCCCACTGAGCTTCTTCGCTCTCTTTGCCCAAACATGGTGTAGGAAAGTTCCCACATTCCTTATTTGCGTCTCTCACCCTCCTCATAACGGTTGTCATTATAATGTCAATGTTAGCTTAATTTATTCCCCTGATATATTTTTGTCTTGCCTGCCCTGTTTCCTTGCACTGGATGAGAATGTGAAATTTCGCTTCCGTCCTGCCGTTTTAGTTTAACTTGTTTCCCCCCAGTCTGAACCAGGCCAATCCTGACCTTTCTTTTGCCCCACACAAATCCACGTAGTTCCTCCTTCTCCATTCTCGATCCGTATCCACTATTTTTGCTGATGTTAACGATATTTTTGGGCCGCATTCTGCCAAAATGTTCTGTTTGCTAATGTCTTCCAGTCAGGCACGTATGGCCCCTAGCATCTGCATATCAATTCTCCCCTCTCAGTGTGTACTACTAGACTGACCAGTGGCGGCGATTAGTGGGGAGTGGGGGTGGCAGTTGCCCCCACTATTTGCCACTTTTGCCCCATACACTATCTAAACCATATCTAACTAGGAAAGTAAACTGTATTTGCCTCCAGTTTTGACATCTTGCTCCCCTAGTTTTGGAACCCATTCTCCGCCACTAAGGTTGACATTTGTTTTTTTTCAGAAAGGACATCTCCTTACACCCCAAAGAATGGCCCAACCTTAAGTGTAGCCTTAGGTGGTGCTGTCTATGTGCGTTTCTAGGCGGAGCATATTCTATTACTATTATTGTACAATTTGGTGACAAGGTCAAAGCAATTACAAACATAGACAAAAAGTGAAGATTGAAGATTAAAAAAAAGAATTTAAAAAAGAACCCATTTTCAACACACCAGCAGATTCCAATGAATAATCATCATTACGAACCACTTTTGGGAAGTATTGTAGTCTGGGAGAGGGAGGAAAAATGGGGGAAGGGGGAAAGAGAAGAAATCGAGGAGGTGGGGGAAGGGAAAGGTTACAATCACGAAGAAAATTTCCCTAGCGTCATCACTGAAAATTATATGTCTCGGCAACCCAGGTGGACTTCGGCAAAGCAGTTGGTGTAATTGTCTAACGCGGTCTCGCATCGAGGCTCTCGACAGACGAGGAAGAAAAAGAAACCAAATTATATGAAAAAAAAAAAAAGCATATGGCGAGTCTCTCATTCAATCGCCATTGCGTCTAGGAGCAAGTGGTGATTTTCCGATTCTCTTCTTTGTCATTTTCGCTCTGGTCACAAATGAACCTTCTCTTTTTCTTTCATGCCTCACGGACTGGGTCAAAGTCTGCTGCTGTTTCTCTCACAAGAAATCCCACAGACAATTCGAAAATTTCCCTTCGTCGTAAGAAAAATCCCTTCCTGGGGGAAATACACTTACCGTACTCTATTGCGGAACCAAGAATAGGCGTGCGGAGCCCTAGAGATTTGATTGGTAGATTGAATTGGTTTAGTTTTCTTCGCTTTTCTGCCACTTTTGGTTATTCGCGAAGATGAGAATGAGTAGTGATGAAATGCAATTGATGAAAGAACAATCACAAACTCACAAAGACAGCACACAAGTCCCCTACAAAGGACTATACTGGCTGTGAGTCAAGACGCCAAGCCTCGTTAGTACGCAAGACCTGGACTAGCTCACTATGACACCTGCTCCTAGGCTATGGAGAAAAGGAGAAGACTAATAGGCTCATTCTTGACGTCTCCAAGGAAGTCTCGTTGCCATCTCAACGGTAGTCACGTTGCCAACTCCTAAGTATTCAGGTTGCCAACTCCTAAGAATTCAGGTTGCCAACTCCTAAGAATTCAGGTTGTCAACTTCTAAGAATTCAGGTTGCCAACTCCTAAGAATTCAGGTTGCCAACTCTTAAGAATTCAGGTTGCCAACTTCTAAGAATTCAGGTTGCCAACTCCTAAGTATTCAGGTTGCCAACTTCTAAGAATTCAGGTTGCCAACTCCTAAGTATTCAGGTTGCAAACTCCTAAGTATTCAGGTTGCCAACTCCTAAGAATTCAGGTTGTCAACTTCTATGAATTCAGGTTGCCAACTCCTGAGTATTCAGGTTGCCAACTCCTAGTATTCAGGTTGCCAACTCCTAGTATTCAGGTTGCCAACTTCTAAGAATTCAGGTTGCCAACTCCTAAGAATTCAGGTTGCCAACTCCTAAGTATTCAGGTTGCAAACTCCTAAGTATTCAGGTTGCTAACTCCTAAGTATTCAGGTTGCCAACTCCTAAGAATTCAGGTTGCAACTCCTAAGAATTCAGGTTGCCAACTCTTAAGAATTCAGGTTGCCAACTCTTAAGAATTCAGGTTGCCAACTTCAGTATTGCCATTATCTTGAGCATTTTACTTTCTAGTCTTGAGGTTTCGCAGATAGCCTTAGCTAGCCTCGAATATACGCTCCTGCCTTACACCCCACACATCCAGGCGAGACGAAAAGTGAACAGTCCACTTTTTTCAGTAACCAAGGAGTCTGTGTCTGTCTCACTTTTCGTTGCCAATCCTGTCATCCTTTCCAGAGTTGGAATCTTGTGTAAGGCGAGGACATTTCTCTTTCAATGACTTCAAGATCAGTGTTTGCTATCGTCACGGTAACATGTAAGATAGAAGTGTCCTGCAGTAAATAAACAGATAAAATACGCGTTCTTTCATGTAGATTTGGCTGGAGCTAGCAAGCCAACGAAGTTCTGGCGATAATCATGTGTGAAGTTGTGTTTATCCTTGTGTGTGTACTGAGTACCCCTTCATATCCTCAGTTTTTCATATGGAGGATATTTTAGTCCTGAGAGACAGTTTAGTTTTAGTTCCTTTTAAGTAATGAATGAATGAAATAGTTTTAAAAATTTAGTTAGAAAGTATTCGACAGATACATTCTATTTTATCATTAGAGTCGTGCCCTCAAATATTGATTTAGTTTCGAAGGCTATCCCCATATTGTGTGACGGGCAAAAGTAGCCTATGTGTTGAAATGCTCATAATTTAAACATCAATCAATAGATTTGGCTGGAGTGGTTAGCACATCGCGCTACGGCGCTAGGGGTCCTGGGTTCGAATCCTGACCTGGGCATGGATGTTTGTGAGTGTCCATTCATCAATTTCATTATATCATCACTCATCCCCATCTTCGCAAATTTGCCAAACGTGTCACAAAAGGCGAAGTAAAATAAAGCATATCAATCAATCAATAGATTTGGCTGGACTTGAACACCTTTCTCAGCACCGCCCTCTCCGAAATTCATCTCATTTTGGTTATATTTGTTTGAGTCCCATGTGTACGTTCAACATTAGCTAAATCAAATTATTACGGGGTATCCCCGTCCCCCGATGGCGTTGAGGTAACGCCGTCGCCTTGTAATCAAGGGGTTCCGGGTTCGATACCCGGTTGAGATAAATTTCACCATGCCTCTGAATCCACTTTAATCTGTAGGCCCAGTCCCGACTAGCCCATTTGTGTATAAAGTGGACTTGAAATAACAATTGAAACAAATATTCAAAGCATTACGATTGAGATGCAAGTGAAGTAGGCCTATACTACAGACGTTTTCTTTCATGTTCTGCAGTGTTTACCATAAAGTTCAAAATCACTAAAAAAATCCCTATACTGTACGGAATTTCCCTCCAAATTTCCCTTTAGGGAGGGGGTTATGTAGGAACGCCAGATTGGTTGATTACGACCTAACTCGCATGCGCAGTCTCACTCTTGCCGGTCCTGGATCCTGTAATCAGTGTGTACGTCACGAAGTGGCATAATTATCAGTCTGTGCGGAAGATGGAAGAGAAGTCGGAGGAAGAGCAGACGAAAACACCCACTAGCACGAGGAATGTTGGTCGAAACCTACAGAGAAGCATATTCAAGATGGATTTTTAGGAGAAGAGTTGCCACATCTCGTGAACTGATACACGTGTTCTTAGAAGTACCAAACATCATGTAGATCAAAACCTGGAGTAAGAAACCCAGAAACCTTGGAACCCAGAAACTCTTGAGATAAAACTGTAGTCAATGGCAGTAATAGTAGTACCGCATGAAGAATCAAACTGGAAACTGAGAAAAATATGCAAAATAGCCTCCAGAGCTATGTCTCAAAACCCTATAAGTCTACTCGGTGCACAATTCAAGCAAATATATCCTTTTATCGTCAGAATATAGAAATAGTAAATTAATTCGAGCAAAAAGTATTTCAAAATTCTGGGGGCGCTCTGGAGTAGTAACAGGTTCAGGCACGTATCCAGGAATTACTTTCCGGGAGGAGGGGGCTGAACACCATCTTTTTAAGGGCTATAGATAGAACCTCACAATTGTATGTTTAAAGCCAGTGGTGGAGATTAGATTCCGAAACGGCGGGGAGGGGTGCAAGGAAATTTTGCTTTCTCTTGATAGACAAGGCTTAGCATTAAGAGGCCATAGTGTGGAGGGGAAAAAATGGGGTGCCCCTGTACCGCACCTTGGATACATGCTATTAGCAATAACATGCTTATAGAACATTTTCCGCCTTGCCTCGATCATTATTTATATTCTTAAATTATCTCACATTGTTCAAGAAGACAAAAATCTAATTTTACCTAGTATAAACTGAAAAATTTCCTGGGGGGGGGGGGGTCGAGCTCCAGTGTACCCCACCTTGGACACGTGCTATGATCAATAACAGGGTTACAGAACATAATCCGTCTTGCCTCGATAATTATTTCTCCCCTTAAATTATCATCAGATTATTTTATTTCACACCATAAAAAACAAAAAAAACAGAATTTTATCTAGTGTAAGGTCCCGGGTTCGATACCCGGTGGAGGCACACAGTGGTTCGGATCCCACTTTAAACTGTAGACTCAGTCCCGATTAGCCTTACTGTGCATAAAGTGAACTTAAAACAACAAATCAATCAATCAATTATCTAGTGTACACCGAAAACTTTCGAGGGGGGGAGGGTTGAGCCCCCTAATTCCCCCATTTGATACGTGCCTGAGCTGATTTGTAGTAAAATCACCTGAAGACGAGAGAAGAGCTGCTCTATCGAAACCTAGTGTTAGAAACGTAGACGCACTAGACAATGGATGAAATCTATTTTTAGGGCCTCCCCAATGGCGTTGTGCTGACGTCGTCAGCATATAGTCAAAGCGTCGCAGATTCGATGCCCGTTGGAGGAACATAGTGGTTTGGATACCACTTTAAACTGTAGGTCCAGTCCCGATTAGCATATTTGTATATAAAAGCATTCCAATTTTAACATGTTCATAAAGAACATTCAGATAATTATTGCATCAAAAGTCGCTTTCATAAGATTATGTATTAAACATAATGAAATGGAAAGGGTTAAAGATTTGGGTTCGCTATTTAATCAATTTCTCTTTAAACTATAGAAGACTGAAAAAATACCAAAGTGCTTAAAAGATAATTATAATGACGATTGTTGTGTATATATACTCTAGTATTTTTTTTATTTAGAATAATACATTGCTGTACCCACGTATTTTATGCACTTGTAAATGAAGTTTTGATCCCGTCATTGCAGTGTGCTTCCTCCGTTAACTTCTTATGTACACACAGAATCTTAAATGTGTCGGTTGACACAAATATGTTCACTCCAGGAACACAAAGTATCTAAACTGCTAATGATGAACTTTTGATACATCAAAATACACACTGAAATACATTAAAGGACACGTTAATCGACTGACGTTCTGTGAGGTGCACTAAAAATGCATCAGCTGAGATCAGGCATGACAATGTAAAAGGAAGTAAAATCACATGTTTAACTATGTCAATGAAGGGACCGAAAGTGGACATTTGGTTTGATGCATTTTGAGTTCTGTTTGTTTTCTATTGTAATGTTGTAATAGGCATTTGTTTCCATTATTACATGTGGACCTATTGTAATTGGTAATTCCAATCTGTAATAGGTGATAAATAAAATAAACAAACAGATATTGTTGATGGACCACCTACTTGATACGAACTTGTCCAAGGGCGTTGTTGCTTGTTCAGAAATTCAATGATCCTATTCGTTGAATTTCCAAGAATGAAAAACATATTCTCGTTAGTCTATTGGTCAATTGGATGGTTGGTTACGCATTTTGCCTTTGGGGGTCTCGCTGCGACAAAACGCAACGGAAGAAAAAATTGAATAGGAAATGCACACATGTAGTATCATACATGCACGCACATATACGCACCCTCTTCTCACGAGTGGCGTTGAGGGTACCGCATATTCCCAGGAAGTTCGTAAGCACCAACAAAAGGTAAATTGCTTTGTGGGCGGTCCCACCTGGCGCCACGCAATGCGTGAGACAACTGACGCACTTGTTCGCGGGCGGTAATAAGCACGATGAACGTTGGCCATGACGTAATTTCGACATGAGATTGGGAAAGCAGCATTTGGAAAGTTCTCGTCAAAATATAATGGAAGAGTTGTGTCGTGTCCATACATACGAACGGCTTCAATTTTCTAAAACAAAAAAAAAGGGTTTTTTTTTTTCAGAGACCTAACAATTTTTATGGAAAATCCATTACTTTAGCTAATATGTAGCTTTGTAACAGAAGGAACATGTGGTCTCTGAGACATGAATGGACTCATAAAAGCAATTGTTGGTGCTCGCTCCGCATTGCAGGTTTCATGTTCACCAGTTTCTTTTTGTTGTTGTGGTTGTTGATGCGGACTTTACAGGATTTGAAACTTGTAATCCGGAGGTCCCTGGTTCTAATCCTTTGCGTCACCATAGGGTGAGCGAGAGCGGATCTAGTCTCGTCACCCAAAACTGGCCACATTATAATATTTCAGAATTATTTCTCGAAGAGGGGTGCGAGGAGTGAACATTTCGGAAGTCACCCAAATGTCAATTTCTCTTCCACCTTGTATTGCAATTTGTAGACTAACAAGGCTCTGGCGTCTGGGCTTACAGCCAGATATAATTCTCTCTGTGGCTTGTGTTGTGTTCTTTCCGTGTGTGTTTGAGATTGTCCCTTCATCCAATTCACCTTGTCGCCATTCATCCTCATCTTCGCGATTGGCCAAAAGTGGCAGAAAAGCGAAGCAAAATAAAACAAATCAATCAATCGTTTCTCGAAGAACAAGAATCACGCAAAGAGGAATAAAAAGAGGCATCTAGAAAGCGTTACATCGAGACAAACGAAGAGAGAGAGAGAGAGAGCGAGAGAGAGAGAGAGAGAGAGAGATAGAGGAGAGAGAGAGCGAGAGAGATACAATTAATAATGAAGAGCAGGAGAAGAAATTAAGAGAAAAGGGGAAGATAGGAAGAACGGAAGAACGAATAGAGAAACAGAGATAGAATCAAAGGTAGGTAGCCAAATGAAAACAAAGGTAGAAATGTAGAAGAAAGGAGAAATACAGATGAACAGAAAATGTGGAAAACAAAGCTAGATATAAGGTGATATAAGTAAAGCTACATGAAACGGGTCCCTAAATAGACTTTCGATCACTCGAGCATTACTCACCTTTTAACCTACACTGTTTATAACAATATATTAAAGATTTCAGTTGTCTGCATTAAGATTTTTACTGTTATTTTATATTTAGTTCTTGCCACAACCTTTTTAGAATACTTGACGTGCCACGAACATTTTTTAAGGTTTGATTGTTCTTAAAGCAGCTTTCTTAATCTCTCAGGGACTCCTTCTCTGAACCATGACGCCCCTGTTGCAGGAGGATAATACGTAATAATAATAATCCATACATTTATGCGAGAGTTTCCTCATGCAGTGAGATCCCACTGATACAGTGGCTTACCCAAGATTTTTTATTAACACGTGTAGAGGACAGGAGTCATGGCCGTATATAGGTAGAATTCAGTGCTGTAGCATCTTTCCATGTTTCTGTGGTTTCCGTGTTGTGAACTGGTTAGTTAAGCTCTGCAGACTTGCGTAAGTTACCCAAAATGTAAGGCGTTAATGTACCGTCACATTGCTTCCAAAAGTAACTCATTACCACTACTTTATCATACAATAAGGGAATTTACTTGTTTGTAGGTGCAAGTATCACAACTGTTTTCTGCAGAGCGCGTTTCCCGGTGTGACTTCACATGTACACTCCTGTTCAGATAATTTGATTTGGATATTTGGCGTCGTTTTTCTGTCAGTTTTTGGATAATTGAAGATGAGTGATCATATGATGAAAGTGATGAAGGGAAACTCACAAAGAACAGCCATTCACAGGTCGGGATTCGAACCCATGACCCCTGGCTTCGTAGCATTATGTGCCAACCACGCAGGTGGGCTCTAGTTCAGTTCAGATACAACTGTGCAACCCACTAAAGTGTGCCACTTTATGTGACCGTGAGTGTACAAGTCTGAAACACCACAGCAAAGCATGTGTTGTCCTTGCAAATCAATCCTCCAGTAACGATATACAATTACCGGCAAGAAAAATGGGTCATCTAGATCCTGAAGTACTCGTTTCTTTGCAAAGTGTTATGTGTGTTGCCTAACTCTGCGGCGCCATGGAGTTAGGCAACACACATAACGCGTTGCAGGGAAGCGGATATTTCAGCATCTACGTGCCCCATTTTTATTGGCGGTGACTGTACCTTCAGAAATATTAATGTAACTTTGGTAACACGTCACTAACGCAAGTACTAAAAACATAACGATTTACTTGTGTCACGTTTCTTCTCAGATCTTAGCGCCTTCCATGGTTGGAAAACCAAATCACCAGTTAACCCAGCATCGGGAGAACAGTTGAGGATCTTGAAATCCACAAAACAGCGGCCATGCGACTCGGTACACTGACCACACAACATCCAATCAAAAAGCATTCCTCGGGCATTTTTTAAAACGTCTACTTTCAACATCTGCTACCATTTACATTTTTATCTCTTTTTTTGCGAATTAACGACCTTTTTGAAATCACAATAACCTAACTCATTTTTTCTAACCATGGCGGAATATTGTAAAGGGGTAATTCGGGTCCATTGTTCGCTGAACGAACTCTTGCGGATTTATTTATAGACTTAACGTCTACCTTCTCCGCCCTCCGGACTAACCGAGGCACTTTGTATCTTTCTCCGCACAAAAAAAAACTCGTCCCTACTCATCTCGTTGCCTAATTCCACAATGTATACGGCTCATTACCTCAGCGTTGTGTGTAATGCGCTGGTCCGTTGATAAGAAAAAAAAAATACCACCACAGAGCCTGGTATTTTCATGCCACAGACCAGTTTCCTACCGTTCGTTTGTTTTCTTCGAGAAGACCTGGTCACCCCCATTGTGTTTATATAATCGCCAGCATAAGATATGACGATTGGGTTAATTATTAAGGCACGAACACGTTGAACGTGTTTGCCTTGAGTATGTCATCTCGCCATTGTTCGATGCTAAATTCAGGTTGTGAGGGGCGGCCTCTCTCGGCGGGGAGTCAGGCCAGATTCGCGACATTAGATCGTATTCAGCGCCGCATGTGTAGATACGTGTGTGTGGTGCGTTCTCGTGTGTGCCTTTGCTTGGATATCTCCCCGCTTCTTCACCACTGGTTTGGCTGGTCAGATGACCGCGTGTCTTGTTTCAGTGTTGCCATCCTTTTCGGTGTAATAATCCCTTACTCTCTACGAAAGGACGTATTTAGGGGGGTGGGGATGTCAATGAAATGTACTTCTTAGCATTTGTTGTACTATAATCGATTGTTATTTATTTCCTATGAACTTGGAAGACAAGGATTATTATATTAGGATCATACTGCTTTGAAGGATAGTACCAAAGAAGATTTATGCATATATGCATAAAATATTAATCAGGAACATCCTTTTTATTATTAAATAAATATTCAATTCTTTATCTATTTGACATTAATTTCCTTGTTTTTATACAAATTTGGCGATCTTAAGTACCTACACGCAAACTAGATAATGAATATATGCTGTTATATTTATATTCATATACCATCTTTTTAAGTATTCATGTAATAATAAAAATGCAATATTAATAAATTTACATATATTAATTAATATTTAATTTATTTTTAATTTAATTGTCTTAAACACTATTATTATTACTATTCTTCTTTTTTCATTATTATTTCTGGGACAATTGGTTCGGACCCCCCCCCCCCGAAATATATTTCAAGATACACCGGCTTGGTTCAACGATAAGTATTTTTTCGGAATTTTTTACATTATAATTTCTTATTATAATGATGTAGCCTAATTTGTAATTTTGGGTGTAATGAGTGTCCCTTCATCAATTTCATGATATCATCACTCATTCTCATCTTCGCGATTAGCCAAAAGTGGAAGAAAAGCGAAGTAAAACAAACCAAGTCAGTCAACATAAACTAAGACTTTCCTTCCCTCACCACATTTTAACAATTTCATGCCCTTACCTAGTTAGCTTTTTGTAGCACAAAATCACATCAATCACAGACGCGACTAGTTTCAATGTTTTTAATGTTGGAGCTTTGTCTATTTCCAAAAAAATCTGTGGACTTAGGAACACGACGACCAACACGGTTCTCACATTGCAACCTTGCCGTCTCTTTTCTTTCTTGATCAACCAAGCATTACACTTTTTGGTCAAAAGCAATTATGCCCATTTCTCTGTAAAAGGACGTGGAGTTGGCAACCAGTGTTATGTGTGTGTGTGTGTGTGTGTGGCATAGTGACGGAAGGTGAGAGTGACTTTTTGGAGAAGATCTTGGAATGCAGACGACCAGCATCACCTCTTCCTTTCAGTACCCTAATCAACAACCAATCCGTGCATTTTATCTCCATCGGAACACCGATTTGGCATTAAGCCCCCCCCCCCGCCCTCCCCCCTTCCAACCTCCTCCTCCACCTGGCCTCGGGCTGCGATGACGGCAGAAGAAGCATTACGCCTCGACAGGAGAATGGGATGTCAAAGCTGATAAAGGTAAAAGGGAGGTAAGGACAGAGGAAGAGCCACGCATTCTTTCGGATCCACCATGTGGACAACAGGACTGGTCCCTTCTTCGTTATCACTTCATTAGCACATTAGATACCGTCCTATTTCATGGGTCGAAGTTTCTTCGGAATCGGCGGTTGGTACAGAGCTTATCTAGCGGGGGAATTTGCCACCAAGCCCACCGCTGACCATAAATCTACTGATTTAGTTCCCCCTGAAGGTATTGGTTTTAGTTGGGTTTTTCATAGTGACAATAGTTTGAAACGATGCATTCCCGATTCAGGACTTCCCAACTCAGGAACTATGGAAATTCCAATGAAAATGCCATTTCAGGAACTTTGGAAATTCAAATGAAAACAGTTCCATCTGAGGAACTATGGAAATTCCAATGAAAACAGTTCCATCTGAGGAACTATGGAAATTCCAATGAAAACTGACATTTCAGGAACTATGGAAATTCCAATGAAAACCGTTCCATCTGAGTAACTATGGAAATTCCAATGTAAACCGTTCCATCTGAGGAAGTATGGAAATTCCAACGATAACAGTTCCATCTGAGGAACAGTGGAAATTCCAATGAAAACAGTTCCATCTGAGGAACTATGGAAATTCTAATGAAAACAGTTCCATCTGCGGAACTATGGAAATTCCAATGAAAGCTGCCATTTCAGGAACTGTTCTGTATTTCAGTTGGATATTTCAGTGAAATGTCTTCCTAACTCAGGACGTCCTACTAATTGCCTCGTATGAAACAGCTCACATTACGCACACCTGTGTATAGGTCTTTTCTATTGTCACGGCGGCCGATCCTCATGCTGTCAAGGGGAGCGGGGACGCAACCAATCCAGCGCGATAAGAAACGCAGCAGCCTGTAGAACGAGGTTCACAGAATACAGTACTTCCGGCGTCATTGCTGTTGTCTGGTTGGTCTGCGGTGTAATTCCCGCTCCCCACTTCGACTTAACCTACAAGCAAAAGATCTGCAATTTACGCAAAATATATTAGAGGAAAGAAGAAAATCCCCGTAAAGCACAGTACTTTTTCTGCAGTTATATCATCCTTGAGGGAAAGAATATTCAATTATATCACCCTGGAGGGAAATAGTGTTCAATTGCATCACCTTGGAGGTAATGAAGATTCAGTTGCGTCGTCTTGGGTCAAAGAAAGATTAATTTGTGATTTTGGAGTAATGAGACATTCAATTGCGAAGAAAAGAACGTTTGAAAAGGTATTTTAGTGTGAAGTCTTGGAACGAAATAATATTTACTGTGACAACTTTGAACGAAAAATAAGAGAATTTGTTTAATATCACATTTAAGCAAAGAGGGATTCAACCACGTCAGCTTGGATTCAAATCTTAGACGATGGGGTTACTTAGAATTTTCCCGTTAAATGGTGAAGGGATGGTAAGGATAAATTTCGACCTAAAATGGCCATAAATTGCGCCTTTGAGAAACATTTGCAGGTGGAGGGTAGTGTGCGTAGATAAATCACAGGTTTAGACATAGCTAAACAGTGCCACATTTGACCAAAATGAACTCCTACTGTATCATATTTGAGCAAAAAGTATTGTTTAGGGAGCGGAAGTTGAAGAAATGTTATCTTTTTTTCTGACATCTTGTACACGATGCCCATTAAATATACACAATATTACACTTCGTCTAGAATCCCAAAAATGCAATTTTAAAGTGCATTTTTTGCATTTTTTTTTGCCAATTTTCAGGTTTTAGGTCGGTATCTTTCCGTCATTTTTCGCAATATTCGGTGTATTGTTTTGTCATTATTTTGTCACTTCTTTCATTTTGGTAATATTCTTGAGTTTTTTCACCAAGGTGAACATAGGCCTATATTTATCTCGCAGGATTGCAATTTACGAGCAAAAGAAATGCTGAACTGGTGACAGTCTTTGTTGTGTCGGGGGAAACCACCAGGTGTCCGTCTGGGGCAAACTCAGATTTAAGATCAGATAAGGAGAGGCTGGATTGGTTAATTTCCTTTTCATTTCAATTTTTAACCTGAAACTAAGAAATTTAATGGCAATTTTTTTGCATTTTTTACGTCATTATTTCCCATTTTTTAGGACATTCTATAGGTCATATACCTATATTTTTTAGGTCATCAACTTCTGCTCCCTAGTCATGTTTAATTGAAGAAATTTTCCTTCAGTTTCCCGAAAAAAGTAATTGATCTTCCTGAGCTTAAAATTTATTTACGATGAACTCAACGAAGAACGTCAATTGAGCAGTTAATATGCAAGATGACCTTGACCCAATGGCCAGTTTCGAAGGCAAGGGTCACGGACTCGGAAACTTGTCTCACCCAGTCCTCCTCCTTCCCCATTCCACTCCCTTCCCCACCATTTTCCTTCCTTTCAAATGCTCTTCCTTGCCTCGCCCGTTTTCTTATTCGGCCGGAGCAGCCATTGTGACAAAGAAACAAGATTTCTTCACGGTACAATACGCGTTCTAAATCAATTTATCCGCTCGACTCGTTGGCGCAAGCAGGGAGCGTGGCGACGGTGATGCTTCTCTTCTAGTGGCGCTGAGGACCTTTCTTGCAGGTTTAATAGAAGTGATATTGCTGTTTATGCTGAAGGATGGTACTTACTACGCATGTGGCGAAGCGAATTATATTTTAGGTGCTACAGACGCAACCTTTTTCACAGAGAACAGCATTTTGGATTGACACCATTAAGGCTCGAATTGACCTTCAATCAAAAAGCCATTTTCGAATTTTCCTCTCCTTTCAACAATGCTATGATATCCATGAAACTTGGCAGGTGTATAGTGGAGCCCAAAGGAAGAAATACGTGTTTTTTTTGTTTCACCTAAAAAACGGTTTTACAGGGCGAAACCCACTCAATTGTCAAGATGAGGACAAATTGAAGTGAGGATCTGACCCCTGTGTCCCTCCGATTTCCATAAAACTTGGCAGGTGTATAGTGTGGCCCAATGGAAGAAGTACGTGTTTTTTTGTTTCAGCTAAAAAACGGTTTTAAGGGGCAAAACCCCCTCAAATGTCAAGATGAGGACAAATTGAAGTGATGATCGGACCCCTGTGTCCCCCTCCGATTTCCATGACACTTGGCAAGTGTGTGTATAAACGGGCCCAAATGAAGAAATACGTGTTTTTTGTTTCGGGTAAAAAACTGTTTTAGGGGGCAACCCCTCCTCAAATGTCAATATGAGGACAAATTTAAGTGGGCATTTGACTTATGTGTCCCCCTCCGATTTCCATGAAACTTGGCAGATGTATAGTGGGGCCCAAAGGATGAAATATGTGTTTTTTCTTTCAGCTAAAAAACGGTTTTACAGGGCGAAACCCACTCAATTGTCAAGATGAGGACAAATTGAAGTGGGGATCTGACCCCTGTGTCCCCCTCCGATTTCCATGAAACTTGGCAGGTGTGTGTATAAACGGGCCCAAATGAAGAAATACGTGTTTTTTTTTGTTTCGGCAAAAAATTTGTTCTAGGGGGCAACCTCCTCTCAAATGTCAAGATGAGAACAAATTGAAGTGGGGATCCGACCACTGTGTTCCCCTCCGATTCCCATGAAATTTGACAGGTGTATAGAGAGGCCCTATGCCCCCTGTTTCTTCCTATGCCATATTTACGTGGTTTCGGGGTCAGATCCCCACTTCAATTTCTCCTCATCTTGACATTTGAGGGGGGCCTCTATACACCTGCCAAGTTTCATGGAAATCGGAGGGGGAAACTTAGACCTTACTTGTAAGTGTATTAATTAATTAATTACAAATCGCGCACGCGCACACACACACTATATATATATATATATATGTATATTAGCAGGTAACAATATGTTATAAGCACATTCTTACTTTCCAAAGAAGCGCATGTGGGATGGCAAAACGGATCCGGATCCGGAATTCGGATCTGCCAGGATCCGGATCTGGCCATCCCTAATCAAAACACGATCTTCCCAAAGGTAACAATAGATGAGATAAACAACAAAATGACACATTTAACTGTATCAATTGATACCTAAAAAGTGCATCAAGCTTGATTTGATGCATTTCGAGTTCTGTGTGATGTCTGGATATTCACAATAGCTTCGTGGCTACCTAAGCTTGTTAGACTATTGCAATTGTAAAGTAGTTCAATAGTGGATAAGTAAAGTCAATTCAAAACTATCGTTCCCAGACCTTTGTTTGCATTAGCCGTATGAGCATTCACTTGAGCGTTTGCTAATTATGAACAGAAACGTGTAGCCTACAACAAGGTCCAAAATCCTAGGTGGGGGGGATTTCCCCCACCAACAATCTTACCCTCAAAAATCCCCCCACCAAAAATTTACGAGGGGGAGAGTTTTTGTCATAACAACAAGAGATAAGTAATTAAAGTAAAACGAGAATGCAAGACAAATATAAGTATGAAATGTAATTGCT
Organism: Lepisma saccharinum; assembly: GCF_977018435.1. Lineage (NCBI taxonomy): Eukaryota > Metazoa > Arthropoda > Insecta > Zygentoma > Lepismatidae > Lepisma > Lepisma saccharinum. Next base: position 65,559,670 of record NC_139232.1, read on the forward strand.
TTAATAATTATATATATATATATATATATATATATATATATATATATATATATATATATATATATACATACACAATGAAACTATTTCAACTATTTTGTAATTTATTAACATCTTTAACCAGTGAGTATAGGATTTAGTTTGTTACTTTATAAATATCTGATATATACGCTCCTCAAAATAGTTTGGAATATTGTTACATTAGGCATTAGGTGATAGGCACAGCCTTGGAATGCAACAACACATGGTACCTGTCTGTCTGTTGGACGTTCTTGTGTTTTCGCCAACATATGCTACCTTCCCTATCACCTATTGCCTAATACTCCAAACACATTAATTCCTTTATTTAATAATAATGAATTTTAAAATATTTAGTAATTTTTATATTTAATAACATTACACACACACACTACCATGCAAGAGACCTGGGTTCGATCCCCGGCAGGGGATAAGCGGCTCCGGCGCCCACTCAGCGTAGTATAAAGTGGACACCTGGAGGAAACTGCAGGGGTAAAGGCGGCCAGGGGCGTGGTGCTGATCACATAACCCCCACCTTTGGCCCTGATCAAGAAAGTGTGGGGCCCTAACTCCACGCCTTAATGGCGTGGTGCAAAAGCACAGGGTGTCACTTTACTTTATATATATATATACACACATGTATATGTGTGTGTGTTTGTGTGTGTGTGTGTGTGTGTATATATTTAGCTATGCGGACGCGTGTGTGTAGATTAAGATCTTCCTCCCCCACCAGTCTTCAATGATTTCCCACCCTGGCGTCCAATAAATTTGGTATTGTTGACAAAATTACTTGGTTGATTTGTATAATTTTACTTCGCTTTTCTGTCGATTTTGGCTAATCGCAGAGATAATGATAATGTGATGAAATTGAAGAATGGACACACACAAGGAACACCTGTGGCACCTGATGTCATAGCGCGCTGAGCTAACCACTCCGTTAAGGAGACCGGCAAAATTACTTGGTTCTAAACAAATGAAGCTGGTGAACAATTATTATTTGTCTGTCACTTAGGTAAACAAATGTTTGTGTTCGCTCCCACCAATATTTTGGTTGTTTCCAAACATTTGTTTCTGTGCAGGTGCCACTAAGCAGAAGCAAAGCTTAAAAAAAAAAGTGAATTCCCTAGAAACAAGTTCTCTCCATTAACATAGCAACATAGCCTCCACAAATAGAAATGAAACCTCCCACGTGTTATCATTTTAAGCTGCCCTCGGGTTGTGCATTAGGCAAATGCATTAGCCCGTGTGCATCGTGGCGGAAACAGGCATTATTCATGCAGACTAAAAGGGATAAAGAACTAAACAGCGCGTTCAAATAGCTCATACCGGGCAAGGGAGCGTGTGAAATTTTTAACCCTTTTGTCCTCTGATGGCCAAATGAAAATCCACGTCGTAAACCATTCCTAAGTAAAAGGCACTTTGAGCAGTGCATCAAAATTGCCGATCCGTGGACTCAAATATCGAGAACATTTTTTTTCTTTCTTGAGGTGATTTTGTGGAACCAGGAAAGTTCCATTATTTTTTTATTCCAAACTGGCTATTCAAGTGTTCATTTATATAAACTATATATATATATATATATATATATATATATATATATATATATATATATATATATATATATACGAGTATGTAGTTTTATCCTATTCTCTTCTCCAGTACGTGTCAGAATGTTTGATGCTCCCCGTGGGATTCAATAGAATGAATGCTGTTTGTCTCAGCATGTGTGTTATGGAACAGGTTTGCAGGTAGTGTCAGACACACACACACACATACGCTGAATGATTCCAAATGCAAATTCTCACATGGCCAGTGTTTCGGTTTCTTTATTACTCCCTCTTTTGGTTCTTATCATCGGCATATTGTTTATTTGCCTGCATTGAGATATATCGATGTACATTGGCAACGAATCCTAGCTGTGAGAAGTGATCAATATGCTAACCCCGTTTGGAAACGTCTGGGTATACATACTACCTAAAAATGTTGTAAGCTATTTTGAGTATGAATTTATATTTAACGTCGTGACGACGATGAGAATCAGTGATGATGTGGTAAAAATAATGAAGGGACTCTTTATTTGCACCCGTCGTACTACACGGGGTCCAGCCCCTTACCACCGTACCTAAAATGAATATCTGTCGCTGAAAAATAAAATAACTTATGTGTGCAAAACACAGGACAACACAGAGCCCTATAGATGATTATACTGCCCAGTGGCGTATGCTGAGTCCAAAACCTGGACTCTCTGACTATGACACGTGGATCTAGGCTATGAGGAAGACGAAAGACTAGATTCATGTAAACCCCCGTTATAAGTAGTTAGACACATTCATTTTGCTAGTTCTTGACGTGTTCAAGAATGCCATGTTGCCATCCCAACAGCAGCCAGGTTGCCAACTCTAAGAATTCATGTTGCCAACTCGTAAGAATTCAGGTTGCCAACTCGTAAGAATTCAGAATGCCAACTCGTAAGAATTCAGGTTGCCAACTCGTAAGAATTGAGGTTGCAAACTTGAGAATCGGCATTATTTTCTTATTAAAATGAGTAAACTTATTCACGGTTTCTAAGGCTTCAGGCTTCGAAGATAGCCTAGAATATACGCTTCTGATACTGGCCGTAGATCCAGGCGCCAGAGTCTAGTTAGCCTGCAAGACTGCAGCTACGTAGAAGTGATGTTGGCATTTGGGTGCCTTGAGAAAAGGTCAGCCCTTACAAACTTTGAACCTCGGAACTTCGGAGACGAGATCAACAACTGACCGTTGTCGGCCCCCGAGCCTACTATAGTCCATCTGAGTCATCAATGCAAGCGAGAAAGCCTAGCTGGACAAGTCCAGTGGCAAAATAGAGGTCGAATGGATATGGGAAACCGGTTTCGTGAAAAACTCTCTGCTGGTGAAACAACAATGTAACGTCGCCAGAAAATACGTTAAGAGGAGAGTTAAAGGGTTGTGACATCTGAAAGGTGTAGCGTTACAGTCTCTACCTACCACCCTTTTATCGTCCTCTCGAGCTAGTCATGCCTTCCGCGGTCGGTAAGTATTTTGAGTGTGTTGGAGCCAAATGTAACATATTTCTAACCTTGGCTTGTTAATAAAATATTTTTAAGTGAAATGTTGACAAATGTTTAGGAAATGCTCGTAGTTGGATCAGTTACTCGAAATACAGTTACCATTACTTTTCTTCCAAAGTAGCTTTTTATCGTTACTTTGTCCTAGGACAGTTAACTGTTTACATGAATATCACATCTGTTCTATAGTGCAACTTCACATGCACTAGTTGAAAACTACACAACAAAGCATGTTTTAGCCTGTCAAATCCTCTAGTTCTGAATTTACTAAGGTAACGTACGTAACTAAAGTAAGGAAGTATCGTTAAAAATATTCACATAATTTTGGCAAACAAGTTACTAACCTACATACTAAACAAAGTAACTTACAACCATCGGCTTACAAACAATACCAGAAATCGATAGTGACATTGTTAACACATTGACTTTGCTTCATCTTTCATCTTTTCTTCATCCTCTCTTGTTCGATCGATTGATTCTTACATTTTTGGTATTATGTTAACTCGTCTCAAAGTACAGGAGCACAGAATTCACCTTTGCTTGCCCAGGGAAGTAGTGATATGGGTTATATCTAGTCTTGGACCTTGACGAGGAATTTTCGAATGAAAAAATGGACGATAAACGCCGAATACTACAACGGAGAGTCAAATGACAACCTTCATTTGTTTTTCTTTCTTGTCTACTAGATTTCTGTATGCAGGGTTGCACAAGTTTTCTGCATTTTAGCACATACCTATTGCTGATCATAGGCGTGCGCAGATCCTCTAATTAGCGGTGGCAAACGCCTTGATGAAAGTTCAGTCGGGAAAGAAAAACCTCATTTGATCTCACTATTTTAGTTTCATTGCATGGATGGGTATATGTAGTGGCGCCGATATGTATTGTATATAGCATATATATATATATATATATATAATGCATCAACATAGAGGCACTATAACGAATAAATAAATTGTCTCTGAAATGTGCCGCGCTCCATTTCCTCCAAACAATTGTGTTCATGCATTTAAGACTAAAGTGTTTAGCAGCAAGAGTCTGAAGCACTTATTAGTAGTTATAACTTCTGTCTCTAGTAATTTACAATGCATTACAGAAAACAACTAAATAGCAAGCAAAGGGAGCAAGAACATTTTTAGATCCAAATTTTTGCAAACTGAAAACAATATTGATATCATTTGAAACAAAAGAATTCATGGGGTACCATAGCATTCTCCATTACAATTTTTTCTCATTTAGATCGTTCGGCGCCCAGTGCCAACTCCCGCCGCCCCCTAGCTAGAGTTCTGAACTTGACAAACTGTAAGAAAAGAAGAACTTGCGAGCCAAGCGAGCAAGAAAATTTTGCGAAATGTATTTTTATTTTTATAAAATTTGATATCGAGGGGGGAGAACTCCCCTTTGTGCCCCCTGCAGGTGCTATTAGCCGCCAGGAAGAAATAATGCAAGGAAATGTGAAAACGAATTCAGTCTTGAGTATCATTTTGTCCTGCTACTCTTAGATTCTACTAGTCTTGCTTTCTTTTACCTCAATGTTTGCCCCCCTAGAATTGATTTCCGCCCAAGGTTGGGTAGAGACAATGCACATTGCCCCCTGTGGTTACCTTGAAACTTTAATCGGCTTGAAAATACTTTATTTTCTTTAAGAGCTTAATATACTTTAGGGGTGTAAGGGGTGACCTTCCACGTAGTACACCCAAATGTCAACCTCACTTCCACGTTAGTGCACCCTGGACTGAAGGCTAACGAGGCTCTGGCGACTGGCCCCATGGCCAGTATAATTTTGTTTGTATTGTCCTGTTGTCCTTATGTGTGCTGAGTGCCCGTTTACAGCCTCAGCTTTTAACAGAAGTCAGAACATTTTAAGATTTTTAATTATGCAACGTTAGAGTTGTTCTTTGTAATGATAAGGGGCTGGCCCCCGTATAATGTGACGGGAGCAAAATAGCCTAAGTGCTGACGCACCCAAAATTTTAAATTCAAATTCAAATTCAAATTAATATACTTTAATAACGGCGATAAGATTCCTCTACACTAAATTTCTGTATAATAACGTAGGGATATGGACGTCTTGGAAGGGGGAGCAAGGATGGCCACACCTCCCCCCTTAGAAATCGAATGTCAACCTAAAAGTGCAGTATATATTTCACACGTATAATTTGATTTCCTAACCCTATAGCGCTACAGCCCCATATTGGGCCCTGGCTTACCTACCGACTGCTGGCCTCCCTCCCACGCGGGCCACCGGGGGGAAGAGGAGGGGGGGTGGAGATCTGCAGCCAGATTTATTTACTTTTAAGGTATTTGACTCTTATATATATATAGTATGTATAATATATGGGAACCTGGTCATAAAAACTTTATATTATCAGTAATAACATTTATATTACCGAGATAAATTTGTTATCAATAAATCTAAACAAATTCAAGCACTTTTGATTGTAGATGTGCCATGATAAAGGCGAAAGTAAGTTCCATATAAAAAACACGTCAAATCGCACAAGTGATTTTTTACAATCAAGCTTTACAAGGATTCAGCCCTTCAAGACCTTTACGATGTCCACTGAAAAATGTAATAGATAGCATTTAACCTTGGCATTAGCTTTGTTGGATTGTAGGAGACTCGCATCGGTAAATATCCGCGAATCTCTCTCTGGGTGCGTGCCTTAATTTTTAAGTTGGAAAATCCTCCACGAAATGGCAAGAATTGAAATGCTAATTTCCGAAGCAAACTTAATTTTAACGCCTGTAGGTAAATGACTATATTATTCCCCATGGTCTGTTGGTTTTTATGAGCTCGCGTTACCGGTATTGCTTATTTAAGGAGAGAAGTTTTATGTCCGGCCCCGGAAACGAAGGTAGGTGGGCAGCGTTCCGAAAGCCGCAATTTGAGATTTGTGCGTGCAGATATTGTGATATTTGCATCTAAATTATAGGGTGGCTATGAAATAAACTTTCATTTTGGAGCGGACGGCATTTATTTGATGAGGGGGGAAAAGGGAATTTGTCCTCAAGCTCACTCAATAGACAGAAGCGAATACAAACAATATACGGTAGATTTTCAGATATTCGAGCAAGAACACTTTGATTGAAATGTGACTAGAAGGATCTAGGACAATTGCGATGAAGTCAAAATCGGGGACAATTGCGATGATTTTTGGCGGTGAAGGTCATTTTACAATTTAATGGTAGGAATTTCGACGATCAGGACCTAACCTCCATGCCACAGAACTAATAATGCTGTAGAAGATTGGAACAACAAAATAAGTAGGTGGCTTGGAAGCCCGGATCCAAAAATTCATGATGTTCTGGTCTGCCTCAAAAGCCAAGCAGAAGACGCCAACATCAAATACATGCGGATGGAACTTAATCTAGAAGCTCTGAAAAGGAAGAAGCGTGACATTAAAATCGACGAGGGAGTTGGGAAGTGTATTCGCACATCACGTGACTTCAAAAGGTGTCTGTTAGCTCTAGCCCATGTTTAAAAACTTGATTGAACCAAATTCCCAGTAGAAAATGGCTATTTCTAAAACTTTCTCCAAATTCACGTTACCATTCTTTTATTATACTTTAATTAAATAATAATACTCATAATTAATTAATAATACTTATGAAAGCAACAGAACGAAATTTCTTTCTAGTCATTCGATTTTTATCAAATTCTAGGAGCATTGTTTTTGTTTCTTTGTTACGAAATAATTGTCTGGTCAACGAGGTGAGACATTTTAAGTGTGAAGAAAATCCATAAAAACAAGAAAATATATAAAAATAAATTGAAATAATCAAAGTATGGAATTCATCCAAGGAGCTGCGGTGGTCTGGTCGGTAGAGCGTCGTGACAACCACGTGGGAGATCCAGGTTCGATTCCCGGAATTTGTTGGAATTTTTCCGGCTTCTTCCACGCATAAATGTCCCCGATAATTCACATCTGGATTGTCTCGCTGTTCTTACCAACAAAACATTTTACAATAGTTAAGCTTATTGTTGTTTGAGTAATTGTCTAGTCAACAAGGTGAGATATTTTAAAGAGACATTCAAACGTGCCGCGGTAAATAATGGAAGGCGGACAGGTGACTGACTGTATTTATGTCCGTCTAGCCTTTGTCTATACATTAGCCGATTACAATGAACCAAGAACTTTATTTAGTTAATTCTCGTTGTTGACACCAAAAAACACATGTTCATTGAACACTGGCGTACGTAGAGGTGTGCCTGATGGGGTTACAGCCAGAAAATCAGAATTTTCAAATAAATATCCGTTAAGAACTTTAAAAAATCAAAATGTGTAAATGTGAAACCTCTTTTAAAGTGAGTCCCGATTACCATTTTTGTCTTTGAATACAATTTTAATAGACTGAAAAGCTCTAAAAATACGAAATATTATATTATGCATCCTGCCCTCCAAAACGAAGTCATGTGCTATCCACATTTACTATTCCAGCCCTTCCCGAAAAAAAATTCCGGCGTACGCCAGTGTATTGAACATTGTTGCAACTGAGATACAAAACAACTTTTTCTGTTTTAAATCATAGTTGTCCTCATATTTTATTTTCAAGTCATTCACTCTGAAAGGCGCGTGTATTTGGAATGCTGTGCTTTTCTCCCTGCTGCATGGAAATAATAATTGTGATAAATTGGCCATTTAAATTCTTTTTCCACGGCATTTTTCATAATATTTCACAAGCTCAAGGCGGGGTTTAAACCCCGTAACCCCCTTGTGATACGCTACTGACATAATTATTTTGTAAGAGGTATTTTACGGGGTGTTAAGTCACCCTTCAATTTGATAGAATATCATCGCAAATATCCACCCGTTCTTTCACTTCTGTGTTCATCGCAATTGTCCGGCTACCGACTAGAATGGATGTCTCCCCGATGGCGTAGTGTTAACGTCGTTGCCTCGTAATCAAGAAGTCCTGGGTTTGATACCCAGTGAATGCACATAGTGGTTCAGGTACCATCTCGATTAGCCTTTCTGTTCATAAAGTGTACTTAATGTACCTAGGACCCATGGAGTAGATCATATTATTTCAACACTCGCTATAGTATACTTGCTTTCATGTATATTCAATTATTATTACTTAGATGAAAATTTGGGAAGGGGAAGGGATGTGACCTGAATTCAAGGGGTTCACAGAAGGTGGAGCACCACCGAATGGTGAAGTAGAGTATGGTCGGTCCGTGGTTTCAAAGATTCGGTATCGGGCTTGACTGAATCTCTGAATCGATGTCAAACAATCATTTTACTCATCTGAATGGTACCAAAGCATTTCTGTAGACGTGTCATTGAGGTGACCTATTCCGCTACTCGTCGAATGCCGACCGTTTCCCTGCACACGTGCCATATCTTGCCTTTTATGACGTAATCATGAGCAACGTTGCGCTGTTTGGTTAGGATGCTGGTAAATTAAGGAAGCAGGTGCATCGTTTCAAGGGAAGCGAGGGAGGTTAAGGGGGGGGGGGGATGGAAGCGGGCGCCGACGGGGCAGGTGGAAGCAATAGAGCTGATGTTTACATCCCGTCGGACTTGATATCAAATTCTGGCGCCTTGCAGTGGCGATTGTGAATAAGTTCTCTCTCCGGGTTTGTTTGGAAGTGGGCAGGCGGCTGCTGGCTTTCGTTTGTCACCACTCGCTTTATTTCTGGATCTTATCGTCCTCTCTATGAGGTCATGCTTCGTTTGTTCCGCATGAGGAAGTTTATAGACCCTCGCTGTTTCCAAACTTTAACTAAAATTCCAATCTCTATATCAGGACAAGTGTAGGTATCGAGTACGAGACGGTGTAAAATTTCAAACATGTAGCCTACATACAGTATTTCCAGATTCATAGTTTTAATCTTTTTCATCATAGCCACCTCACAATTTCACCACAGAGAAATGAATAAAATAAGAAAAGTACAGATTTTGATGCCACTTTCCTAAAATTCCCTTTTACAAAATACAATTGTTAATGTTTTGTTGAATTCAAACAATTCTCTTGTATCTCTGTACCTTTTGTATCATGGAATTTTAGGAAAGTGACATCAAAATTTGATTTTTCTTATTTTATTTTTGTATTTTTGTACACTTCTTAAAATTTCCTATTATTAAAATTAAAACATCCACTAGAATAGAATTATTACTGTAATTAAATAAAAACTCGCTAACTCTCCAGCCTTCTAAAACCCTAAAATTTATGGCTGCAGCAATACAAGCCTTTCATTTGTCCCTATCCTGGGCAAGATCAATCCAATCTTTTCCATCTCTGCCGATTTCCTTTAGGTCCATCTCAACGTTATTCCTCCATCTTCGTCTTGGCCTTCCTGCAGGTCTGTTATCATCAGGTTTCCCAACAGGAATCTTGTAAACTCCTCTTTCCTCTCCCATTCGTGCCACATGGCCTGCCCATTTAATCATTCTGATAATATCTGGAGATGAATACAAATTATGCAGTTCTAAAATATGTAACCTTCTCTACTCACCTGTCTCCTCATCCCTTTTTAAGTCGAAATATTTTTCTAAGGATTTTATTTTCAAATATTTTTTCATTTATGTTCCTCTTTCAACGTAAGGGAAAAACTTTCGCAGCCATATACGCAATTCTTCAGGCAAAATTACTGTTTTGTATATTTTAACTTTTAGTTTCTTAGATATTATTCGACAAGATGAAAGTTTATGAAGAGAAAAGTAACATGCATTTCCTGAATTAAGCTTGCTTTTTATTTCGTCTTTAATATAATTTTCATTTGTCACATGTACATATTACTCCTAAGTGCTTGAATTTGGAAACTGTTTTAAACGAGTTGTTTGTAATTAATTATATATAATTAAATAATACTATTTTTATTTGTAGAGTTATTGGAAAGTTATTCAGAAATTGTAAAATTTGCAATGCATCGAAGAAAATCTTTCGTTATTATTTAGAGGGAGTTGTAAGTTTCTCTTAAAAACATTGATTTAACAATGGTACTATATGATTTAAGCGGAAATTACTTTCTAAGTCTTTCCTAGCTCATTCTAGCTTGGAAATTTTGATAGTTTGAAGTAGAAATAAAGTACGATAAAGACATACTTTTACCGTTACATGTTCAAAAATAAAAAATTTAATTTCTCGCCAACATACATAACATAAACAGAGAAAGAAACAAATTAACAAGTTTAAACTCATGTAGCCGAATTGAATGAAACACGTTTTGGTGGATGTATTGTTATTGCGTCTTCGAAAACGTATTTACCTGCAACACAAAAATGTGAACATTAGGTTTTATAAATAAATATACATCTCTGCAGTTATATTTTTGAAATATGAAAAGAAAAAAATAAGCATTTTGTCATATGAAGAGTAAACATGCTGAAGTAATTAGTAATAATCATAGACTGTTTGCACACGAACTGAGATGGAAATCACACAAAGGATGCAAATGTTTTTGCAACTTTTGAATGCAGTTTTCTTTTATTTAAAAAGTAAACATCTGTTTTTGTAGAGTTCTGATGTGTGCTGCATGTTACTAGGTACTAGGGACTCCTTTGGCTCATCACTCGTCAACGACTAAATATCACAATAATTTGAGTCTTCCCCCTTTAGCAAACTTGTGTACCACACCGATTTGCAAAATCACAAGGCCCGTCTTCTTTGCCTTTGTACACATTTCTAAAAGTCACTGGATGGTTTTATAGAGACCGGTCTTTCATTTGCTTACTAGGAATCAGAGCTAATTTACAATATAGCTTCCAAATTTGTTCGTTCTAACACACCACTTCCTTATACGTGTAGCATTCAACCTCCTGTTTTTATAACATATCGTGACGTATCATCCGAACTACAGCGATGTTCAACTGTTGCCTCCGTGTCCAAAGCATGAACGTAGCCATTTCTTGGGAAGCCTTGTCTCAAATATTTGCTGGAAAAGACAAAATAATTGCGGCACGTTACTTTCCTTATTTACTTTCTTGTAGTATATTTACAATGAAGCAAGGTTACTGGTACTATAAAGTGCTTGCAAAATACAGATGTTGCCATAAGAATTTAATATTTTGAAGACAGATGTTAAAGATGTATGTATGTTGAGGATATATTGCTTACTTACATTAACTTAAAGCATAGAAATGTCACTGATTTACCATGCTATCTTTTGGATCTAACTTTGGGCATTGTTTGGTCATATAGTTGTGACACTAAAGATAATATTTACAATTTAAGTCGCACTATATTTCGTTACGATTGTTAGATGGAATGTTGAAAATATGTATTATGAGTATGACTATGGATGTTCTTGTCAATAAACTGATTAATAAACAACACTGGTGCACATAAATATATATAGGCCTTATATACATAAGAAACAAATACATTTTGAAAATACATGTGTGTTAATATCGTTCTCAATACCACACTTGAATCTGTAAATTAGTCCAAGAAGAAACACCATAATTAATCAATTATTTTCTACAGAACGTGGATTTATAACAATGTTGTGCATGCGTTCATATCTTGAATACATTTTGTTGTTTGCAGAATAACAATACGAAGGGTTGAACGCGAACTATTAAAAATTCTTCATTCACTCTACTTCATCACATATCAGCTATTTCAAACTGCTTGCAGAGCTGATCGACAGATAGCTCTCACATTACATGAAGTCAACAGTGTGTTGGTATGAAAATGAGACTTTTAACAGCTTCTCACAGAACCGAAAAGAAATTTGAAAATTGTGGCTGTCTTTTAATATTTCATCTTGTATTTTCTTCCATAATGTGCTTAGTGAGATCATGAATGATAACTTTTCATTTTCGTTACAAGATCTAAGAAACTGTAATATCTAGTGGATATGAATTCGTGAATCTGGTAAACATTTGCGTAAGTTGTAGAAAACATGACGACATCGTGACTTGAAAAAGCTGTATTTTCGTTACTCGTTCCTGCATTTATTCACATTCAAATGTCTCTTGTACTAAAAGTGTCGCTTTTCAAATCACAGTAAAAAACTGATTACCTTACCTTTGTCTTCGAAGTACATATGACCCAATTGCCATTATGGCTATGAGGAGAATGATGCCAACAATCAAAACTGAGAGCACCAACGGACGTAACAATGGATGAGTAGGCGGAGGAGGCCTTCTGGTTTGATCTTTCAATGTCCATCCACTTTCGCTAGTCGACGTGCTTGAGTTGGCTGGAAAGAAAAAAAAATAATTGTTGTGAAAATTCATTAATACGAAAAACTACCTTTATTTCGCAATGCTTGTTGTGAAAATAAAGAATATTGATGGACAACTTTTCTGATTGGAACATCCGAATATCAGCAACGTATAGTTAAAGCTTAAGTTATTGAACATCATGTATATCCAATATTAAGCAATTTATTCAGAGAATCGTCACTACGATTTCAAATAGAACCTCATTGTAAACTTTGTACTTGAAATCTAACAGAACACCAAGATAAAGTAATTTTATTACTGGCATTATTAATTAATCCTGAGCTGTAGGAGGGACCTATATGTTTTCATAAACACTTCATCAGAACACAAAACATACATTTCCCGATTTACAAAATGCCCCTCTACGTAACTTACTCGAGTCCATAACTCAGTGCCTTATATCTGACATCAAGAAAACATCGTATACAAGGGTTTGTAAGCGATAAATACACTTTCATGATGCGACATTTGGAAGCTTTCAGACCGAAGTGACGACCCTTGTCACTTGGAAACGAGCTTATGGAAATGAATGCAACCTTTCGTACCGAACTAACACGAAATGGCTACATTGCGAGCATAGACGTCCGCAGTTTTTTCTTCAGGAAAGAGCAAGCAAGTTTTTTTTAGGGCGGGGAGTGGGGGCAAATGAGTCATATTTTCTCCATAATAATGTTGCCCCCCCAAAAAAAACTTCAGTTTGAAGTTATCATGCTCCTGCAATGGCCTTGCAATACTTAATATATAAATTACCGCGACTGAAATAATTTATATATGTGAAATATACGAGGGCTGGCATAAGTCATGGCAACTATATTTTTTTCTCAAAGCTAAAAGGTGGTACCACAATATGATCATATGTTCTGGGTAAGGCATCCGTAGTATGTGGACACATTACCAGATGGCAGTGCGGTGAATGGTTATTGTACAGAGGGCAGTGGCAATTCTTTGTTGAGTCAATCACCGTACCACGGCATGAACAGCGTTCGTGTATCAAAATAGCCGTTTATGGTGGAGAAATGCCAGAAAACGCCACAGTGTGTTGGCGAAAACTGTGGGGAATAGCGTCCTACCGTATCATGTTCCACTTTTGTTCCTGTAATGCTCCTATGCTTTCAGACTTGCAAACACATGTGGCACGATGTTATCTGAGGATGTTTGCTCGCTTCCCTATCCTGTACCTGATACATACAGTATGATCTGTATTGTTCAAACCATACAATACCATACACTGCCCCTTCTGTTTGTACATTTCGGATTTTTGTGCTGGTGCCGCATTCTCGCGAAAAAAAAGGTAGTTGCATGATTTATGCACCAACCCTCGTATAATTTTAGGTGGACATTTATTTTCCGGGGGGGGGGGGGGTAGGGCGTAGAAGTACATAATTGCGAGCGAAACGAGAAAGAAACGTTTAGATACATTTCCTTGTAAACTGAGGATAATTTTAATGTAATATGGAGCCAAAACTTTCACGAGGCGTCGTGACGTTTGCCTTACCGGCGCCCTCCTTGCTAGTTGTCTCGGCGTCTCTGCCCAAATAGTGGCTGCTGAGGTCCCGGGTTTGGAAACTCTTCGCCAGCGAGGCCTCTGAAATTTACGAGGTTAGCGCATTATAAGCTTTCAACGGTGCCGCTCAGATGGAATGTAAATCGAAGTAAAAACTTTATGCACTTTTTTCCCCTCACCCTCCATATCACTGTGTTTTACTGCGTCTTCTGCCGGCGAGGAGTTTTTGGGATTGGAATGCAAACATGGACATTAACATTCCAAGCAAGTTGAGTTCATCGCGTAACCTTGACTGCATTGTATTTATCTCTCTCTTTCTCTCTCTCTCTCTCTCTTTTTCGCAACGCAAAGGAAAAGAAGAAGAAGGAAGGCAGAGAGAAGATGCAAACACAAGAGACGGATGGAATCGGATAAGCCAAGAAGCAAAAATAGATCACTGACGTCGGTGACGTACCTTTGCAAGCAGTGGCGCAGCCAAGGATAAGTTTTTGGGGTCCCAACATTCGATAAAAACAGCAGGAGTCACAGTATATCAACTGTGACTTCTGTATTCATGCAGTACGACTTTTGATCTTAACGTTAATGCAATTGGATACATTTTAAGTTAATAGGTTGGTTATTGAAAAGTAGGTTCCTTAAAATAGCACCTTTCCACTTCCATATTATTTGTCGTCCTGAACATGTCCTTGCATCACATTTGTCGGTCGTTACCATTCTAATTTTTCATTGTTGTTTGCTTCCAAGCTGAAATTTCATACCTAAATAATGAAAGCACTGTGTTTGTGTCGCAAAGTCTTTTGAAAACATTCTCATTGAATTCATCAATTGTTCTAGATAATTGGACAAATTTTGGGAAGGGGCCGTGAACTCACGCCTGGCTACGCCAAACTTCTAGAATGAAAATGTGACACAGAAAGTTTTAACATTTTCAAACGCTAACGCTGACCAACCAAGATGAGAAGAAGCGCAGCAAACTCGCGAATTAAAGTGGACCGTCAATTGTTGTCTCCTCTCGCTTGTGTCCGAGAGCCCCCGTGTTGCCATTTGCATAACTTCCATTCGTTGTCAAAAAACTTCAACAACGTTAAATTACTTTCGCTGTTTAACGAGCCCCCCCCCTTTTTAATGATGATACGCATGTTATTATACACTTGGTATTGAATAAAAACGACGACGATGTGTTGAACAGTACTGCACACTTTGGCAACGCAAGGGCTAGATGTCATGGCAACAGCTGATTGCATCGCCCACGCTCCCTCTAATCGCTAACGGTCGAAAATTCGACGGCAGCGCCAGAGGTTTTCTTTCCTTCTTCATCAATGCTGTAACCCAAAATCTACGAAAGGTATGGTATATTAATCTCTTTCTCTCTCTCTCTATTATACGTATATATATATATATATATAGTTTGTCGTCACTCACTGACTCATCAACACACATACCAAACCCATCGATGCACAAACATGAAAATACTTACAAAGAAAAATTCTCAACAGATGGCACTGTGTGTATTACACATTTCGATATGGTTGTGGAGATTTATGTAAACGGATTTACGAATATACTTAACATAGCAAACCTGACGAAGTCGTAGGCGGATGTAAATAAAACAGCAACTATAGCATCTCTAAAAGATTCCCATTCTTATTAAAATAGATGAAGACAAGTTATGTATAATATATATAAATTGACACAAACTTTCAAAATCTACAATGCTGTCTTTCATTAAATTGCAGTAATTTCAGCCAGGGCGCCAATAATTTCGTAACAACGTTAATTTTTCCCTGATGGCACAAACACTCATTTAATGACAGTGCATTGAATGCCTATCGAAAGCTTTTCACACTAAGAAAGAAGCAGTTTATACAGGGTGTCCCACGAACGGCGCAACTGGGAATTAAGAGTGGCGTTACTTTGTAACCGAAACCTGTACATACATAAGTCATACACCAAATGTTAGCCCTGTCCAAGTAGATATTTTTAAACATAGAAACAACAAAATGCGTGCAGTGTTGTTCATGCAGTGTTGCCAAATGTAAGTGAAAGTGTAAATTTATTTTTCCACAAAGCATGGAAAATTGCATGTCAAACATTCGTACGGAAATTTGGACGTCAATTTCCACTTTGGGTAGGTGGACTATTTCGCCATCTATAGTTCAGAGAAGAAAACCGATCGTTTTCGCGTATAGCCAATCCTGAAATGCCTCGTAAAGGCGTACCGGTCCAAATGGGTGTTTAAAAAAAAAATGAGGTACAGTGGCAACACTGTTGATGTTTGAAGGCAACGAAAGGTGTGTTTAGTGATGGTCTATGACATGGAAATACTGGAAACAGGAAAAAAAGATAATGAAAATTATGGCGAAAAAAGTGTTACTTACCTACTCCTGGCAACCATGTAATGCGATAAGAGCGCCCACCGAACGAGAACAAAAGAATCAGTTAGTTGTGTACTCAGAACTGTTTGAGCCGTGCATTTCGCATTGTTCGTAGGGGAAGATTAGAATTGTTCTGTGAAATGAAGTACTTTTTGGAAGAGAGTGTGTTCATTGTGGAACATTATTTTTGTTCAAAATCGTACGCTAGTGTAAAAACTGTGTTTCGCGAGAAATATCCGAATAACAGTGTTCCAGAAAATCGACGATATATCGACTTGTTTCCAGATTTCGTGAAACAGGATCAGTTAATGACAAACCCTACCACAGACAACCACCAGTTTTCACACAAGGTGTGTCAAATCTGTTCGTAAACTTGCTGCACAGTCAGGTGTATCAAAAAGAACAACTCACCGAGCGTTAAAACAATTGCACCTACGTGCATATAAGGTACAGGCTGTGCAAGAACTGAAGGAAGCAGACAAAGGTGCACGTGTAAGATACTGCCAGTGGTTTAGAAATTTTATTAGAGACAATGGTGTGAATATTTTGGATAAGGTTTTTTTCACGGATGAAGCATGGTTCCACTTAAATGGATATGTCAACAGTCAAAATTCTCGACATTGGTCAAGTAACAATCCCCATTTGTTACATGAACGATCAGTTCATCCACAAAAGATCGGTTTGTGGTGCGTGATTTCGCGGAGAAAAATAATCGGTCCATTCTTTTTCAACACAACAGTTGACGGAATAGTTTATCGTGACCTTATCACACAGTTTATTTCTCTGTTGGAACGTGATGAAAGTGATTGTTGGTTTCAACAAGACTTTGCAACATGTCACACGTCTAATGAAACTTTAGACATGTTGGCAGAGGTTTTTGGCGATCACATTATAAGCAAAAACTTATGGCCCAGTCGCTCCCCGGATCTGACGTCTCCAGATTTTTTTCTGTGGGGTTATTTTAAACAAACAGTTTACATTAATAACCCAAGAACACTTGATGATCTAAAAGTAAACATTTGCACAGCCATTAACAATATAAACCAATCAACCTTGCATAAAGTTGCTTCCAACATGATAAAACGTGTTGATGAATGCCTCAGGGAAAATGGTTGTCATTTTCAACATCTTTTGTAAAGCTACACTGCCTGTTACGCGCATTGCATGGTTGCCAGGAATAGGTAAGTAACACTTTTTTCACCATAATTTTCATTTTCTTTTTTTCCTGTTTCCAGTATTTCCATGTCATAGACCATCACTAAACACACCTTTCGTTGCCTTCAAACATCAACAGTGTTGCCACTGTACCTCATATTTTTTTTTAAAACACCTATTTGGACCGGTACGCCTTTACGAGGCATTTCAGGATTGGCTATACGCGAAAACGATCGGTTTTCTTCTCTGAACTATAGATGGCGAAATAGTCCACCTACCCAAAGTGGAAATTGACGTCCAAATTTCCGTACGAATGTTTGACATGCAATTTTCCATGCTTTGTGGAAAAATAAATTTACACTTTCACTTACATTTGGCAACACTGCATGAACAACACTGCACCCCGTTTGTTGTTTCTATGTTTAAAAATATCTACTTGGACAGGGCTAACATTTGGTGTATGACTTATGTATGTACAGGTTTCGGTTACAAAGTAACGCCACTCTTAATTCCCAGTTGCGCCGTTCGTGGGACACCCTGTACTATCAAACTCCCGTTGTAATACACGGGGAAAAAAGCTGGATTAAGAAAAACAGGCGCCGGTGACAAAACCTTTGTTTAAATAAGCAACAAAAAAGGTTTGTTCACCAGCAGCAGGTTTTAAAAAGTGATTAGGACCAAATCGCGTCATTTGATTACAACTACCAAATAGTTTGTTTATGGTTACGCAAAAGCTCAACCAAATGTTTTTGGTTAACACAAAGGTTTCACCAAGCATTTTTTGTTAATTTAAAAGCTCAATCGGGCGTTTTATGTTGACACAAAAATTCAACCGAGGTTCACGAAATTTTGGAAATACCCTAAACCGCCCCACTCCCCCCTAGACTATTCTCCACAGTGTACTGGAGAAAAAGAGATCTGTGCGCTGGAAAGTTAGTAGCGCCAAGCTTTCTGAAAATATGTGAACTACAAGCTTCACCGTAACCTAGCTCATGCAAGGGTTTCAAATGCTGTGATGGATCTCTAGGATGGGAGAAACTTAACATTACGCATATGGGAGTATTATTCTACTTGTTGGGAGAAACTTAACATTACGCATATGGGAGTATTATTCTACTTGTTGGGAGAAACTTAACATTACGATTATGGGAGTATTATTCTACTTGTTGGGAGAAACTTAACATTACGATTATGGGAGTATTATTCTACTTGTTGGGAGAAACGTAACATTACGCTTATAGGAGTATTATTCTACTTGTTGGGAGAAACTTAACATTACGCATATGGGAGTATTATTCTACTTGTGGGGAGAAACTTAACATTACGCTTATGGGAGTATTATTCTACTTGTTGGGAGAAACTTAACATTACGCATATGGGAGTATTATTCTACTAGTTGGGAGAAACTTAACATTACGATTATGGGAGTATTATTCTACTTGTTGGGAGAAACTTAACATTACGCTTATGGGAGTATTATTTTACTTGTTGGGAGAAACTTAATATTACTATTATGGGAGTATTATTCTACTTGTTGGGAGAAACTTAACATTACGCTTATGGGAGTATTATTTTACTTGCTGGGAGAAACTTAACATTACGATTATGGAAGTATTATTTTACTTGTTGGGAGAAACTTAATATTACTATTATGGGATTATTATTCTACTTGCTGGGAGAAAATTAACATTACGATTATGGGAGTATTATTCTACTTGTTGGGAGAAACTTAACATTACGTTCATGGGAGTATTATTTTACTTGTTGGGAGAAACTTAACATTACGATTATGGGAGTATTATTCTAATTGTTGGGAGAAACTTAACATTACGATTATGGGAGTATTATTTTACTTGTTGGGAGAAACTTAACATTACGTTCATGGGAGTATTATTTTACTTGTTGGGAGAAAATTAACATTACGATTATGGGAGTATTATTCTACTTGTTGGGAGAAACTTAACATTACGATTATGGGAGTATTATTCTACTTGTTGGGAGAAACTTAACATTACGATTATGGGAGTATTATTCTACTTGTTGGGAGAAACGTAACATTACGCTTATGGGAGTATTATTCTACTTGTTGGGAGAAACTTAACATTACGCATATGGGAGTATTATTCTACTTGTGGGGAGAAACTTAACATTACGCTTATGGGAGTATTATTCTACTTGTTGGGAGAAACTTAACATTACGCATATGGGAGTATTATTCTACTTGTTGGGAGAAACTTAACATTACGATTATGGGAGTATTATTCTACTTGTTGGGAGAAACTTAACATTACGCTTATGGGAGTATTATTTTACTTGTTGGGAGAAACTTAATATTACTATTATGGGAGTATTATTCTACTTGTTGGGAGAAAATTAACATTACGATTATATGGGAGTATTATTCTACTTGTTGGGAGAAACTTAACATTACGTTCATGGGAGTATTATTTTACTTGTTGGGAGAAACTTAATATTACTATTATGGGAGTATTATTCTACTTGCTGGGAGAAACTTAACATTACGCATATGGGAGTATTATTTTACTTGTTGGGAGAAACTTAATATTACTATTATGGGAGTATTATTGTACTCGTTGGGAGAAACTTAACATTACGCTTATGGGAGTATTATTCTACTTGTTGGGAGAAACTTAACATTACGTTCATGGGAGTATTATTTTACTTGTTGGGAGAAACTTAATATTACTATTATGGGAGTATTATTTTACTTGCTGGGAGAAACTTAACATTACGTTCATGGGAGTATTATTTTACTTGTTGGGAGAAACTTAACATTACGATTATGGGAGTATTATTCTACTTGTTGGGAGAAACTTAACATTACGATTATGGGAGTATTATTCTACTTGTTGGGAGAAACGTAACATTACGCTTATGGGAGTATTATTCTACTTGTTGGGAGAAACTTAACATTACGCATATGGGAGTATTATTCTACTTGTGGGGAGAAACTTAACATTACGCTTATGGGAGTATTATTCTACTTGTTGGGAGAAACTTAACATTACGCATATGGGAGTATTATTCTACTTGTTGGGAGAAACTTAACATTACGATTATGGGAGTATTATTCTACTTGTTGGGAGAAACTTAACATTACGCTTATGGGAGTATTATTTTACTTGTTGGGAGAAACTTAATATTACTATTATGGGAGTATTATTCTACTTGTTGGGAGAAACTTAACATTACGCTTATGGGAGTATTATTTTACTTGCTGGGAGAAACTTAACATTACGATTATGGAAGTATTATTTTACTTGTTGGGAGAAACTTAATATTACTATTATGGGATTATTATTCTACTTGCTGGGAGAAAATTAACATTACGATTATATGGGAGTATTATTCTACTTGTTGGGAGAAACTTAACATTACGTTCATGGGAGTATTATTTTACTTGTTGGGAGAAACTTAATATTACTATTATGGGAGTATTATTCTACTTGCTGGGAGAAACTTAACATTACGCATATGGGAGTATTATTTTACTTGTTGGGAGAAACTTAATATTACTATTATGGGAGTATTATTGTACTCGTTGGGAGAAACTTAACATTACGCTTATGGGAGTATTATTCTACTTGTTGGGAGAAACTTAACATTACGTTCATGGGAGTATTATTTTACTTGTTGGGAGAAACTTAATATTACTATTATGGGAGTATTATTTTACTTGCTGGGAGAAACTTAACATTACGATTATGGAAGTATTATTTTACTTGTTGGGAGAAACTTAATATTACTATTATGGGATTATTATTCTACTTGCTGGGAGAAAATTAACATTACGATTATGGGAGTATTATTCTACTTGTTGGGAGAAACTTAACATTACGTTCATGGGAGTATTATTTTACTTGTTGGGAGAAACTTAATATTACTATTATGGGAGTATTATTCTACTTGCTGGGAGAAACTTAACATTACGATTATGGGAGTATTATTTTACTTGTTGGGAGAAACTTAATATTACTATTATGGGAGTATTATTCTACTCGTTGGGAGAAACTTAACATTACGCTTATGGGAGTATTATTTTACTTGTTCTCTTGAGAATATCAAACGTTCTATGGCGTAGAAAAACGGCGTTGTCCTAATTGCGAACACTTGCTAGTGAACTGGAATATACTCGAAGAACTATGTCCTAATCGCGAACACATTTTTGTGCCTTCCGACCTACAACTTTCTCTCACACTTCTCGAGTCTATTTAACGATTTCTTTAAAGTGACTCAGTTCGAGACTTGAGACTGGTTAGTGTTTTGATGGATCATAGAAAATTCGACAGGATTAAAGTTGTCCCCAAAGTATATATAATTTAATAATATAGGTGTGGCCTATTATTTATAGGAAATACGTACTGGACACTTCTTAAATGAAAAGAGCTTCGCCATTTAATAATACAATTATTAACTTTACCTAAATTTCAAATTCAAATTTCAAAACATATAGCACTGTTCTTAAAAATTTAGGAATACCACTAATATCCTTATACTTGTTAGTGCTCCTCGCCAAAAAAACAAGAACACATTTCTTTCTTTCGTTTTACATCTTCCAGGCTCATTTCCATCCTAAAAATCATGCCATTAGACTATTCTGCCTCAGCCTTTTTAGCTAAGGTCTTATACTCTACTCTCTACCTATAGCTCACTGTTAATATTGCGGTTCCATCCCATCACTACATTATTTTCCCGGTGTTTCCTGTGGAAGCAGTTCCATATAACTTAAGGCACCAAAGGGTTTTCAAGTCATTGACACACGAATGAAAGCCAGATTACGTCCACAGACTGAAAGGGTGGAAGGATTTACAAAGCAGAAGACCATGAAAGTCAAACAGGTTGGCTATTGTTGTTAGTCAAACCAGCTGTCTCTCTGCATCACTACCTTATGTGTTTTTGAAAACAGTTTTTTCAGTTTCATGTGTTCGCAATTAGGACATGAAATTATTTCTCACTTTTATGTGTTCGCAATTAGGACGATTTACGCATTGCTCGCAATTAGAACTGTTCGCAATTAGGACACAACCTAGAAAAACACATGAACGGAAAGAGGATAGGTTGAAGATTTTGATAGTGGTGGGGAAAAGTAAATAATTCAATTGATTACCCGTAACTTGAAGTTGCTTCTCCATAACGAATACATGGGATTCTTTAATACTTACTCGTCATATTATTTCTCACTTTTATGTGTTCGCAATTAGGACGATTTTAACATTGCTCGCAATTAGAACTGTTCGCAATTAGGACACAACATAGAAAAACACATGAACGGAAAGAGAATAGGTTGAAGATTTGGATTGTGGTGGGTAAAAGTAAAAAAATTCAATTTGATTACCCGTAACTTGAAGTTGCTTCTCCATAAGGAATGCATGGGATTCTTTAACACTTACTCGTCATATTTTTTTACAGATCGTAACTAGCTTAGTAAGAGCTTCCACTTGCAACAGGGGGAGAAATTCATACTTTCTTGTACAATGATGATTTTCTTTCAGTAGCATTGCTCATTCCGACGATATTGAAATAAATGCACACCTAATGCGCAAAACTGTTAATCATTGCCTTAAGGAAAATTCCTGTTTCCATTATATGAAAATGGCAATTACTGAGGATTTTACGTGTAACACAAATATAACATAACATAACATAACACGTGGCTCTATTGTCCTAGGAGGGCCTTCTGCGTAAATTTTGTACAAATTGCTAAATATAAGAACTCATTAGTTTGGCGATAAGAAAAAAGAAAAAAACCTCTTGTCTTGAGGTGTAAGTTCATTTCGCCTTGTTTGGAAAGCTTACGGTAGCCGTTATGCCGTTATGGAAAAAAACCTAGCCAATGTCAGGACTACATCCGTAAAAGTCCTGAACCACAATGAGCGCAAATCACTTATCCTGAACCAAATAAGAAACAATAAAAACAGCATCAAAGAGGCATTAAACCGCAAAATGGAGTTCATTTGCACCAAACCATATACGGGTAGTCCGAACAGGGAGCGAAAAGAAAACACAATTTCCCCGCCAGAAATTCAGAAGAATAAATTTTCCAGAAATGCTGTAAAAAGATGTACAAATGAACACCGTGAAATGGAGTCTTGCATCGTAAAAATTCCCACAGTCTTTTTCCAGAAATCTCTGTTCACCTGTCGGCTCGCGTGAAGTTCATTGCCATTTTGGTCTTAGCTTCCTTAAATGCCATTGAGTGTATTTTCCTCTCCTTCCCCCTCTTAATTCAGGCAGTGTGTAATGCTGTCGGTTGCACAGATGGCTTGCTAGTTCTTCGACGGTGCTAAAACTGGTTTGGCCAGAGGAGAAGTTATAAATTTTAACTTGAGGTCCCTCACTCGAAAAATCAACTTCCACAATCACTCGGCTTCTGCTGGGATAACAAATTGGCACCTCCAAGACTGGTCAGAAGGAGAGATAATGAGGGAAACAGAAGGAAACCCGGAGTTCACAGACAAAGAAAGGGCCAGTTGATATTTGAGACGGATAGATTAAGAAAAATAGCTATAGATTGTTGATTTATTGAATTTAAAATTTTAGGTGCGTTAGCGCTCAGGCTATTTTGCTATTTATATAAAATAAAACTAAGAACACAAGTGTAATGTCGGAGATTAAAATAGTCTGACTTCAGTTACAAGCTGAGGCTGTAAAAGGACACTCAGTCCAAATAAGGACAATATGTAGGACAATACACACACAGTCGTACGAAGATTATACTGGCCGTAGGTCCAGAAGCCAGGGCCTCGTTCGTCTACAAAATGTAGTCCAGGGTGTACTACGTGGAAGGATCACCCCTTACACACCATGAAAAAGAGAGAGAAATAGAGAAACATTGAGAAGAACATAGTGAGGGAGGGAATTTCTCCCCAATATTTCCATCGTTTGAAATATTTTACCTCAGCCGAGTTACTCTCTCTCTCTCTCTCTCTGTTTTGTTTCTTCTTCTTCTCTGTTTCACCACTTCTTCCTCTCCCCCTTTCTCTCTGTTTCGTTTCTTCTTTCCCTCTGTCTCACTACTTCTTCTTATCTCTCTCTCTTTCGTTTCTTCTTTCCCTCTGTTTCACTACTTCTTCTTCTCTCTTTCTCTGCGTCGTTTCTTTTTTCCCTGTTTCACTACTTCTTCCCCCTCTCTTTCTGTTTCACTACTTCTCTCTCTCTCTCTCTCTCTCTCTCTCTCTCTGTGTGTGTTTCACTACTTCTTTTTTTCTCTCTCTCTCTGTTTCATTTCTTCTTTCCCTCTGTTTCACTACTTCTTCCTCTCCCCCTCTCTCTCTGTTTCGTTTCTTCTTTCCCTCTGTTTCACTACTTCTTCTTCTCTCTCTCTGTTTCGTTTCTTCTTTCCCTCTGTTTCACTACTTCTTCCCCCTCTCTCTCTGTTTCGTTTCTTCTTTCCCTCTGTTTCATTACTTCTCTCTCTCTCTCTCTCTCTCTCTTTCGTTTCTTCTTTCCGTCTGTTTCACTACTTCTTCCTCCCCCTCTCTCTCTCTGTTTCGTTTCTTCTTTCCCTCTGTTTCATTACTTCTTCCTCCCCTCTCTCTCTCTCTCTCTCTCTGTTTCGTTTCTTCATTCCCTCTGTTTCACTACTTCTTCCTCTCTCTCTCTCTCTCTGTTTCGTTTCTTCATTCCCTCTGCTACACTACTTCTTCCTCTCTATCTCTCTGTTTCGTTTCATTTCCTCCGTTTCACTACTTCTTCATATCTCTCTCTCTCTGTTTCGTTTCTTCATTCCCTCTGTTTCACTACTTCTTCATCTCTCTTTCTCTCTCTGTTTCTTTTCTTCATTCCTCTGTTTCACTTCTTCATCTCTCTCTCTCTCTCTCTCTCTCTGTTTCGTTTCTTCATTCCCTCTGTTTCACTACTTCTTCACCCCTCTCTCTCTCTCTGTTTCGTTTCTTCATTCCCTCTGTTTCACTACTTCTTCACCTCTCTCTCTCTCTCTCTCTGTTTCGTTTCTTCTTTCCCTCTGTTTCACTACTTCTTCACCTCTCTCTCTCTCTCTCTCTCTCTGTTTCGTTTCTTCTTTCCCTCTGTTTCACTACTTCTTTCCCTCTGTTTCACTACTTCTTCCTCTTCTCTCCCTCTCTCTCTTACTCTCACTAACTTTTTATCTTGCTTTCGGTTTCTATCTTTCTCCGCGAATTCTTCCAAATCATTTCCAAGTATTTATTTTCTATTATATACTGTATAACTACTGAAAATGACTTCCATATGTACAGTCAGAAGTGGGACACACATATCTTGAAATACTCGCTGGCCTGTATGACGCTGTGTGTGTTGCCTAACTCCAAGGCGATAGCCGAAATTTCCATTGAAGCTTTACTACTGAACTTTCCTCTTCGCCGTATAGTTAGGCAACACAGATAACGCCAAACGGGATCTAGGTGTCCCTTTTTTATTGCAGATGACTGTACATGCAATGAATGAAAGATATTATTTTTGTCTCCTAAAAGAAAATAATCCCGATAGAAGTGCCGGTCATTTCTTTGGGAGCAGACAATTTAATACGGTCAGCTCTTCTCCCAATTACACTAAACACCAGATTTTCTTGTGAATGACCTTACGCGGTATTTCTATCTGCCAATAATCTTCGAGCAGGTGTGAGCTTGGGTGGGTGTCAATTTCAGTTGCGACGTGAACGTTGTAGCGCAGATAAGTTAATCTGTTGTTGTAGTAACAATATCGACTGCCCCAAGGAAACATTGCCAAGCGCTGCTTGATGCTGTGTTTGCACGTCAGAAGGGAGTAAAATGGCCCAAGATCCTTCGATTGTTATGCGTATTTTCCACCGTAACAGAAATCTTTAGTAACCCTCGCTTCTACAACCGTAAGTTTGGCAACTCCGACTCCAGTACTCTCCGACTACGAAAGACGAGACTAGCTAGAGAAGACGAATCCACATGCAATGGGAGAAGTGATAGAAACATACACGAAACAACGCTACAGCAGAGTGTCTACTAATCAAGAATGTCAAGAAGTCATGAAATCAACAGGTAGGTCAAGAAAATGAATAAAGTATGCTTGTGGTCAAGAATTTTTGCAATTTTTTTTACCGTAGCTATAGGGAATTTACATTGTTATATACTTGTACTACGATTTTATAAAATTGAATATTTGGAAATGTAAAATTGTATTATTGAGTTATGGTTAAGATTTGTTTCGTTTTTTCTTAAGATTTACATTCTTGTATGCGTCAAGTTTGTAAAAATAATAAAACAAGTAAAACAAGTAATGTGGCCATTCCCCATCCATGCATTAATACCACAGGCCCGCAAGGGTTTGGATGACTCACAGAAGACTGATCTCTCGGAATAATTTCAGCATGCCGATTCCAAAAATGAAATCTATTTTTTCTTCAGAAAATAGCAATATATTAACTGCCTTAATATCACAATAAATTGTGTAGTTCCATCATTTCCGTAATAGATGGCTCTGTTTAAATGATGGTATAATATTGGTTCTCCAGAATACAAATCCTCCAATTTTGAACTCTAAATGCACATAGAATAGTAAGCATTTAATCCACCTTTTATCTTCACAAGACATATTGACATGGAAATTGTAAACTTTGATTACGTAAGTTCCATTTTCTATATCCCCCATAAAAATTTCTTTTACAAAAGTCTAAAATTCAATGATATAATGTAGTGCGTTGATTGAACTTAATGACGTGGAAAAAAAAATCCTGATCTAGGGAAAAATCCTGACGTGATGTGAAGAAATTTGTCATATCCGTCATCAGCATTCAAAATACTTCCAGAATCACCTATTGGTTTGTAAACAACCGAAATTTCCCTTGTTTAAATTTACTTTGTTACGTTCTGTAATAGGTGTAATGGAATGACGAATATGAGAATTTTGATTGTGAAATTGTGAAAATTCCTGACGTGATGGGGAAAAATGAATGTAATTTCCATGATTATCATTCAAAATACTTCCAGAATTACCTATTGATTTGAAATCATCCGATTTTTTTTTTCAAAAATACAGGGTGGTGTTATTAAAGCAAGTCTAAATCTCTTGTTAAAGGACAGCTTCAATTTCCATCTTAATCGGACTTGTATATATATTTTCTTAATTTCCAACTATACCTAAGAAAGGGGGGGGGCGATTAAATTAATATTTAGAAGAAGCAAAAATACCAAGAAAAAGGAAAGAAAGGCCAAGAAAAGTCATGAAAAAGACAAGAATTTTGGATTTATTATTTTGGTAGACACCCTGGATAAGCTTCAGATCGTTATATCGTTTGTGTGTGTTTGGTTGTTATGTTTATTAATACTCGCTTTGTTGTGTTTGTGACGAGGTCTCAATGCTCGTGACTAAGATAGTCGGACTATGTCGGCAGCGACAGTCATGGGACACGGAAGTAAACGATGATAGCCGACGGAAATGAACCGAACCCATCACTCCAAATCAGGGGTGCCCCCCCCCCCCCACCAAGGCCCATGACGAACTCCTCCCAAAAAGGTAGAACATTTGGCCTTCCCCCCATTTATGCCGAAATAATTACTCAAATTATTTTTGTCGGGCAAAATTTGCGGAAAAATACAACACCAGAGGTGCAACCACGAAATTTTGTCTTGGGGGCCAAGTACCAGGATAATCGTATCAATAATAATAACATTAATCATGGCTTTATTATTATTATTATTACCACTACTACTACTACCATTAGTAGTAGTAGTAGTATCAAAGACGTTATTATCCTCGTAAATTACGCAAAAAGGGGGTAGAAGTGTGCGCTAAAGCATTTGTTTGGAACAAACGATTTGAAATATTTTTTCAACACCGTCAAATTCACATTAGCAAACAAACTGTATTTTTGAATGGCAGAAAATGAATGATAAATGCATTCCGAAGATACATGTGTAACTTTCATGTACAACATATGTTTTACACATATGCAACATGGAGCGACATAACATAAGAAAATACATATGCAACAAGCTAACACTAAATTGTGTACGTATTCAAAGCTTATTCAATACAAATAGCTATACAACACATATTATTTAAATACATCACATTAGAAAACAAGTAGATTGCGAGCGAAGCGAGCAAGAACATTTTTAGATCCGATTTTTGCAATTGAAAACAACATTGATTTAATAGGGCGCAAATAATTTCACTGAAAGCCACGGCATTCTCTCTTTCACAACGTTTTTTTAGATCATTCGGTGCCCATGACCGACTCCCACCGTCCCTAGCTACAGCTCTCAACTTGACGAAAACGAGAAAAGCAGATAATGCGAGCGAAGCAAGCAAGAAAATTTTACAAAATGAATTTTTATTTGCATAAAATTTGAAATCGAAAGGGTAATTGCTCCTCTGTGGCCTCCCTGCAGGTGTCCTTGGCCGTCAATGTTTGTCCCCCCCTTGCCCCCGTAGAATTGACTTCCGTCGAAGGTTGGGTGGGGGGCAATGACACTCCTGCCCACTGTGGTTGCGTCACTGTATAATACAGACATATTTAAGCAATATATGTTTACTTTAGATACTTTAGGCTCACTGCCATTGTTCGTCAACCTTATTCTGCATAGTTTGTCTGCTCGACTAACCTTGTACCGTGCGTTCATTTCGATCTTCGGCCGAGAGATCGGGAGAAGCGTGGCGGGCGGCGCTGACGGAGATGCCGACATTTGCGGCCTGTAATGCCCACTTATTTTTACGGACATATGCAGACATTTATATAAATATTGCAAAACGAGCACTAACCTTTGTTATAAGAGTACGGTTTTAATTTTTGTACCTTAGTGGCTGTATGTGCTGATGATTTTGACACGCCCATCTCCTGTGAAACACGGCGTAGAGGTTTGTTTGGAGAACGTTCTAACGCTGCACCAATTTCATCGAGTTTTGCTTCGGTTAGAATCACTCGTTTTTGCTTAGGTGTTTTAAAATTTAACGATCCAGTTTATCGTAATTTAAGGACAAGATGTCTAACCGTATCTCTATGTGGAGGTGAAACGCTTGGGAATTTATGTACAAATTGCCTACACACTTCCCGACACGAGTCTGTTTTCACGTAAGTGTCATACATAAAAAATATTTGTTCTAAAGTGAAACTTGAGCTGGCATTCCAATCGTCTCACTGACACAACACACACACACACTGCAATAACACAAGTAACGACAAGTAACCAAGAATAACACTCTTGCGCACAGTACGAAATTAACACGCTCTTGGTATACATTTGCTCGCCACTATATTCACAGCTCTGTCTTAATCTAGTCGTGAAGGAACAAAAACTCGAGCTCGGAGATTTCGGATTGCAAGGAAGCTCACGAAAACCATTGACTTTTGACGGTTTCGTCTGCAGCGTAATCTTGATACAGTGTTGCACATTCGAAACCTCCAAACGATCCCCATCGATACAAAACTTTTTCAAGGATATAAACTTAAGCAGGACGTTACTGGTCAAAACTATGATTAAAATGTTTTATTATCTGTGGCTCTTAACATCGTTTCTAAAGTTTATTTATTTGTGTGATGAATTACAGAAGAACTTTTGCGTGTTATAACACAGGTTAGTGCTCGTTTTGCAATATTTATATAAATGTCTGCATTAGTCTATAAAAATAAGCGGGCATTACAGGCCGCAAATGTCGGCATCTCCGTGAGCGCCGCCCGCCACGCTTCTCCCGATCTCTCGGCTGCAGATCGAAATGAACGCACGGTATTAATGCGAATACCATGCCCCCCCCCCCAATCCAAACCGATTCTAAAGGCATAAGAGGTGGCGTTTCATTTCAACCCTATCGCCGCGATAGGAAGAAAAACTATACATAATAACCAAAACTAAAAATTAATAACAAGTCAATCAAACGGTACGATCCCCCCCATTCTTGTGTGAAGATATATAGAATTGGTATAAAATTTTGTCCCCCCCAAAAATTCCATGACGCAGGCGCTTCTTGAAACCCCCCTGTGGGCGGGCACCCCTGCTCCAAATGCTACAACCTATATGAACATAAAGTAGACGTAATAACAAGCATCTGTGAAGAAAAAAACACTACACAACTTGTTCCGATGTCTACATGCGTTCATCATGCTGTATCTATGTAAAAACGTTCAACGAGACACTATATTATCGAGAACCAAAAACTTTAAGCAACAATGTATTTGGTTGTATAACAGTTCGCAAAGTAGACGGTAATATAAATTGTTTCCTAACATGGTACAGCATACCTTTTCCTTGACTGTCTCGAACGTACCAAGGTGGCAACATTGGAATCTGGCCACTGTTGCAGAAGTCATGTCCACAGCACACAAGGTATGGCCACTTGTTGTGGTCAACCGCAGGCAGCCTGTTCTCGCAGAGAATGGGAGTTGGTCCTCTGCAAAAGGAGAAAGAGGACAAGTTAGGACTGCAGGAAACGGCGATGCATCCAAACCAATACTATATTTTTATATATTGAAGCATGGTTATGGAGTACCGAAATATCGATGGAGCTGCAGTTGGGTACTTTGCAGACTTTACAGAAACCTCTTTAGGACGGATATTGCCGTTGGAGCATCCTAGAATAAATGTATTCATCTGAAGGGAGATTACGTTGAAAAACAAAAATAATTTTGAATTCGTTCTTTCATTTTTAGGCCGAGAACTTTTCAGACCACCCTCGTATATGCAAGGGAATGTAGCTGAACTCATCCTCAAATTTTGGATCATATGCCCCATATTTATGAACTTTCTTTTTTGAAATCACAATACCAAAACGTTAATTGTTGCCAGATAAGTGGCAACAATTCGCCTAGCAGAAACAGGATGCATGCATATTATAGCTCTTTTCCAGTCTTACGGCGGGCGCTCTATAAGCTGGCAAGGGAAGTGGGCAGCGGGGAAGCGACCAATCCAGCGCGATAAGATACGCAGCAGCCAGTAGAACGAGGTTCACGTAGTACTTCTTTCCACCGCGTCTTGTCTCTCGGCGCCACTGCTGTTGTCTGGTTGGTCTGTGGCGTAATCCCCGCTCCCCACTTCCCTTGCCAGAACTAGGACTGGCCGCCGAGAGTGGAAAATACCTTTAACAATCGCCAAGAAATTAGTTGATGCAGGATTCCACCAAGACGAGACAAGGGTTTGACATACTGTCGTCTTGTGGAGAAGAAAGTATGTCTTGTTCTGGATCTCGCTTGGAGTTGCAAATGCATATCTCATTCCCAGCCTTGTTTTAAAACTTGATTTCCAGTCTCTGTCCCGAGAAGGAAGTCTTGATCACATCTCCATCTAGTGAGTGTCATCTCGGGAGATAAAAGTTAGGAAGGTGTAAACATTTCTTAAAACAAACTAAAAACCGGAGTTTTGCAAATTAAATGACGTACGGGGTGCAATCCAAAAGGTCGAGAACTCGACTCATAGTTGCTTACCGTGGTGACTTCAAAACACCGGTGCTCAACCACCTTCAAAGTAACCAACCCTCTTGGCCATTAATACATTTTTGCCACCGCTGGTAAAGCTGCTGGAAGCCATGTTCTGCAACCTGCCGTAATGCCTCCTGCGGTGCTTTCACCTCATTTTCTGACGTGAAACGACGCCCCTTGATGGATTTTCATGTGTGGAGGAGAGGTAGATGTCGCAGGAGGCTAAGTCCGGTGAATAGGCAAGGTGTTCCCGCACATACGTTCCATGTGTGGCCATAAACTCAGCGACGAGTATAGACCGGTGGTCAGGTGCATTATAATGAGGAAGGTACCATTGTCTACTTCCATCATTCTCAGGCCGCTTACGGCGGATGGACTCCCGCAAATGACGTAAAAGTCCAACAGAGAGCTCCTTGTTTACTGTTGTGCACTCCGGAATGAATTCTGAATAGACAATTCCTTGAGAATCGAAGAAAACCACGAGAATCCAAGAACAGAGATCGAAGAAAATCCGGTAGGATCGAAGCAAAGGGCGACCCATGCTAGTGGTTTTCTTTCATGATCAAACATGGAACGTCTGTGCTGGAATATCCCGCTTATTCACTGAAATTATCTCCATGCGACTTCTACCTTTTCTCTCACATGAAAACCTATCTAAAGGGGATTTACCAGCGCTGGCAAAAGTGTATCATTGCCCAAGAGGGTTACTTTGAAGATCGTTGAGCATCGATGTTTTGAAGTCATCACGGTAAGCAACAATGAGCCGAGTCTCCGAACCGCTACGCTATGATAATGACATCCATTATAGTGATAGAAGAAGAACTGTTGTTTTAAGCCCACTTTATGCACAGAAAGACTAATCGGGACTGGACCTACACGTTAAAGTGGGATCCGAACCACTACGTGCTTCTACCGGATATCGAACACGGGACCCTTCGATTACAAGGCGACGACGTTACCACTACTCCATCAGGGAGGCATGGTAGAAGAAGAAAAAGAAGGACACATATTTTGATTACATCGTTACCATGCTGATTGGAATTTGATTTTGATGTAACGACAGAGTTGGAAACTAACGTGACACACGTACTGTGTTATTTGTCGGTACTTAATTTAGTAACTTGTTATCGTTTCGGTATTTGATTTAGTAACGCGAGTAATTGTAACAATTCTTCCTCCTCAGAACCGGAGGAATAGTATTTGCCAGGATGAGACATTTTTGTTGTGTTATTTTAAACTTGTAGCTACATGTAAAGTTATACTGGGAAAACATCAATTACAGATGTGATACTTGTGTAAACAGTTAAGTATCCTTATTGACAAGGTAACGGTAACATGTTAGTTTTGAAAGCAGTGGCGCCAACTTTTGAGAAACTCAAACTCGGAGATTTGTTTTTTATAATTTTATGCAATGATAACATTTCATAAGTAGGCTGAGAATTTGCTCTAAAATGCCTTTCTTTTCCTCCTTGGCCAAAAAATTTGAGCTTTTATATTTAAAATCCCTGTCATGCCATTTCTGAGAAGGAATACATAAATTCTATAGTGGCCGTTTTTGCCTATTTCGAAGATAATTGGTTTTTGAGTGCCTAATCCGAGAAAATTATGAACAATCTGTCATATTCATTAATTTTAGTGCCTATATTGTCATTCTCGATGCTCATTTCAAAGTTTCTAGTGCATATCGATCTACATACTGGTTATAAGCTCTTTCCTAATAACGATGTCATCACGGATAGTATAAATAATATAGAACACTGAAGATGTAACAATAATTTATCTTGAAACATTTTGTAAACACTCAATGATGAAGCATTTTGTTTTCTTAAACGCAAGGATTTTATTTTTAATATAATATACATCAAATTATTGGGTGGGCTTGAGCCCCACAGGCCCACATAAGTTGGCGCCATTTTTTGAAAGCACAGTAACTGCAAATGCAACGCGTTGCTTTTCTTGAGGTACTTGCTCATCTCTTATGCAATGAATTCTGTGTAGTAAATTGTTATTTATAAGGATTTACGCATTTCAATTATGTATATATGTTAATGCCATGATTGAAAATAAAGTAATGGTACAAAATTTGATGACAGCCTCATATACTAAAGTAATTTTGATTGAAACAAAATTTTCATATACTTTACAATCCAATTTACTAAAATCTCTAACACACGAGGCTCTCGGTTAGTAATTATTGATACTCTCGTTCTCGTCTCGTCTCGCTCTATTACAAAATTTGGAAAACAGGGAATGCAATACACAAGAATATTGTCAATTATCCTAAATCCTCTTGGAAGAATTCTAAACGGAACTAAGTTTCCAGAAATCGAAATTTATATTTACCTTTCCAAAACTTGATACGTTTCGGTAAAAGCTACTGCTGAGAAAACCCCAAGTCACATTGAAAATAAGAGTATCTACAGAGGTAAAACAAATGAGAACCAACAAACTTACGATGTGCACCCTCTGGTGAGAGGGTTGGAACCATCTCCTTTGTCCAGGTACTGTGTGTAGCACTTATACTTCGTTGTGCAGGTCTTGTTTGAGGAGTCCCGACAGTGGGGTGGCGTGCATGCACATCTTATTTGTTGCCCTGCAAAATAACCAAGAGAAGATTTCACTAAGTTGCTTTCGTAGCATGTATTTAGGTTGAAATAAAAGTCACGTCATCTCAAAGTTAAAACCTTGATATATTTTGAGAACGAACAAAGACAGTGAAGATAAAAGACTAGAGAAGACAAAATCAAGAGGGTTAACGCAATAAAGTAATAGGAATATTAAAAAAAAATCTATCCCATGATAGTTAATGTAGTGAGTGGCGTCGGATCAACATTAAAAAAATTAATCAATGCGAATTTCAAAATACTGTTTATTCTAGAATATGCAATTAGTACATTTATGGTCTTTGTCGATTTGTACTCATACATTTGATTAAATTCCAGCGTTTATGAGAATTGCTCATTGTTATTATAATTTGTACAATCACGATGATTTGTTAACGCACAATGACGATCGGGGGGTAATAATTTTAATTACACTGGCCTGAAATTAAACTTATTTCTCAATAGGTGACCTACTAATTTCGGTATGCTGCTTTCAAAAATGCATTCTCTTTTGCCCTATAGCTCGACCACAAGGAAAAAAACCTTCCCTCACAAGCGTTCGCGCATCTTCCCTGCCGTTATCGGTGCTCGGGGCAGTGTTGCCAGGTCAGACTTGAAAAAATTGGGAGATTGTTCCTTGGGAAACCAGGAGATCTGCTACAAAATCCGATGATCTAATAGTAGCGGATGAACGACCTTCTCGGGGGCGGCATAGGCGTGCGCACTGGGGGGCAAGAGGATGTCTGCAGATTTTTTCCAGCGAGGGGGAAACAATGTATTTTTAGCAGGCGGGTAAACGAGGCATATTAATAATGTTGCCCTCTCAGAAAACACCACTTGAGTTTGAAATTATCACGTTCCTACATCCCTATTATAATAATGGATGTAAATTACTGTAACTGAAATCAACTCATACGTCTGAAATAATAAGTACTTTTATGTCAACATTCATTTTCCAGAAGGGGAGGGGGTGGCGACCGTCCTTGCACTTCCTTCTGGACGTCCATGCCGCTTTATAATTTTGTAGAAAATTAAGTATTTAAGTATAGAATAGTATATTAAGGATAGAAAATTAAGTATTTTCAAGCCGATGAAAGTTCCAAGCAACTACGGGGGAGGGGGTGCATTATTTCCTTTGTGATTGAACTATGCCGCTTCGTTCTCTAGCAAATTTCTTGTTATTAACACTCACATGCTTTATTCGTCAGTTATGCTGGCTCTATGTTGCTGCATTTAATATATAATAGACACACACACACACACACATACATATATAAAATAATTTGCCAACGCTACGAAGTCAGTATTTCTACTTAGTAAGGCAAGGACGTTTCACTGTGTTTGTGTCACTTCATTCATTTCATCAGTTTTTCATTCATCCTTGTTGTCGTACTTACCCGTAGAGGCACAAAAGCGACGTAAAATAACTACAATAGAAATACATTTTCGGGTGGGATAAAATACAACCATCTGAAAATAGTAATGTACATGGACGTCCGCAGGATTTTTTCCAGGCAGGGGCAAGGAAGGTATTTTTTTCCAGGGAGGGCAAAGAAGGCACATTTTATCCAATAATAGTGTTGTTCCCTCAAAAAAACGTTGCTTAAATTTCAATGTATCATATTCATGCAATAATTAACACACATTATTGCAGCTGAAATGAAATTATATGTGAAAACTATATATAATTTTTGGTTGACTTTCATTTTCCAGGGGGGCCACACCCCCCCTTCCGGACGCCCATGGTAATGTAGTAATAGTAATAATAATAATGTCCTAGCACATCGTTTGGCATAATTTCACAGTTCAAACAGCATTTTTCATGGCTGAGTGGAGTTCCACTGTCCGCTCCATGTTCAAGTAAGGTGACCAGGAAACTTGTTTTTGAGCAGGCCGTCGGAGGTGCCATAGCAATAGTTTATTATGGAATCCTACCGAGAAATCAATAGGTCTGGCAACACTGACGTTGGCCGCTCTGAAGGCTCCTTCCTCCTGTATTTTTCCCAGCGCGATGGGGTCTGCGCAGGTTTCTTTCCTTGTGGTTCCACTATACCACATGGAATTATTGAGCAATGTTGTAAAATGTTATTTTCACATAATGTCAGTTTGTTGATACAATGTGTAAATGTTAATGATATATTGCATGTGCCTGAGAGCGTAACATGAACTTATTTGTATTTTGAGCTAAACATAACGAATACAGTATTTGACAAGTATGCTATAGATGAGTATACATCACGTAAGAACATGTTAGGATACTAAAAACGAGATTTTAATATTATTAAATACGTATTTAAATAGTAATATCTGTCTCACAGCATGAAAGTGGGGAGAAAGAAGGCATTACAAACTGTGACGCATTTACAGTGAGATGTATAAATAATACCAGGCAAATTGTTCAACGCTATTCCCATTAATTTTTGTCTTCTGTGTTTCTGAGGAATGACATTGTGGTGGTATTGGTGCTAGAGTTGTCAACTGTTTCTTTGAAATTTTATTTTACTTCTTGAACACCATAGTGCATAGAACAAAGTGAATGGACATGGTATAGTGGGAGCACGAACTAGAGAACCTGCGCAGAACGGCGTGTCCTGTGCATCGTACTCGAGCATGGGGTGGGAGCAGAGTGAAGCATGCTCCCCCGTGATCCGAGCTCAGCGGATGGAGGGGAAGATGCGCGAAGGTTTCTAGCGGAAGTTGTTTTTTTTGTGTGGTCGCTCTATAATATTTATGAAACTCACTCTACATAGCCATCGACAGCTTTGGTGAAGTCGGTAGAGGGTTTAGTTGCCACAGAGGAGATCCGGCTGGGTAAACTCATGTGGACATTTTCTGGCAATGTCCGTGCGCTTATAGATACTCTGGGGACCACCCAGCCTCTAATCAGTGGATACCTGGGAAAGCCAAGACGGCAGGAGTGTGGTACTGATCACATCACACCTCCGCAACGTCCATGTACCTCCATGGAACGGTGCAACGCACCGTACATCAAAGTATCAGAAAAAAAAAACGAGGCAGATGGTGGTTGGCAAACATTTCCTGGAAAAAGAAACCGTTGTTAGAGAAGAACGGAAGCCGCCATCGGAAAGCGGAAGTGAAACAGGGCTCAGGTTGGTTTGATGAGCTAGTTGGAAGGACAAGCACTGGCGCCGAACCTGATTGCCCGTTGCTTCTGTGTTCTTTCATGTCTCTCGTGTGTGTGTGTGTTTTCCAGAAACGCTTAAAAGCGGAAAGAGGAGGAGAGAGTTTCCCGCAGGTCGATTCACTCAATTAGGCCCGGCAGAAGAAAACAAAGAAACAAGAGGTAAGGACATCCTGAACGGCGCGCAACGACGCCACTAACGAAATCATCTCGGCGTCGAAGACAGGTCGTGGGAAGTCCTGCAGGAAGTTCACTTGGAGATCAGCGCGAGCTATTAAGGAGGGAAAAATACAGGAAATTAGTGAAAAGGAAAAACAGTCAAGTTGAGGAACATAAATGAGATGTCTACATTCTTGCACGCAGGCGCCTCTTTTCCTTTTGGAGAGTGCTCGAAGTCGCCTTCGCAGTTTTCAAGTACGGCTCAAACGGTATTTACTTACTACGTATTCAGACTGATGCGGTATGAAGCCGGCCTCCGTGGCGGAGTGGTTAGCATATTGCGCTACGAAGCCAGGGGTCCCGGGTTCGAATCCCGGCCTGGGCATGGATGTTTGTGAGTGTCCATTCATCAATTGCATCATATCATCACTCATCCCCATCTTCGCAAATTAGCCTAAACTGGCACAAAGTAAAATAAATCAATCAATTAATGCGGTTTGAAGGGATTTCCCCGATTACTTGCTTGTCTCTTCCCTAGAGAAAGAATTTGAGAGGACAAGGTACTTTTCCATCCATTTTCAGCCTATGTCCAGGGTTTCATACAGAAGTCTCCAACTAAGGGCAAATTGACACCTTGACTTTATAAGTGGCCTTTAAGAATAAATTTAGATGTGTGTGATATATTAGTGCTTCGGTTGAAAATAAAGGGACAAAGAGAAAAATATAAAGTGAGGTAAAATTCAGTTTACTACTTCATTACGAGGATATACCCTCCCAAAAACACCTTAGTGGAATAGAATAGAATATATTTTTAAGTATGAGCCTTTACAGCTGTGCATACCATACAATGATGAAAAATGTTAGTCCAATTTTCCTACACCCCTCCTCCTCTCAGTCTTATTCACACTGCTTTGGAGTTCACAAACACCGTCTTTCCTTTCCATTACTTTCACTACACTTGCACTGTTTCACTACAGTATATCACTAAACTCTTACCTGAGTGATTCCTAATTTTTTCCCAGATTTATTTATTTATTTAGTAGCCCCCCATCCTTTCGCACATTTTTGCTATCCCCACTGAGCTTCTTTGCTCTCTTTGCCCAGACATAGTGTAGCAAAGTTCCAAGATTCCTTATTTGCGCCTCCCCTCTCTCGGTCTCTCCCTCCTAATATTGGCTGTCATTATATTCTCAATGTTAGCTTCATTCATTTCTCTGATATCTTTTTGTCTTGCCTCCTCTGTTTCTTTGCACTGGAGGAGAATGTGAAATTTCGTCTCGTCTTGAGCGCATAGCGGGCATTCTACGCTCCCGTCCTCCCATTTTAGTTTAACTTGTGTCCATCCCCCAGTCTGAACCAGGCCAATCCTTGCCTTTCTTTTGCCCACACAAATCCACGTAGTTCCTCCTTCTCCATTCTCGATCCGTATCCTCTATTTTTGCTGACGTTAACGATATTTTTGGGCCGCATTCTGCCAAAATATTCTGTTTGTTAATGTCTTCTAGCCTGGCACGTATGGCATCTGCATATCAATTCTCCCCTCTTCTCACACCCATCCCAGACCTATACCATCTTTATCTTTGCTACCCATTGGCACCCATTACTCCCACTTATCTGTGATTGTACACCGAGTTTTTTCAAATTTCCCACCTCCATGGTGATCAGTTTTGCCCAGTATTTAATGCTCCTCATATTTGCATCCACTTCCTCTCATAATTTTCCCATTTCCCTAAGTGCCCCACATGTTGCCATAACCCTCCCTACACCTAGCCCTTGTTTTGGGAATCTAGACTGTACGACGTTTACTGTTTCCCCTCCCTCCCAGACCCATAGCTCGATGCCATAGACCAGTGTTGCCTTAACTGTGGCCTCGTAGACCCCTCCAGAATTTTGAATGGTATATTTGGTACTTTTTATTTTATTTTTCTTGTTTTTTCCAACGCAAACATTGCTTTTCATTTATTTCTTTGTACGTGCCTTGCCCATCTGCCCGTCATTGTCATTACCATGCCTAAATAGTCGTACTGTTTCACCCTATTGACACTTGTCCCCCCGTATTTCCATTTTTCATTCTTACCAAATACATATCCATTCTTAAATACCATTATTTTGGTCTTCGTGATATTTACTCGCAGGGTCCACTTCTCGCAATATCCAGCTAATGCCTGTAGACCGCTCTGCAGGCCTGCTGTTCTGTTCGAGATCAGTACCTGGTCGTCTGCGTACAACAGAAGCGGTAGGGGGGAGCGGGGCAAGTTGATACAATTTGATAGTTTTATTATTTTTATTTTCTATGTTGCTATCAAGAAAATAAAACGTGTTAGTACTCGATAGCTTAACTCTTTACCTTTATAAAAAGCACATAAAAATTTCACATATAATTTGTAAGCTGACGAGAACCTAATTAGTAACGCAGGACGCAACGTCTCAAATTGCCCCGTCGTTGATACTAATTTGAAGTAGGTTGATAACGATGTGACATAGTTTGATTAAATAAGACAAAATACAAGAAAGTAATTTTGAATTAAAGTTTAATATTCAGGAAAAGCATAAAAACATGAACAAAATATCGTATCATGATGGATAGCCTACATGCAGTCAGTCACTATCACTTTCTGTTATGCACATATCTGATTTACAGTGAACACAGGTGTACATAGAACTATCGTATGCGCATTTAAAGTGAGCCCGTCTACTGCAGGAAATGCATTGTATCCATTTTGCACCAGGCTTAGAAGATGAAAATGGTTCGAGGCACATTAGACACAAGCTGTCTTCATCTTCTGACTCTGACTCTGAATTATTATTCTTCAAATATTTCCTGTTTGGTATTTTCTTCTCTTGACCTTGAGTTTCTCTTTCGGTCGGTCCATTATTTACTTTTCTACTACTATTATTTGCTGGCTCCCTTTTTCTTTTTTTTCAAAGAATGACACAATCTTTTTTTTTAACTCTTTCTGATCTTAATAATTTATTGTTAACTCTTGTTCGAGCTTCATTTTATAATGTGTCCTTAACTGGTGTGTCTGTAAGAATTGACGATATCATTCGTTGTTTCCCTTTTCGATTTGCTTTTCGTTCTCCAGCCTTAGGGTACGGACGGTAACTCTTCTGGGCTTACTGACACACGATGCAATTCTTGATTGTCACTGCTGGTGGAAGGGGTGGCTTTTAATCCCAAGACGTTGGTTTCAGAGATTCTACTTCCATCACGTAAACGATCTTGCTTATTTTCTTCGGTCATTGGTCGATCAGTTACGGAACATTGTAAATAATCTTCTTCAGTAAAACTATCTGGATTGAATGGCATGATTCCCGTTGCTTGAAAGCCTGATATAATATTTTTTGGTGTCAGAGCATTAGGTAGTGAACTACTAACTACTCCTGGTATGTCGTATATAGTAAAGGTCTTCCCTGGATTGATGGTCATCCAACTGTCAATTGCTGCAAAATAAAACTTCTTAAAAGGTCCATAAACCGATCTGTACAG
Source organism: Lepisma saccharinum (assembly GCF_977018435.1). Lineage (NCBI taxonomy): Eukaryota > Metazoa > Arthropoda > Insecta > Zygentoma > Lepismatidae > Lepisma > Lepisma saccharinum. The sequence continues at coordinate 65,600,737 of NC_139232.1, forward strand.
GGGTTGGAGTTTGTTGGAAGTATGAGGCGGAAATGGCAACATAATGATCCCGTTGTCCTTGGAGAAATTCAACACTTCAATCGACAAATGAGAATCATGATTGTCCAGTATCAATAGACATGGGTGATCTTTACTTGCCTTCACGTGGCTCTGAAAGTGTTTCAGAAACAGCAAAAATGAAGACGCTGTCATCCATCCTGTGGGATATGAAGTTCCAATACAACCACGGAGTCCGCTCTGAATAAAGTGATCTTTAAAATAGACCCTTGGAAATATGAATATTGGGGCACGGAGTTTGCAATCGCATTTACGGCAGAGGCAGGTGTTACAATTGTGCCCCTTTGTTCTGCTGACGTTGCTTTGGCTACTTGACGTACACCCTTTTCTGCAACGATTTTCCCAGGGTGCTTAACAGTGTGAATATCTGTTTCATCGGTGTTCCAAATATCTTTGCTCTCAAATTTGTACTTCTCCAGAACAGCTTTTAAGTTATTGAAAAATATGCCTACGTTGTGTAGGTTAAAGCTAGTACCACGGCTTAGACTCGTGCCTTCAGGCTCTCTAAGATACAATCTAGGATGCCTTTTCATGTATACAGTAAACCATTCTTTCGAGGCAATTTTATTATTTATCCAAGTGTCAGGAATTTTCACCTTGCTAGCTACTGCTAATTCATATGCGAACTCTCTGATGTTTTTAGGCGTCAAACCATAGTTGAGCCTTGAACAGTGGACAATGGATTCCTTTAGTTGAAGTTCTAAATCTTCACTGAAGACCTGACGATGTTTGGAGTAACCCATTCGTATTTTGGTAGCCTCACTTTGGTTTACTTTTTTTCTCTTTTTATACCTCATAAGAGTCATTTTGTCGATCCCATATGTCTTTGCGGCTTCTCTCAGTGACAAGGTGCCATTTTTGACATCGGCGTAGGCTTTCTTAAATATTTCAATTGGTATTTCTCCTCGACCGGTCTTTTTGACGTAATGCCGGACCATTTTCTGTAAACAAACAAACAAACAAAAAAAAATAATTAGAAGCAGCTGGGGTAAGTTGATACACCGTATCAACCCGCCCCAATTCAGCCGTATTAACTTTCCCCAACCGGCGCCATTTCGATTAACGAACTATAACGTACTACAGACAACAGAAAAAAACAAACAACAATAACCGAGTTTTTTTACCTTTTAGTGGCACAGCACACATCCACCAAGACAAAATAATTCACAGTTCATGTAAGTCCACCAGGAAACTTCAAAAAACATCCAAAAAAGTGACTTTACACCCTGAAAAATACGCTTGGTCGGATAACTTCGCCCACAAAATTGTTCGTTAGCCATGCACACGCTCAGACAATAGGGACTGCTGAACGGCGTCTTCTGTTTAACGGACATTACCCAGCGCATCCGCGTTCCCTCGTAAATGGCAATGTATCAACTTGCCCCGATCTACCCTACCTTTATGTCGGATGTCGTTGGTGGGCGCTATTTCCTCCACGATATCGTGGATGAAGAGGATAAACGGGAAAGGGGAGAGAACGCATCCCTGTTTCATCCCCAGTAATTGATTCATTTGCACCTGTAACGCCCTCATTCCCGCACTTTACACAAAACTTAACTTTTTTATATGCAGTGTGTTAGTGCCTTAGTGTGTGTTAAGTGCACATGGGAACACAAATAAGTACATACAAACATACACATGACTGACATGTTCTTGTTGCAGTTGCAGTACAATGTTCAATATGCGCAGCTACTGCTTGAATACATGCTTCAATTCGAAGCTCCCAGTTGCGTATGACGACTGCTAGTGTGGTGGAGATGATTTGGGAGATGGCGCCTGTGTTCTTTTCTCTAAGGTGGACCAGGCTCTTAATTTTCTTAGCGTACACGATGTCATTTACGTGCCCCTACAAGTAAAACTCCATGGGTGTTAGGTCTGGCGAAAGTGGTGTCCATTCAACTATGTAATCTGAGTTTTGCCTCACCCTACATATAAAAAAGTTAATAAACTTTATTTCTCTAAAACATCTACTTAGTAGAGAGTTGAAACAATGAAGCAAGTGGGGGGCTCTCGAAAACTTTCCTAGCTGCGGAGATGCTTTAAGAATATTTCATGAACTAGCGCGATATCATCTCCTCGCGTTCCTCCCACTTCGAGTACTGTCGACAGTCGTAAGAAAGTTGTAGTGAAAATGCTAAAATTCTTTCATACTTTATTTTTAATGTTTGAAACAAGCTTTATTGTTGGTCTTACTTACTGTTATTAAACTAATATTGTTTATCCAGTTTAATGGTTTTTTCGTCGTCTTTACAACCCCTCACCCCGCACACACACACACATCACCGCGCACACACACACAGTTAATCCAATTACATCAAGCAGGCGCCTCTGTTAAAAAGCATTAGTGATGTAGGTAATTTTATCCATTTTCCGATCGTGTGAAAGATTTTTCTATCATATTATTTTCATTGTCACGTCGTAACGTTACCTTTCAAATTCAGATAGCCACAATATATAACTTTTTTTCTTTCTTTCTTTTTCAGGATCACGGCATGGCTTTTCGTTGACTTCTGAGTCCTCTCACATGGTAAGTATCAAAAACACATTTTATTTATTCGTGTTGATTCACAGAAACATGTTTTTCTGTCTAAATGTATGTTATTGGTTGTAGACCCTGTATATGTACCCAGATATACAAAGTTGTTAAGAATTAGGGATGGCATTGAGACGAGAAGAGAAGAGATTTGGATGTGTCCCGGGTAGCAAGTTTCAGAGCGAATGTAGCGTGTATATACTCGCACATATATTTTGAATAACTGGTTGATATTTTTGTAGGAAAATTTTAACAAAATGTCACTTATACCGAGACGAGATCGAGACGACACCCATCACGAGAAGGAGACCAGACTCTCTGAGACTTGTCTAGACAATACCGAGAATGAGACAGGCCGCCTTTACCCCCCAGGATTGCCCCCAGGTACCCATTGATATGAGGCTGTGTGGGCCTCAGAGCCGCGCGGAAACAAGGAAAGGACTGGAAAAATTCCTGGGTCAAGATCACCTGCCCCGGGATTGGAAGCCAGGTCTCCCGCGTGGTAACCAGATGCTCTACCAACTGAGCTACCACGGTGTACGTTGTAATATAATGCTCTCAATATATTTTATATAATATTTAGTCATCCTTTTTGGGAAGGGCAGGTGCATATGCACCAATGCTTGCTTACCTCTGTATGAGTTCCGAAAGTTTTTGCACTGGCACGATGCTACTTATAGTTAGGGATCAGAAGTTGAAGACCTATAAATTGCCCAAAAAGAGACCTATAAAAAGACCTAAATATATAAAAAAAAACCTGAAAACGGAAAAAAGGACGTATAAATGTGATCCAAATTAATAACTTCAGTTTCAATTACATATTTAATGAATAAAATAAATACAAAATTCTGGTGGTATGGAACACACAGTGCGAGAAAACTATATGAATGAAATGCATCTTCTTTCAGACATTATATATTTTTTAGATTAACCTAATTTGAAAAATCATATTTGAAGAATCATATTTGGCCTAACCACACTAGGGTTACAGAAATAGGACTTTGGAAACCTTACTTCAGTTGGCATTGCAGTATATCACAATTGTCATCTCCAGGTTCTTAGATGTAAAGGATCGTCGGTTTTCAGACAACACGTTGCGAAATATCGAGAAACTTCTCTCTACATAAATGGGTGCTAATGGTGCATACTTGAAGCAAGTGAGATCTCGTGGTGAAAATAAAAAAGTCCTCTTCAAAAACACTCACATCAAAATTTTCTCCTTTCAATATTTCACTTATCTTGTACATACTTTAATACCTCTGGTTTTTTTCAAGCACTAGTTTCATTTTTTTAAAAAACGTAGTCAAAAGAAGGTGAATTTGCAAAAAAAAATGCCGTTAAAACCTAAAAAAGGCCAAAAGGACCAATAAGCCAAAAAACGCCGAAAAAGGCAAAAAAGGCCAAATAAAACCAACCTTTTTCTGGCCTACAATGACCCAAAATGAACATATATTATGTTGGGCCTCGTCTTCGGACACTAGGAAAAAAAAAAGGATCTTTCCTCAACTTCCGAGCCCTACTTATAGTACTTGTGTATATTTCAATACTAGAACAAGACCTAGAACGAAAACAACCATCCTGGTCTAGATAACATCCCTGTTGAAGTGAGTAATTTGAGATTAACATTATGGCATTGGAGTATTGGGTGGCATGTATGGGGATCGTTTGAAAGAGGCCTAAGAATTGAGATATCCCTCTTTCCTTTGATCTCCGTCCTATGACTTGTGATGTCAATACCAAGCTCTGTCTTACCACTCGACATATGCCCGGTATGATTGACAAACCCTAATAGCTGGCGTCATGTGACTAATAACGGTCTGGACACTGGAAAGGAGGGGTAACATATGATATGATTCAATTTACTCCCCCCCCCCCGCAAATCCTATCGGCGGCGTGTTTTGAGGCTCCATAACAAGTCTTGACAAGAGTGACGTGGTATCCCCGCAGTCACGTGACCACCGCCGCCTGCACGGCTCCTCAAGCTGTGGCCGACGTCTGGCGGGCGATGCTAGCTTGTTTCCGCCGAAAAAGCCCGTGTTTACTTCCGGCGTAGGAGCGTCGGGACGTCGGGCGCCGGGCATAGGCAGCCACATTAATCTGCCCCTGCGAAGTCCTCCACCCTCACAACAAACAGTTCGGATCTTTGGAAATGGTAAAGGATATTATAGGGGGGAGGAGGCCGCCAAATCGTTACATTCGCATATACAACTCCATCTGTCGGACGGACGGCGAAAACAAGGCGAGACAAAGCCGCGACTTTTTGGTTTTCTCTGGATCTTGTACCCCCACTTTGGCTGGACCTGGCTAGTCTGCTTTTTTGGCGCCTCTTTTGATCGGTTCAAGATTCGAACCCAGCCCTTAGGTGCCTTGTGCAGTTGTTACCAAGAACGGTAACAACAACAACAACAACAAAACATATTTGCAATTTTTTCTCATGCTGGAAAAAAATTAACGCTGACTTCCACCATTCATTAAGTTATAGATTTTCCTGTGTGGGACAAACTGATATTATTGAAAAATATATCTCTGGATGAGGATTTTTATTGGAGAAAAATCTGGTGTAAGTATGTCGTACTGTTTTCATGCTACAAGTCAGAGTTCCCAAAACTTTTTGTTTCGCGGCGCCCAAGTCCAACACTTGCAACGCTCAGTTAGTGTGGTTAGGTTGCTTGCCTGAAGTTAAAAAATAAACACATATTTCAAATTCAGAAACATTTTACATGTAAAAAGTAATAAATAAACACATATTTGGAACAATCATATCATTGATTGAATTTACAAGTGTCAATTAGTGCAACAGGCGAGCCTGGTGTTCACCGCACATCTTTCCAAATCTTGGTACCACAGAGGACACAGCCACCTTCATTTCCTGTTCTACGTTGATTTTAGCGCGATTCTTGCTCTTTTATCACAGCAACCGCCGAAATTCCAGCTTCGCACAAATGACGTCGCATATATGCATATATGGAATTTGCAGAGCTTTATTGCTTAGCAGCGGATACTAATCTTTTACTGATATCCAAAACTGTTTTAATTCCATGCTGCCAAACTTGGTCATTAGCGTATTATCAAAAGACAACTCAATAAGATTTTCTTCTCCTGCAGAAGTAAATTCAGATGGAGCTCTGGCCGTGAATGGGTCTTGGGTCCATAGGAACTGTCAATATTATCTTTTCTTCAATGTATTTCTCTAACCAGTTGATAAGCTGTGAAAGATGTTCTTCAGATACAGACTTCATTTTACTATACAAATTGTTTTATTTCAGTGAAAATTTGAACCCCGGGGCGGCGCGGCGCATAATTTGGGAATCACTGTTATAAGTGATCATACTTTGGGTTGCCCAACATTTCAAACACTCTTACACTGGCGAAGACGACAGAACGAACATCGTGCAAATATATATGAACGGTCACACTGTCGTCGAGCTGCTTTGGGTGCACAGCCGAGTTTCACCGACCACCGAATGGAAATAAATCATTTTCTGTGTGTGTGTGTGTGTTTTTTCGGCCGAATTTACCAGAAGTGTAGTGCCATGCGCTCTTTGTACTTGACTTCTTGCATTGTTTCGGTGGCAGTAGTGAACAATAAAAGATTTATTCATTTGGTTTACGAGCGTAAACCAGTATACACATCAGTAAAGAACTAGGATCACAATCGGAAGTCAAGAAACTGTGGCTTGAAGTTACAAGGGATTTCAAAGCACTAACTACAATATTTACCGTATGTTTGTTATTAAAATATGAACAAATAATAAATATCTTCCAAAATCTCGTTAAACTACCTTCTCCAACAAAGAGGTTTCCAATGTAGTATTTCGTTGGCCATTTCGGTGAATTCTGCACACTGACAATATATAGTGGGACTACAGGCAAAAGGACTGGCGCAGAACCGTGAACATTAACGCAGTAATAAGATTGCAAAAATGTGTCAAGTGATTTTTTCCATTCAATTTATAGCTCCGCTTCGCGGTGAAGCATTTAATAAATGTACTGAACCAGATTAGACAGGGTTAGAATTGCTAAAATACGTACTAAAAGAAAATTATATTTCCAATCGAGGTGTCCTGTGCATCGTACTCGCGCATGGAGCGGAGGGGCAGAGTGGAGCACGCTTCCTTATGGCTCGAGTTGAACGGATGAATGGGAATATACGCGAAGGTTTTTGGCCGAAAGTTCTTTTGTTTGTAATCGCTCTTAGCTCTACCTGATGCAATGTGACCACCACATCGCCAGAAGTCCATCACGGTAGTGGTAGAGTAAATGTTCTGACGAAACCAAAGCAATGAGACGCCATGGTGAGGCAAAGCTTTTGGGTTCGAACACCTAGAAACGTTATAAAAAAAAAAATATGATTGTCATCACCAGACTTCAAAATTCTTATTTACAGTACTATCCCGTTCAATTGCTGTGTCATTGTGGAGTTTGCAAACTAAAGATACAAGTTTGCACAGCGACTCCCCCTCCTCTTCCCTACATCCTGAAATTAAATCGTAAATACTCCTTACATAGAGACCTAGTAATCCCCAAACCTAACAATAGCAGATTAGGCAAGATGTCCTTCTCGTACGTACCTAGCAGCGGTAACCTGGAATTCACTCCCGACGAAGGTCAAACTCAGTATCAGCGAAGCGCAGTTCTGCGTCTTCTACGTTCACATGTATGTAAATTCTAACTCACAGTCTATATTGTTTTCAGTGCTCTACTTCCCCCTCTCTACATATAATTAATTAAAATTTTCATCCTCTTTCCCCGAACAGTCAATCCCATATCCACTCATATCCACACCCACACATCCTTAACTTCAGATTTCTTTTCAATAAACGTATATGCTCATAGGCGTAGCTAAGGGGTGTGCCGGGTGTGCCTAGGCACACCCTAATGAGCTGTTTTATCAAAGATAATTAAAGACAGATATTTCAATAAGAGAGAAAATAAGCGGCAGTTTGTAAGAAGTTGAAAATGTCATTACTTGGTACAAACGTGTGCATTATCGGTGATGAAACGAGTGTCTATAGTTTTTCGATATTTTGATGTCATTGGAAAAAAATATTTACTGCATTCTACTCTGTACTACAGCGCTTTTCTTCCATACTGTCGCAAGCTGCACGTGTGAGAGAGAGCTTTCTCCAAGCTTACCCAAGTTAAAACTAAATTAAGAGCAACTCAGAAGCAGTGGAAGCCCTGCTCTTGCTATTTGTGGAACAGGAAAAAGCTTAGTCTATTGATGTAAATGAAGTTATTGATGGGTTTAAGAACATTGTACCTTTTGACAGATGTCTCTTGTTATAGATAACGTGTATTTTGATGTATTTGTTTGTAACATGTATGAGCATTTTGTGTGTGTGAAATTTCTATGCAATTTGATTTTTTCTACTACATATATTCAGAAATTTTCAACACTGTCATTTAGTGAATTTATATTCCTTTACAAACATCAGTGCAGTTAAAGAGCCAAGTGATTGTGTTTTCAAATACGCTATTAAAAAGGTACAATACCTCATTTTTTTTTCTTTGTGCACACCCAAATATAAAGTTCTAGCTACGCCTATGTAGATATGCTATGTATGTATAGGGAAATGAAGTTTTCGTTTTAATTAACGATAACACCGAAAAGTTGAGGAAAGCCAAATAAAGTGTTTAAAATGTATCTGGGTAGGTTAAGGAGGCAAGTTTTCGGTGTTTTGGAATCACGAGATAACTCGGATTTTGCAATTCTTCAGAATAATACCAAATTTTCCACTTTAAAAAGCGCCGCGAAATATGCAATATAAACTGGAAACATAATTTTTTCTGTTGAAAAAGAACTACGTAGAACGCTATTAGAACCTTCATTTCTAGTCTAGCTGGTGAAAGTTCGATCCAAAAGAGACTGTCACCATTCATTTATTGCAGCTTGGCGCAGACATGACTGACAGTCCTTAACCTCGTCCTGAAAAGGAATTCGCTGGGTGATATCATTCAATAAGCATTTCATATTAAGTGGCTGATGAGTAGGGCTCGGATTTTTAGGTGCTAAAAATCAGAAAAATATTTATTTGTTATGTGCTCAAAATATGGAAAATATTTACACTTTATGTACTTAAACATGGAAAATATGCATTTTTATGTGCTAAAAATGTTGAAAATTTCTGCTTCAAACAGCTCTACTCACCAGATGAAATTAGCATGTTTTGCTGAAAAATGGTGAATTACAATACACCACAACTGTCATCTTCAAATTGTCCATTACAAAGGACTGACGATTGTCTCGAAACAGTGCCTTATACTGCGAAAATGTTCGTTCTACATCACATGAAGTCAACCTCGCATACTTAAGGCATGATATTTCACTCACACTTAAATGTCCAATATTGTCTTCCTGTTCACCGTCCAATACATTCGAAATGTTACACATCATTTTAAAGCCGGAATTTTTTGCCATGACATCTTGGAGTTTTCTGCGAAGCAATTGTGCCTTTGGTCCATTAAGTTTGTTGAGCTTGCTCTCCACTTCACGAACTTCTTTAACTGCTTCTGACAAAGGAATGTCCGTTGCTTCTAGTTTCTTGATCGTATTACATAGGAAACTCAAATTTGCAGAAATATAAGCCAGGTCATTTCTTAATGTAGAGTCACTCAACATACCTTGAAGGATTTCAATTGAAGAAGCATCATCTTTATTCAGTCCATTAACGACAGATGAAAATTCTTCAAAATTTTCTGCATAGTATGCAACAGCATTAAGCCATGTTCCCCACCGCGTAACTACAGGTGTGGGTGGCAATTGTGTTTGGGGATTTTCCTTTTTGAAGATTTCAATTCTTGTTGGCGATTTCACAAACACCTTTTTTCCATTCGAAACCAATTTATCTACATTAGGATATACATTTCTGATTTCTTCACATACCCTATGCAATCCATGAACAATGCACATAACATGAGTCATTTTAGGATAACTGACTGCAAGACCTTCTGCTGCTTTCTTCATATATGCTGCAGCATCTGTGAGCAAAAGTAAAACATTGTCGAACTTCACCCCACTTGGCCACAATATCTGCATGGCTTCATTGAACAATCTAGCAATTGTAACATGATTTGTGGCACACAGTTCTTGGCACGTTAAAAGAAAAGATTTACTTGAAATTGTTTCATCATTTTTCAATAACTCAACAACTACATTTCCCACTTTCCTACCACTTGAGTACGTACTTTCATCTATGCTGACCCAGATTTTTTCATTCTCACAGATATCACGAATTTTCTGCATCGTTTCTTCGTAACACTTGGGGAGGTAACATTTCCTTAAAGTAGACTCATCGTGTCGATGTTTGTGTATTTGCCTAAAAAATTTCGCAGCTGAGGATGATTCACCTTATAAAGCGGTATGTCAGCAGAAACAAAAGCCATACACAAATCCGCACAATAACGACAAAACTTGGATGGTTCTTGGGTCGAACTTGGGATGAGGTCACCAATAAGGGATTGTTTGCTTTTCACACGCACAGCTGCAGCAATATGTTTAATGCCATTCACATGTTGGGTTACCTGAGATCGCTGTTCTGCTGTTATGGTTTTTCCACAGGGCTGACAAAAGAGTAGCTTTCCATCAGTGGTAAATGTGTTCTTGAATTCTGCAACATATTGCTGCAAACGATAGCTTGGAGCAGATTTCACTTTCGGCATTTTCAAACACGCACACACTTACAGAAAACTCGCACTTTTCGAACGAAACACACTAGTGCTTCTCCCACGCAATACCACGCCAAGCAAATACTGTGGAACAATCTGTCCACTACTGAACGTTGAGCTTACGTTTTACCTCTCAGTATGAACAATTCGTTACATCCAGACTGGATACTGTTGCCAGGTCTTGCAGAAATTTTTCCCTCTCTAAGATGAGAAAATAAATACAGCGACTATATAAAAAAAACCTTTTAATTTTTTTCTGGGAAATCTTAAAAAGATAAGAAAATTTAAGTAGATACGAAATTTTATGTGAAATTTTTGGGACAAAACATTCATTTTATGCATTTACGAGCGAATATTAAGAAATATGTATTTACATAAAAAAAATTGGAAAATATGTTTTTTTATGTGAAATAAAATTTGATATATAGGCTCCAGTTACTATGATCGGAATTTGTAACTCACTTACGAGGTCATATCTACTCGCAGAAAAATATTTATTTACCTAAAAATCCGAGCCCTACTGATGAGTCTAAATAGTTTTCCAAACGGAAGAAATTTCACCATTTCCCACAAAGGTAAGTCATAAATTTATTCTTTTTGTAATTGAAACTAAAAATTGTCTAAATTTTCCCGAACTAAAACAATGTGAAAATTTTGAGCATGAAGAAACAGTAAAAATGCATGTAATAATAACATTGATTTTAAATAAACAACACGGAATTTTGCACTAAACCGCGAGAAATAACACAGAATTGCAGTAAAAAATAACATCGAAATTTAGGGGAAAAAAAAACGAAAATTTAAATCGTCTCATTTTCGTTAGACGTAGTTTTATTGTGTAGGTATTTTTACTATATAGGGCATCAAGCCATTACTTGTATTAATAATGAACTAAATTAAATATTGTATGGCTTAAATGTAACCTTATTAAGATAATAAATAATAATAATAGTTAAAGGCAGAACGAGAAGCTTGAACTAAAGAGGATCAAATTTCGAGCGACCCATTCGCAGATATAAAAGATAATGCTGACATGGATGCAATCATCTGGAGACGTAACCGGCGTCATCTCTGAGGCACTAAGTACTTTGTTTTCGCAATTCTCGCTTTTAGCGCAGGAAAACACACCACGGACGTGAAGAGAACGATTCTGCGCAATTTTTCGACGTCGGAACTCGACCCGTCGCGACGTCTCCTTCGAACAAAGGGCGCCGCCCTACTCCTAAGCAATACATTGCATAAATACTTCCTGGGCAAGAAGTACGCAATCTGGGTGACGATCTTCTGCAGTTGAAAGATGCAAGGAGACAAGTAACAAGACCAGTGGCGGCGATTATATAGGGGGCGTGGGGCAGTTGTCCCCACTTTTCACTCCGCCGAACTATGGCCTCTTATCTAAAGCTTTGCCTACGAAAAGAAAGTAAACTGTACTTGCTCCCCCTCTATTTCATTCTGTTAACTTGAGACAGGGGTACCCATGGAACGTTTGAGGGGAGCACGTCCCCCCCCCTTGAATATGTAATTAACAAAATGTAGCACTCTTCATTGCACTTTACAGACAGACTGGTACTATGTTGATGTATTTGGTTTACTTTACTTCGCTTTTCTGCCACACTTTTGGGCCTCCCCGATGGCGCAGTGATAGCGTCGTTACCTTGTAATCAAGGGATCCCGGGTTCGATACCTGGTGAAGGCACATAGTGGTTCGGATTCCACTTTAAACAGTAGGCCCAGTCCCGATTAGCCTTACTGTGCATAAAGGGGACTTAAAACACCAAATCAATCAATCAATTTTCTGCCACTTTTGGCTAACACTCGTAGCAAAGATGAGGATGGGCGATGATATATGATGAAAATGTTGAAGGGGCAATCAGAAAGAACACCCATGCTCAGGCCAGGGTTCAAAACCCGGGACCTCTGGCGTCGTAGCATGAAAGTGTTGAGAATTGTGCAAAATAAGACATTACGAACTGGTCCGTACGTACAGTGAGATATATAAATAGTACCAGGCAAATTGTCCAACGCTATTTCCATTCAATTTTGCCTTATGCTTTTCTGAGGAATGGAATTGAATTGATGAATTGAATGGAAAGAATTCGAACCAGGGAGCCCTGGCGTCGTATCGCACTGTGCTAACCACTCCGCAACGGAGGTCGGCACAAGGAGACAGAGAGATTGGATGTTGAGAGACAAGGGAAGATTATGGAGAAAAAACAGTAAAAGGAGATAAAAATATGGAGACAGAAAGAGGGGAAGAAATGGAGGGGCTTCCTCCTCCTCCTCCTCCTCCTCTCTCTCTCTCTCTCTCTCTCTCTCTCTCTCTCACACACACACACACACACACACACATACACACACACACACACACACACACACAAGGGAGCTAGATAAAGAGAGTCGCACAAGCCACTCAAAATAATTCCTTTGACGACGCTCCTGATCTTAGATTAAGCTTAAATGCAAGGACATTGGTTAATTCACTGGCAGAAAGACGCGGCATTGCAACGAGAAAGAAATGATGAGGTTACCACATCCAGCAATTAACTGAGAAACAACATCCCTTCGAAGCACGCACCTAACCTTGAATGGATAATTAATGGGTAATGACGCGTAGCAAGATCTATCTCACTGCTTAATGGAACCTCCTAAGTTCGATTCCTGCATGACCAGATTCTCAAACTTTAATCTGGACGAAGGATGATACGCAAACGAGACCGAGGAAGAGACAGAAGACTGTAAAAGCGAGACAAGACAGTCTCTCGTTCCGTTCGAGCCTATCAGAACGCTACGAACCCTCAAAAACAAAATTTTATCCTCCACTCGTATATATATTCACCCACGCAGTGCGGGATCACAATTGCAATTAGTATAAAGGATTTACTTTCAAATTACTACAATCAAACACCACCAAAGTCTCGATTGTTGTGTTCGTTCTAAGTGTCTCGAACCTTCGCCAACATAGAATGCTATGTTCGAGTTACGATGTACGTTGTCACAGTCATTGAAGAGGAAATTCCTAGGTGGGGGATGATTGGTTGATTGATTTGCTTTTCTGCCACTTTTGGCTAATTTGCGAAGATGGGGAATAGTGATGACATGATGAAATTGATGAATGGACAATCACAAACATCCATTCGAACCCGGGACCCCTGGCGTCGTAGTGCGATGTGCTAACCACTCCGCCACGGGGGGTCAGCAGGGGTATGATTTTTGCTCGATTCTTTTTTAAAAGCATTACTTTAAGTTCACTTTATGCACGCATAGGCTAATCGGGACTGGACATACTGTTTAAATTGGGACCTGAACCACTATATGTAAAATAAATCACATTAATCAATTAAGTTGATTACATTGTGTGTGGGCAGATTAGATGTGTACGTTCAAAAGCATAATACTTTGGTTTCCGTTGCGAAAACGAATCGATACGGAATTGGCAACACTGCCGATTCGTAGTTGTGCGACTATGTCCATTTAATTTTTCCCGATTTCCACAGACGGTGTGCTCAAGTATCACAGGGCATACAGTAGCTAGCGTCTTGCGATCTGGAACAAGAGAGAGCGAGAGAGAGAAAGAAAGAAGTTGCGTCGCATTTCAAAGTACTTCGCACCCGCCGAAGCTCAATCGGAGGGAACGTACTCGCGCCGCGACGCGACGGCCCCGTCCCTGCGCGTCTCGTGACGTCATACGACGGGCGCCTCGACACTATTCCCCCAGTCCTTGACAAGGATCCCGAGTCTTCCAGTCCGCGGACGGTTCTGGAGGCGGTCAGACGGGCTCCGATGCGCTTTTGTTACTTAAAAGGCCACGAGGGGGGGCTGGCGACGCCGAGTGTGTCTCCGAGGGACAACGCACCAGCCTTCTCGAGAGATTTATGCACTCATTACTTCCCCCCCTGCGATGATTCATAACAAAAAGCCCCTCCAGTATGTGATTTTCGGAAAATGCCAACTTGTTTACAGAAACCCGGCTCCATTATTTTCTCCTTAATTGCGTCCATGTGTCAATACGGAATGATTGGTTGGCCTCGAAAAGCACACCCCGTCCCCGCAAATTGAAGGATTCTTTCCGCGTCCTGTTTCCTTTAGGACTTTATCGGTTTTTGGTGCTGTGCTCATCTATATTTACTAAACCGTGGAGGTGTTAACGCGGAAATAAGTGTACCAGGGCGGGTCTTGCCTGGTATGTTGGCTCCCATATATTTATCGACCCAGAAAGGAATTACTGGAGTTGGTAATGTTTTAACCCTTTGCTTTACCTCCCCAAGTCACCGATAATATTAAACAGCATGTGCTGATATACAGCTTAACTGTTAACCATGCACTTTGTTGATTCATTTCTTAACATGTTTCGTAATACAAGAGCACCCACAGGCTGAAATTCCCTCTACACTGAAAGGTTTCTGATTCTAAAAAATGGTATCCGGTGGAGGTACAGTCACCAGCAATAAACATGTAGATCCTGAAACACTCGCTTCCCTGTCGTTCAAGGCGTAACGTGTGTTGCCTAACCCTACGGCGAAGAGTGGATTTTAATATAAAATTTCCAACGGAAACTTCCACCAGCGCCATACAGTTAGACAACACACATAACGCCTTGCAGGAAAACAAATATTTTAGGATCTACGTGTCCCAACTTTATGGTCGGTGACTGTACATTGCACAGAAATTCGGATCACACTTTAAATTGTAGGTCCAGTCCCAATTAGCCTATATGCGCATAAAGTGGACTTAAAACAACAATTCAATTCCATTCAATTCTAAAAATGGCGTCCCTATTAGGCTAGTGGCTAACACTATTATTAATTAAGTCTTGCAATCAAGTGGTCCTGAGTTCATTTCGTGGCGGATTCAGTCTCAATTAGCCTGTTTTTTGTAATTAGCAAAATTGGGTGTCGATGGCACACACACTCAAACCCCCCCTAACATCCCCCAAAATTTCTTCAACACCCCCCTAAAAGTTTTCACAAATGTCCAATTGATGGTCATTTTGGCTCTAAATTTACCCTTAGTCTCTCCCAATTCGAACTTACATCCCCACAGATGAAAAATTCTGAATAAACGCCTAACCCGTTAAACATTTAGCGTTACAATCCTGTTGATATAAGGGCCTCCCCGATGGCGCAGTGGTAGCGTCGTCGCCTTGTAATCAAGTCGTCCCGGGTTCAAATCCGGTGGAGGCACATAGTGGTTCGAATTCCACTTTTAAACTGTAGGTTCAGTCCCGATTAGCCTTTCTGTGCATAAAGTGGACTTAATACACCAACCAACCAACCTTTTGATATGACGGATATCATAAAGAACTTAAATCTTTGGTATTTTGAACTGAAACTCGAAGGTTAATGGGTTGATTGATTTGGTGTGTTTTAAGTCCACTTTATGCACATAAAAGCTAATCGGGACTTGACCTACAGTTTAACGTGGAATCCGAACCACTATGTGTCTTCATCGGGTATCGAACCCGGGACCCCTTGATTACAAGGCGACGACGCTACCACTGCACAATCAGGGAGGCCTTCGAAGGTTAATGGACGTAGTAACATATCTGTTTCAAACTTTTTCTTGTTTTTGTTTTTTGCCAAGAATGAAAAAGCAAGTTTTTGGGGGGGGGAGGGTGATGCGGAGGGAGCAACAAGGTATATTTGCTCCCATAATATTGTTGCCATCTCAATTCCTTTAGTTTGAAGTTGTCATGTTTCTTTCAACGCCTTATATATTGATGTCCTCACAAGATATTTGGAAAAATGCATCTCAGAATATGACATGCAGCGTTACACTCCGCAATAAATGTTTCGTGATTTCAATCCAGTTGAGGTGACATGTTTTGATTACAATATTTCAAGCACTGTAACACATAAGACTCCACAAAATGCACCCGAACATTATTTCTAATCAGTTTAACACAATATAATCTACAGACCTACAATGCGGTATCCGTCACCAGGAGTAGCAATAATTTATGACTATTTATCTGCTTAAACATTAATAAGAACTGCGACGATATGCTTCACGTTTCACCTGCCAGATCTTTCTGTGTTTACGTACATTTGTTAATACGCATGCCTTCTCGAATATCTGCAGTTATAACACTTGTTTCGAACACTAACACTAACAATGCATATGCACTTATTGCGACAGAATTTTCGATATTTCTGCTCACAGTCGTAAGTATAAACTGTGCACGAATTATGTTTCCAAAGTATTCACACCTCCCCGAGTTCACATTGAATTCGCAACACACGAAAACATTCTAAAAAATGAAAGTTTCTTCTATTCTGAACAAAGCCATGCATCATCACATTGTACAGACGAAACATTGTACCCCAGCGACACTAGCGCTACAGTGTTCATTTGAATTTCGCTTAGGGGAGTTGTTTCTGACACAAGATTCTTTTTTGCAGTATTATTTATGACCAATAAAGATTAATTTTATCCGTTTATAACAATCCTCTGCATTGGCATGTGAGCATGCATGTTGTGAAGAAAGTGACTTCAAACAACACTAGAACTAGACAAAAAAATAAATATCCAAGTCTTATGACAAAATGAGAGCACTTGGCAACACTGCCACGTCTGGATTTATGCCAGATGATGACCTCTGGAGGAGACACTACTAACCCGACTTCATTAATCCCTTGCCTAATTCCCGTGTTTACTTCATGCAACGACAATTCCCCCTCTGCCCCCCTCCCCCTCCCTAGCGCCGACGTCCAGGCGCCTTCTTTTCAGGTTGGTTTGTTCCCAGCCAGGCATGGAAAAATCCCCCCGCCCTTCCGTCTGCGATCCACTCATCCTTGCTTCCATTTCCGATACTCTTTCGCAGCCATCTTTACTCAATCTCGCAATGAAATCCACCCTTCCGCGACTTTGTCAATAGTCCACTTCTGTTTCCACAGCGTGGCTGGCTGAAGGACGTTTCTAAAATAATTATCCTTCTTTCCGCGCAGACAAGCTTTGAGAAGAACTTTCTTATCAGTCGTTTAGCTAAACAAAATAATTTTAAAAAAATCGTTTACCTTTGTACTGTTACCGTATACAGTTTAAATACAGTGTAGATGAAATTATAACTATCACAGTTCCAGTTACACAATTTACTTGCAAAGTAGGTACAGTTTCAATGACTTAAAAAAGCAAGTTTCAGTTGTCGCAACTTGGTTTCAGTTACTTGAAGAATAAGGTACTAAATTTCAGTTACAGTTATTTTGGAGAGCTAAATTAAAGCAACCTGATGGATTCACTGATTGATTGGATTTTTTTTACTTTGCTTTTCTGTCACATCTGCCTAATCGCTAAGATGAGGATGAGTGATGATATGATGAAATTGATGAAGGGGCACTCACAAAGTACACCATTGCTCAGGCCGGGATCGAACCCGAGACCACTGGTGTAGCAGCGCGCTGTAAAATCTACTCAGAGGTTGGCTAAATTGAATGTATTGAAAATACAGGGTGACAATTAATGAACTATATGAAATAAAACCGTCATAATTTCTGAACGGTTCGCGTGATGACGTCCAAACTGCGTGGCTGGCCACAGGGCATGATGGGAATTCGTATGCGTATGCGCACGCAACGTGTTGATGTCGGCCATTTGCAAGTGAAAATGTCCTGGAGGAGTATTTTGGGGACCGCATTCTGGCTCTGGGGGTACCCCGAGGCCACCGGAAGGGGGCTATGTTAAGGACAAGGTGTACAGAAATAACCCCAAAACCATTGCCGAGCTGAAAACTGTCATTCAGGAGGTCATCGACAGCATCGATGTTTCGACACTTCATCGGGCGGGTCATGCAGAATTTTGCTGTTCGTCTGCCCCACATCATCGCCAGAGATGGCAGACATATCGAACATGTCATAACCTAAATTCGAATGTCTGTAGTGCCGTTTACATGTGCAATCCAGTTTGTGTACTACGTGGTTTGTCACTAATTTCCGTTTTATTTCATATAGTTCATTAATTGTCACCCTGTATGTTAAACGTTATGTTCGTTTTCGCATGATAGTAATCTGTAATTACAAATCAAAACGAACTGTTTAACAGTATAACGTGTTCAGGAGAAACGTGCTTCTGATGCAAAACTAAATATGGAACTTTAAAACTTTTGAAAACTATGTATAGCACATATCATGTGTGTGCTTACACAGAATTTTCTTGCCCTCCCTTCCTTCTTTCTTCTTCTTTCCCTTCTCGCTATTATTATTTCATTCCTACCTTCTCTCCTCCGTTCATTCTTCCTTTCCCATTTAACTCATCGCTTCCTTTCTTTCTTTCCTCCATCCCCTCATTTTCTCTCCGTTCTTCATTCTTCTCCCTTTCCATCTTCGCTTCCTTACTTTCCTACCTACTCTCTTTCTCTCCTCTTACTTCTTTTCCCATGTCCTTAAGCTTTTTCTCTCTCTCCTCCCTTTCTTCTTTCTCCCATTCTTTTTTCCACTTTCCCTCTTCTCTTCTTTTCCTTATTTACTCCCTTCTTTTTCTCCTTCATTATTTTTGCCTCTCCGTTCTCGCATCCTTTTCTTCCTTCCTCCCTTCTCCCCTTTCCTCCTCGCTTCCTTTCATATTTATCCTCCCTTCATCCACTCTTGCTCCATCTGGGGAGGTGTAAGTTCGTATTTAGAGCCAATACGAAATTGGGCTTTGTGAAAATTGTGGAGGGGCTTGTTGAAGAAATTTTGGGCGACTCTTCTATTTTGATGCCCAAACTTGTGACGGTTCTGTGAATCCGCACAATATAATTATATGTTTATTGAAATTATTAATTTCATATTATAAAAATCACTTTATATTAACGTTTAAAAAATGTATAATTATTACTTTGTACAACGTTAATTATGTTTTATGTTATTCATTGCACTATACGCTGTATAAACGAGATATTTATAATTCTAACGTTGCTATAGCAACGAGAATCAATAGTCAGTATGTAGTAGTGTGTCTGACAAAAATGGAAATATAGGTAATAGTGAACTGCATATTGCTCAGTTATTTCACTAATATATAGACCTATAGAAGTTGTATCTTCACCTTCGCGTTTTAGTTGTAATCGTGCAAATAATTGACTTGTGAACGTCACAGTATAATTGGTGGTCCAGTATTGTGGAACGTTATCAGCACGATCTTGAGTGATGTGTTTTGCGTAAGTGTTAACTTACACCATTGTTCTCGTGAGTCTAGTTTGTACATAAATTTATATTATGTACGCATCAAGTAATCCTTATAATCTGAGATCCAAAACAAGTCTTACAGCTAGATCTATCAATTGTGGTGATGAACCTGATGAATCACAAAATAAGAATGGTGCCATGAATATGGTGAAGTGCTGCAAAGACCCCGATAAGGAAAGGTTGGTAGCTTGTGAAAATTGTGGCCATTGGTATCATTTACAATGTTTGGGTTTGTCCGATAAGCATTGGGAATTATACCAGTTAAATGAAAATTATTTCTGTACAGATTGTGATCCTTCTTATGATCCGTTCAGTATTGAAGCTTTCGTGGAATGGAAAAGAAGTCAAGAAAATGTTCAAGAAATTGACATTCGTCCTTCTGTGTTGGCAGAGACGTCAACGGGGCAAAGTAATGTTCCTTTTCAAATGTTTGATCTGCTGGCAGAGTTAAGAAAAATCAGTGAGTCACAACATATGGAATTCACAAAAATTAGGGAAACTCAGGAGTCTCAACAGCTTGAGTTTACAAAAATGAGGCAAACTCAAGATTCTATGAGGCAAACTCAGGAGTCTCAACAGCTTGAGTTTATAAAAATCAGGGAATCTCAACAGGAAATTCAAAATTCACAGCAACTACTCAAGCTTGACTTCCACGAATTGAGTACATCGTTACGAAAGGAATTAGCTGAAGTTGCCGAGTCCTGCAAATTAGCAACACGTTCATTACATCAGGAAATGGAAAGAGAAGTGCAAGGACTAACAGAGAAAATCGAGGAAGTCAACACTACTTGTACAGAGAATTCTGATAAACTTGTTGGATTGACTGATCAGATTACAGAATGCCAGAACAATGTTTCAGGGTTGTCTCGGCAAGTTCAAAGACTTGAAGTCGTTGTGAGCAAGGACGAAATAACTAAGAGCGTGGAAGCATGTGAGGAAAATATTACTAAGTTAACATCTAATATTTCGACTAATGTTGAATCAAGTAATCCTGTACAAGTTTACAGTTCTCATGTGAATAGTAACTGTCAACCTGGTATTCCTGCACGGAAACTAACCTCTTCTAAATCATCTGATTCTTCAGCGTGTGATGTTTCTGATGATGAACACAATCGCATTGCTTCACAAAGACACAAACGTTCTAGAAATAATCGAGTGAGAACTAGTAATACTAACAAGTTATGTCAATCAACCCGTTCTTTATATTCTGATGGTTCTGGTCAGGAAAGAAAGAGGCAAGTAAACCAAAAGTCAGCAAATCCGCAGAATCATCGATGTGATTATCCTGACAATTGTATGCGTTCGCTTACTCAAGAACCTCGACGGTTGGTAAGATTGAATGAACTTACTGTTCTTCCTAAATATTCTGGAGATCCTGAAAAATCAAGTCCACGTAACTTTATTAAAACTTTAACGTCCTACTTAGACTTACTGCAAGTTCCTGACATGCAAAGGCTTGAATGTATTACTAATTGTTTTCAAGGACCTGCAGAAGGTTGGTATAATACTCATGTCGATTCGTTTACATCGTACAAACAGTTTGTTGACGAATTTCTGAATCACTACACGTCTTATTCGTTAACTCAGGCTCAATTATCTGAACTTAGAAGTCGTAAATATGATCCTAAATCGACGAGTAGTATGGAAGTTTTTGCTATTCGTACGCATTCAGCATATTATAATTTAGTTGATCGTCCGAATGATGCAGAAGTTATTGATATTTTAATCAATCAGTTGCCCACATCTATTGCACAAACAATATTAGCTGCTAGATTAGTTAAAATGGATGATGTAATTGCGTTACTAAAGAGGTTGGATTTAGTGAATTCAAGATCAAACAAGAGTTTTAATGTTCATGATAATGTACGTGAAAAAAATTTCCGACATGATGGGAATAATTCTAAAAGTTTTACCGACAATAATAGTGCAAGGGCAAAACTGAGAGTTCAGAGTGTTGCTAAAAGTTCATCGTTTGTGAACGATGATGAACCTAATGGAAATCAAGGTTCAAGACGTAACGTAAGACCTAATGATACTGTTCATTTTGTTTCTTCTAGCGATGAAAATAAAAGAATTAAGATTCCACGTACAGATGTTCCGTTTGTTGCTGAAAACCAAGAATCAAACTCCAGCCAAAAGACGATGATATTTAATAGAAATAATAACTTTGGGAAACCTAACCTAACTAACAGACCATATAATCGTTACAGACGTAATGGTGCAGGAACTCAAAATTTCCGGCAAAATAGAAGTCCACAAAGCTCACGATACTTCAACAATAATGGTAGATTTATGAGCAACAGTTTCAATGCCAGAAACGAGCAAGAACAACAGCAATTTACACTGCGTCCTAACTCTCAGTTCTCTAACAATAATTTCCACTCATTCCAACCATGCAGTGTATGTGCCAATTGCGGATATTCGTCTTCTCATTTGTCAACGGGAAACAGTTGCAATGCAACTGCAGTGGCGAATACTCCATTAAATGAAAATGCTCCATCTTTCGATCCAAGAGAAACTTCTTGTAAACAGTTCATTTCTTCTGTCCCTGAAGCAACATTAAACGAACGTCGCGGGTGAACGTGGACCAGTTCGCTCGCACTAACATAATGGAGGGTCCGTCTAAATCATATCGTAGTGATAATATAGGCACAACTTGTCAGTATGCTGTATTAAGTAATTCCGTTTTACCTGAAGTTGATCATTGTTATCCACTTTCAATATTTTTTCAATTAGATTGGTACGAAGATGAACCTACTTGGATTTTAAATGATACTGGTATACCTACTCCTATTACTGATCAACCTTTGATCACAGGAACAGTTTGCGGTATTACGATACAGTGTGTCATCGACAGTGGAAGCCAGTGTAATTTAGTCAGTTATGAATTATGGTGCAGTATAAAATCAATTATTCCGAGTGCCAAACTGGATACAGTGGATCAACTTAAGTTATTGCCGTTTGCAGGACATCAGAAGTTTCGTGTTGCTGGTCGGAAGATTATAAGTATTTCAATTAACTCGGAAGTTTTTACTTTGGAGATGTTCGTATTGAAGCAACTGCATGCTGAATTAATTCTCGGAATACCATTTTTAAGGCAATACAAAGCTGTACTCGATTTTAGAAGAAACGAAATTAGTTTGATGGCGTCTACTGGTTCCGAATTGGTTCAGCCATTTAATTCTAGCAAAATCACAACTGATAGGGATCGCTGCCAGATGCAGGAAGTTACTATAGTCAAAGAAGCAGAAAATTTACTTGTCGTTTCTCTAGATCAGATCACAACGAAGGTGCGGTCGTGTGAATCACTCAACACGGAGCAGCAGTCTCAGCTTGAGAATCTAATAATAGAATACCATAGTTTGTTTTCTGATCGACCCCGATCTGCATTCGTAGAACCTTATCGAATTGAACTAGACACAAAGGAACCAATCAAGGCACCTATATATCCGGTACCGTTCGCCAAAAGAGCAGCGTTAGAAAAGGAACTAGAGAAATGGAAGGCCTGGGGAATAATTAAAGAGATGTCTTCGCCTTATTTAAACCCAGTACATATCGTCCCAAAATCTAATGGTGAGTGGCGTCCAGTGGTGGATTTTCGTCGCCTAAACCATGTAATTTCACCACTTACCCATGTTGAACCTATAAACGAGCTACTTCAACATTTTAAGGGTGCAAGATATTTTTCTTCGATTGATCTCTCCTGTGGATATTTTCAAATACCACTTACGCCCGACTCATATAAGTACACAGCTTTTTCGTATCGAGGACGACAGCACGTGTTTTGTTACTTGCCATTTGGTATAAAATCAGCTGTTTCTGTTTTTGTTGGGAGGATGAATAAGGTGTTTGGACCGGAGACTCATTCATTTCTGATGATATATGTGGATGACATTTTAATATTTAGCCCAACAATAGAGAAACATTTTGAACATCTTGATTATGTTCTACAGACATTGCAGAAGACGAACATGTCCATAAAATTTGCCAAATGCAAATTTTTCCAAACGGAAATTAAGTTTTTGGGTCATGTGGTGTCTGGTTCTGAGATTAAGGTCGATCATGATAAAGACTCAGCTATTCTACAGTTTCCTGTTCCTCAAAACAAAAATTCACTTCGCAAATTTTTGGGACTGGCAAATTGGAGAAATCGTTTTATACAGGGATTTTCAGATATCGCTAGTCCATTATATCATCTTTTACGCAAGAATGTGCCATTTTATTGGACACCTCAGTGTCAAGAAGCTTTCTTGTTATTAAAGAATGCTCTAATTTCAGCACCAGCATTGAGTCAACCCGACTTTGAGTTGAGGTTTTGTGTTTCTGTTGATGCAAGCCAGAAAGGATTAGGTTGTGTACTTTGGCAAGTTGATAATGATGAAATTCGTGTCATACAATACGGCAGTCGTTCTCTTAGAGGAGCAGAGATTACATATAGTACACACGAATTGGAATGTTTAGCTATATTATTTGCTCTGGAGAAATTTGCTATATATCTTAAAGGAACTGATTTCAACTTATATTCAGATCATAAGTCGTTGTCTTGGCTTAAAACTGCACAATCACTTAATTCTCGTCTTACGAGATGGGCTCTCAAACTGCAGTGTTTTGATTTCACGTTATATCATGTTCCAGGAGTTTCGAATAATATTGCTGATACTTTGAGCAGATTTCCGCCTTGTACTACTTATTCTGCACTTGATGATAAATTATATATCAATCAAGTAATTATGGAAGATTCACAAGATGATACTTCTTCTATTTGGTTAAAAGCTCAACGAGCAGATGAAAAATGCAATAATGTAATTTCTCACCTGGAAGATAGTACAACGGATAAAGAGTTTACAAAGTATCTTCTTCACAACAAAATTCTTTTTTATAAACCCAATTCAGATGAAATTTGTAAACTTGTAGTGCCACGTGAGCTTATACCTTTGGTATTGCACAAAATGCATGATTTAAATGGACATTTTAGTTATCAGAAGGTTTTAGCAGCTTGTAGAAGGGCATATTTTTGGCCGTACATGAGAAAATCAATTAGAAATTACCTGAAAGATTGCTTAGAATGTGCACGAACAAAGATTGTAGGTCGGCCGTTGCGGAGAGATGAATATCACGTCGATTCTCACCAACCTCACGATTTCCTCTCTATTGATTTAATCGGAAAATTACCAAGATCACGTACATATGAATATCTCCTCACAATTGTAGACGTTATGTCAAAGTTTGTTATGATTTATCCGTTAAGAAAAGCGACTGCCAGGGAAATTATCAATCGTTTTGAAGAACAATATTTTAAACATTACCCTGTATGTAATGTATTATTATCAGATTGTGGAAGCCAATTTACATCAAATGAGTGGAAAGCCTACATGGATTCAAGGAAAATTAAGCATATTACTACCACTACATACAATCCGAAATCTAATCCTATTGAGAGGTACAATAAGGAGATTGTTAGGTTACTGCGATTATTCTGCAATGATAATCACACCACTTGGTATCCAAAAATAAATTCTATTATTCAGTTATTAAATCATTCATGCTCTTCAGTTACCGGATTATCTCCTAGTGAACTTTTCTTACATGAAGATATGAAGGACTCAATATTTGAAGAAATCGGCTGGCCAGAACAAATTAAATCTTTGCCATGGAAACGCAAATTGTTTTTAGCAGAAATCAGGACTAGACAATCTAGAAGAAGTAGAAAGATTAAGAATGCATTGAACTCGATCAAACTTCAAACAGGAGATTTGGTTATGATAAAAAATAGGCAAGTTAGTTCTAAAATTAACAGCCAGATTCATAAATTGTTCAACTTGTATATTGGGCCATTCCTTGTCAAGGAAATTAAGGACAATAATGCAATTCTTTACACAATGAACCAGCAATATTATGACAAGGTGAACTTTTCAAATCTTCGAGTGTTTAACTGTTCGGAAGAAAAGAGGAATCAACTCTTGTCTGAAAATTAAATTTATGAGAGTAGATACTGGAAAAGGGAAACCATTCTGTTTATTATTTTGTACAATTGAATGTTCTATTATGATCTGATTTGTTATTACCTGTTAGGCACAAATCTGTTTATGTGCAAGTTGTTGTCGAATGTCAGATAATATTGTGCATTTGTAACTTTGTTTTAGTTATGTTGATAACATCTGACTGATTTATAAATGAAAACTCCTCCTCGTTGTTTCGTAGTTTTCATTTTCCCGGAGCAGGGGAATGTTGTGACGGTTCTGTGAATCCGCACAATATAATTATATGTTTATTGAAATTATTAATTTCATATTATAAAAATCACTTTATATTAACGTTTAAAAAAATGTATAATTATTACTTTGTACAACGTTAATTATGTTTTATGTTATTCATTGCACTATACGCTGTAAACGAGATATTTATAATTCTAACGTTGCTATAGCAACGAGAATCAATAGTCAGTATGTAGTAGTGTGTCTGACAAAAATGGAAATATAGGTAATAGTGAACTGCATATTGCTCAGTTATTTCACTAATATATAGACCTATAGAAGTTGTATCTTCACCTTCGCGTTTTAGTTGTAATCGTGCAAATAATTGACTTGTGAACGTCACAAACTTGACAGCACCCAAATCAACTTCTTTTTCCACCCTTTGTTCAGCCAAAAAGTCAAGTTCGTTCTAAAGCTCATTGGCCACAGTGCTTCTGAGGTAGATGCTGAGACGGCGAAGGCAGGATGCTGGGATTGTAACCGCAATCAATGCTAATTTCTAAAGTTCCCGGAAAGCCAAAGGATAAAGTCCGAGAAGAGTCAACAATTATGACAAACTTTTAATTTCACTTCGGCTTTCTTCATCATATCGTTTAATAAGCTAACAAAATTACATTTTACAGGGTGAGCCATGCCCCCCTTAGCCCCCCTGGAACCGTCCTTGGTCACAACTCCTGTTTCCATTTTCTAGCATCCTTATTTTTAAAGAAAATGTGCAATTTTACGTCATGAGCAGCGGAAGAAGAGTGTAAAGTAGCAAAGAAAAAAATGACAACTGGACAATGTGTTTGACCAAGACTCGACGTCCATCATCTTTCGTTACGGACTCTGGAAGAAGACATTGCTGGGAAGAAGAAAGGAAGAATGGGGGTGGGGGTGGAAGGGGGAGAAAAGAAGAAAACAGCTGGCACTCAAAAGTAGTCTGGAGAGGAAGAACAAAAGACAAAGAGAGCAATAAGGAGATGAGGGGGGAAGAAAACGCACAAAAAACGCATTTGGTGCGAGAGTGTTCAGTGGTCGTGATTCTATGTACATAAAAGGTACGTGGCTACATTCGAGGGTTGTTTGTCCTTGTTCGTTGAGAGTCAAAAGGCCCACTGTCGCGGCACGTCGCTGTCGTCGTTATGTTGATGGTTTCTGTGAAAAACTGAAAGTTAGAAGCAACGAAGTTAACCCCAAAATTGAAATTTCTATTTGTGCCCTCAAAGATCTTAACGATTTGACCAACATTTCATGGAATTTCCGTCACCATAAAATACCTGACGGAAATATACAGAGACACAATATAAACGCGCTGTAAAAAAAAAAAAAAAAAAAAAAAAAAAAAAAAAAAAAAAAAAAACCTGAACGTGAGTCCACGTGTATTTTGAAGAAGTGAAGAACTGCATAATAGCTGAGTGCCAAAATATGAACGCTCAATATTATCTAAAGGAGATGCATTGGAAGGGGGTGCATCTTATACGTATTCTGAACTCGCGTATGTATTATACCCGTGACGTCATATGCACGGATCATCTTATAAGAGACATATTTTTAAAGAGGGAGAGATAAAAAGGGGAGAGAGAGAGAACGATGGAGGAGGGAGAGAAAGAGGAGAGCGAGGGAGAGGTGGGATAATAAATAAAATAGACAGAGACGGAGAGAGAGAGAGAGAGAGAGAGAGAGAGAGAGAGAGAGAGAGATAGACGGAGAGGGAGGGGGAGGAAAGAGAAAGATGAGAGGGAAAGGGGACAGATCGGAGAATATAAATAAAAGTAGCACACAAAGAGAGAGAGAAAGAAAAAGAGAGAGAGAAAGAGAGAGAGAGAGAGAGAGAGAGAAAGGGAGGAAAGAGAAAGATGAGAGGGAAAGGGGACAGATCGGAGAATATAAGTAAAAGTAGCACACAAAGAGAGAGAGAGAGAAAGAAAAGAGAGAGAGAGAGAGAGAGAAAGAGAGAATGATTCGCAACAAAATATTTCACTTGCATGTAAAGTCCTCCATTTTTTTTACTCATTTTAAAAATTGTGTTCGTCGGAAACTGCGACCTCATCAGCCCCTCCGTTGGTTACGCCCTTCTAGAAAACGGACTGACCATATACTACTTTTTTATCCAGCTCAGTTCTTCTTGTAAAGAATGTGGATGAAAGAAAGTGTTGAGCGAAACGAACCGGGAGTTGGCCACACTTCCCTCAACAATACAGGCAGTTGGAAGGCATTCTTAGAAGAAAACAAAAGAGAATAACCTATGGTATTTTAAGATACATGAAACTACCGGAATAAAAAGCTAGCAATGACCTCTCAGGGTGCTTGTTTATTTTTTCAACTTCAACATCAACATCCATAAAAATATCCCCATGTGCAATACTAACACAGCTTATTCAGTTTACAAACACGCACTTATCTTCCACACGCACCAGTTAATAGACGCATTCTTTTCATACTTCATATCTACATTCGGGCTCGAGCTAACGACACATGATTACAACTGTGTCTTTTGTTCCACACCCGAAACTCCTTTGCCTCCTGCAGAGCGTCTGTCGTTCCACACACGCCAGTTCACGAATTCCCTCGCATATTCCTCTCTGGCGCCACAACTGGCGTGGAGACTAAACAATTTGGAGTTGCGGGCTCCTAACAGTCGAATTTGTTTACCGAAAACTTTTTTTTCCAGCACCGCATAGCACAAAAGAGAAAGCGAACGCTAGGCAAATGAATGTTCTTGCTATGCATTACTTCTCACTGTAAATTCTGTGGGAATGGTACTGTTTGAAAACCATGGTAAAAGCATCGCAACATATATTCAGCGGCCTAGCAGGATGAATCAGCAGAGGCAGTCGTGTTTAATCCAGCGGAAAAGAAAATGGCATTCGCGGAATGAACGTTTATAAAAATAAGCATGTGGAGACAACAGTGGTAAATAGCAGTTGTCGAAGACTGAGACACTATCGAAGTTGCAGAGGAAAAGTGACGTAAGAAGACATACAGACGAATGAAGGAAAATAGAGATAAAAAAGAGTGAACTGGGAAGAAAGAAGAAAGAGTTAGAGAGTAAGAAAAATAAAAAGAGCGTGAGGTTTAGGAAAGAAAGAAAGAAAGAAAGAGAGTGATGGATAAAAATATAAGGAGAAAACTAGGAAGAGATAAGAGATGGAAACATCCATAGAGTAAGACAAAAGAAAGGTAGAAATAAGGAAAGAATGAGTAACCGAGGAAGACAGAAAAATGGAGAGAGGAAGATAAAGTGAAACGTAAGGATGGAAAAAAGAGAGATTGGAAGAAAAATGGATAAAGAGAGGGTGAAAAATTAAGGAAAGAACAGTAAAGAAATAGAACAAGGATAGAAGAGGAGGGAAAAGAATCAAGGATGGGCAAATGCGTGTGTGCATCTGTCAGAGAGAGAGAGAGAAAGAGGGGGAGGGTGAAAGAGAGTGAATTTAAGATCTAGTGAAATGAGCTAACCCAAACTGAACTCCGTGTCTACAGTCCTCCGAGGACCAGGGTCTGCCAACGGGCTTTCTCATTGGGTGACGCGTGTTCAATGGATCGAGCCCCATCGCCGCTGTTTTATGGCTTTCGTGACAGGAGCGCACTACTTTTTCTTTTCAATGAATTTCCCCAACTGTCCTCATAATGCTGGGTCAACACATAAATTCGGGGGCTTCCATCGAGAATAGAGCTGGGGATTGATTGTTCGCACCAAAGACAATAGCAATAACCATTTGGCCACGCTGGAGTCTAGTGGAATGAAAGACGTGGTAAATAATAACAAAAAAAAATCAACACGATTGGTCAGTTCATGATTATGAGATGTAATAATAGTAAAAACACGACCTACCATACAAAACCAATTAACAGTGATAAAAAATGTGCTTGGTTGAAACACCAGAATAATGCGAATGACCTTATACAATACATGCTTCAGGCCTTTTCCAATGACCTTCTAAAGGTTCGAATCCAGGTGCAGGCACATTGCACAGAATTTCGGATCCTAATTTAAACTGTAGATCCATCCCGATTAGCGATATCTTCTTACACAAAAGAGGAAATTTGAAATGATTACTTAGGTAGTATCACAATAATCTGTTACACTTGAACTATTGTACTCTTAGGAGTTGGGTAACTTCATAAAGAGTAACGTGTTACAGTTACCGTTAATTGCTTCCAAAAGCAAGTCGTTACCGTTACTTTGTCGTAAAATGAGGACAGTTAACTCTTTACACAAGTATCACTTCTGTCCAGTGGCGGCGATTGGGTGCCAAAACTGGGGGGGGGGGGCAAGGACAGTATATTTCCCATTGTATATAAGGTTTACCATAGTGCGGTGGCAAACGTGGTGAAAAGTGTGTGTGTGTGTGTGGGGGGGGGAGCCCTCTCGTCCCTAATCATCCTCATGTACGACATGGAAAGAAGGTTGACACTTCGGTGTCTTCGGAAAAAATCGTCCCTTACACCACTTGAATTTATCAAGGTAGCATAAGTAAGTAAGTCAAAGTAACGAAGACTCCCATTGTTCAGTACAGTACTGTAATATAATAATACAATTACAGTTGCTCGCTAGATGGCAGTGAGGTTTGCCACGTGAAGTACGCGTCATATGTATGACGTAATAGGACTGAACTCTGTCTTCGTGTGTGTGTTCGCCAGCGCGGCGCGCCCACACGTGGTGGTACTTCGTCGTAGTACAAATTGTGTTTTTTGTGTACACTATCCGTTATTATAATACGAGTACATGTTTGTGTTCATGAGCTATGAGAGACTTCATTCTTTCACCCAACACCAGATCAACACACTCCTGGACTTGGAAAAGTTACGCCAAGTGTTTTAATGGTGTAACCCCGCTTCACCCTTGTACATATATTTGTTCACTGTATTCAAACCTTTTCCCCCCAAATGAATAGTTTATATTTTGTCAGACTGCAAGGTTTGTCTAAGTCTACTTTATGTCAAGTTAGGCTAACCAGGACTGGACCTACGATTCAGAGTGAGATCGGGACAACTCTGCAATGCAGGAATCGAACCTGACACACCTTGATTACAAGATGACTGCGCTATTGGGAAGGCCATGTTGTCACTTGGAAATTCCTCGAAATTGTATCTCAAGATGGTATCAAATGCAGTACTAAATCCACATAAGAGATTTGCTGATGCATTTTGAAACTCTTGCGTGGCAGTTGATAGGTGCGTTGGAATTCTCAGAAGGTGTAGGACATTCTTGCATCCCGACCCAAAGTTATAATTATTAGATAGTGCAGAATCATTCTCTGTAATTGAGGAGTCCCCAGCGTCCTGTCCTCTCGCTTTCTTGTTGAGGTCTTCAGGTGTTGCCAGATGTGAGAAAATTATGTTGGCTCAAGTACAGAAGACTTTCTGGCTACATTTGTTGCTAGAATTAGGTTTCTCTTCTTCAAAGTAATGCCTTATTGCAGAAAAGTAGACTTCTCAAACCATGTGTACATTGCGGTAATTCGAGATCAGGCACCATCAGTAAAGCTGAAAAAGTGCTCTTGCGTGCATTGGCTTGTCCAGGGCTGCAAAATGCGGATAACGGATATCTGGGTTTCAAATTATCCGATACACGTTTCGCATGCAAAAGATAATCCGGATATCCGAAGATAAGGATGTCCGAATATCCAAACGGATATCCTCATAATCCGAATATCCGGATAGTACGAATATCGAGATAATCCAAATATCCTGATAATTCAGATATCCGGATAGTACATATTTGATGAAGAATTTTTACAAAATCCGTAGAGTGAAATGCGAAAGTGACAAATAAAAGAATATGTGGATGGCACGTGAAACGGATAGAGAATAAAATTCTCCGGATAATGCACACATCGGTTATCCGGACATTTCGGATAATCCGATTATCGGATATCCGGATAATTTGGATATCAGAATATCCGAAATCCGGATAAAATTTTATCCGGATTTGGCAATCTCTACAGCTTATTTGTAAGATGGCTTATGAGTGACCCCTTGCAATTTAGTCCTTTTTTAATAGTCAGCCAAATATTTTGCCATCATTTTCTACATTTGCAGTTGTTTAGGA
This sequence comes from Lepisma saccharinum, assembly GCF_977018435.1. NCBI lineage: Eukaryota > Metazoa > Arthropoda > Insecta > Zygentoma > Lepismatidae > Lepisma > Lepisma saccharinum. Next base: position 65,632,444 of record NC_139232.1, read on the forward strand.
ATGCAGAACGAAAGAGCTATAACATCATCTGAAACAATATGTACTTCAATCTCGCTCTTTGGTGTTTCAACAGATGTATAAGATCAACTATTCCCTTCCCATTCCTTACTTCTTCCCGTAGTTCCCATGCCAATCCTGCCGACCCCTGTGCTGAAGTGGTTAGCCCAGCGCGCTACGATGCCAAGGGCTCCTGGTTCAAATCTCGGCCTCGACATGGGTGTTATTTGTGAGTGTCCGCTCATCTTCAGTAGCTCAATGATGAACGAAACCTTCCTCAATTTGATTGATTGCTTGATTGAATTATGTTATTTTACGTAGCTTTTATGCCCCTTTTGCCTAATCGCGACGATGGATAAGGGTGACGATATGATGAAATTGATGAAAGGATACTGACAAGGAACACCCATGCAAGGCCAGGATTCGAACCCAGAATCTGTGATAACCAGTCCGGCTCGGAAGTCGGCCCTTCCTTAATTTGTAGACACTAGTTACGTAGTAATTCCTATCTAATACCACCGAGACCATGCGAGATATAAATATGAAATTTAGAGAGCTGAAAGAGAGAATAATCTACTTTCACTATTCTATTGTTGTCATGAACAATTGAACACAATCGACACCCGTCGATTCCTCACCCCCATCATAGTTGAGCCGGGACAATGTGGTTGGAAACTGTAAGCTTGACAGTATGTATATTTTCCAGTTTATGACAATATCACACAATCGCCTGGCAACACTGAATATGAAAAAAAATGTTAAAGAAATAAAATGAGCCTATGGCTGCAAAGGACAAAACGGGTCACCATAGAACGTCGAAAAGGTTCCTATGAGAACAAAAACCATACGACATTCCATACAACGCTAAGATCCATCATAATTTCAGTACCCGCTCGCCCTACAAGCCAAAATTACACGACAAGAGGTTTTTCTTTCTCCTTCCCTCTTGTCTACAGCAAATTTAGGTGTCCACGACGAAAGACAACCGAACTAGGAAAGTCACAGACGGACAGTCTATACTTAGTGACGGAAGGGGGCGTGTTGTTCTGTGAAGAGAGAGGACATAACGCAGCGAAAAGAAGATTCGAAGAGAACTGATTCTTTCTAGTTCTTTCTTGGTGTTTTTCTTGCGGCAACGCTGGAACATTAACCTACAATTACACTGTTCTTAACCTGGGCTCCATTTTTTCTCCCCTTCGGAGCCAGAGGATATGGTGCGATTTCGGCTCTGCAAGTGTGTTATTAATATCTTCTTTCTCTTCTTTCGCTCGTCGGGATCATAGGATTCTTCGGCTGCTCTGATTGGTTCGGGAGAAGTCAAAATGGCAGCGGTGCAATTGCACCTGCCGGACTGAGGTTTTGGTACGGGGAAGGTCTTGCATCTTTTCTGTACATGGAAAGGGTGAACGTAGCGCACCTAGTGCTAAAACTTGTAAGTTGTTCTTTTCCTACTAGACCAGTGGTTCTCAACCTTTTTCAGTCCGGGACTTACCTTGAAGAATATTACACCTTACGGGACCCATAAGCATGGGCGCCGGCAGAATTACTTGAAGGGATGTGCACCCAGTTTATAATCATATTTTTGCTAACATCGAGTACTTTAGGAAGCCCTCTTTTACGTTTTGCTTCAACAAATTACACATACTTCATTCTAGAAAAGTAAATTTGTAATTTAAAAGACTAATTAACTCTAGTCTAACATCTAAATAAACCCACATGCTGAAATTGAAAACAAAAAAGTTTGTAATCCAAGCAGTCTCGATAGCAATGCGAAATGATGACAGTCGACACCTCTCGGCAACCGCACACGCGCGCACACGCACACAGGCTGTCGGAAATAGCAAGCGACACCTTAAGTCGACATGCATGTGACACACAGATAATTAAGAACTCATTGCTGCGACCCAAACAAAATCGACAGATATCCGATTTCCTTGAGTTAAACATCAGACAGATGCCGGCAAAAAGCAATGGTAGAGTCCGAATTACAGAAATGTAGAGTTTAGACTACGTACAACACGGGTTGAATTTAAATTTTTAAAACAATATCTTAGTAATTTAAATGTAATAGTTTTATAAGACACAGTAAATAAATTCTCGAGCCCGACTTCGCGACCCACCAAACGTCCTCTCGGGACCCAGAAGTGGGTTGCGCCCATAGGTTGAGAAAAGATGTACTAGACAGTAATGTCGCCAGGAAAAGTGAGTGAGGAGGCAAGTATTGGAAACAGGGATTTATTCACACCCCGCAACACCACCCTTAAATTTCCTCAACAACACCCGTAACATTTTTAACAAAGGCCCAGTCTGTGGGCATTTTGACTCGAAATTTACCCTTGCAGCACCCTAAATTTTGACTTACACCTTCCCAAATTGAAAATTTTGGATAAACCCCTTTATTGCAGACAGTGGCGGATCTTGAAAATCACCCTGCGTTGAGGGGCTCCTGAGTTAAAGAGAGCCCTCCCTGGTTGGATACCTGGTGGAGGCACACAGTGGTTCGTATGGCTCTTGAAACTTTAGGTCCAGTCCCGATTAGCCTTTCTGTGCATAAAGCCGACTTAAAAACAAACTCAAAATACAGTTCCCCAAACAGTTGGTTTCGCACCACAGACATTACAGAAGTTTGCTTCTAATCATAGGTAATTTTCTTGTACATTAATTTCTCAAGAGATGTCGCTGAAAGTTTGACGTAAGTTTACATAAAGTAAATAGCAACGTTTTTATACTCAACGCCCCAAATTCTCTACGTACATGCAAAGAATAAATATTAATATGAAACATAAACGAGTATAAAACAACGTCATTTCACTAATTAATAGAACATCACGATACTTGAAATACGTGCGTACAGTATTTGCAAAATGATCATCACCCAGAAACCACTGTTTTGTTTCATGATGTAGAAAAAACCAGCAGACTACTTTTAGATTTCTACCTTACTATTATATTATTATACTATTCATCACACTGTAGGACGATGTAACTATATTATTATTATTTATGTATTTTTCTTTCAAATTTACCTTGTCGATACGTTATCCTTCTTTTTTAACATGCAATATTACTTGGCATGATACCTTATGTGCTGGAAACTAACTTACAGACAAGTTATGAATCTCGATTTATGTACTGGTTGTTGGGGGATATCGCCACCAGGGCAATCTAATTTATTCGTGGGTGTTTGAAGGGAGTGGGTGGACAATTTGTCCCTCTCTTGATGTCTATACGTGACGTTCCCCTAGGAATGGGGGATCGAACTAGTGACCTTTAGATGTCCCAATGGGTGATGTAGCTCACTGATCATTCATCCTCTATTCTAGAGCAACTCGCTACTCATGGTGAGCTTGATGGTGAGGTGCAAGAGGCGATGATTATACACTTGATGGCAAAACATAACACTTGAGTTTAAACCCCTACAGACTGGATCAGCGTGGTGAATGGAAATAAATACCTGTTTTTCACTGTGTGGAGGTGTTCCCTCGAGGTGTCGAACCACGGACTTGATTAAAACGAGGTGCCTGTTTGTAGTGCAAGTCTGGAAACCCAGACTTCACTCCCTTCTCCTAGACTTTTATATCGTACTTCTGCATCCTCTGACTGATAGTTTAGAACTGACCACTGACCTCTCTCTCCCCAGACGTTTATTCAGATTGATTTTACTAAGCAAATTCAGAGTCAGACCTCTGGCCTCGTTTTCGCCTGTTTACATGTTTACATCGCTGATGACCAGGAAGAGCTTACGTAATGTCTGACACTGCATTCCTGCTTGGCAAGTTCCCATCTGGAAATGATGGCTGAATAACTGGGATTTGAAAGTTCATTGTATCGATATTTCTACAGATTGTTAGGTATAAACAAGCAATCTTACACCAGACAAAGTTACTCTGCCTCTGCACTAACATTCATAAATGTAACTTGCATAAATCATATTTGGGATAAAAGTTGGCGTAATTACTTAGCATATTTTACCTTTGCGGACCGGGAAGGGGTCATTCTTTTACATTTGCCAATAGGCCTTGTGATTTTTCATTCTTAAAACCTGTATTCAAAAGTCTGGCGTTTGGAGGGGGTGAAAGCCTTGTCCCTTAAAAACAGGTCTTATCAATTACTTCTTAGCCATTAAGCAGCATTAAACAAATGTTGCCAGTAATGATTTGGAAAATCGACGACTTTTCTCGTTAAAGAAAAAAAAAGAGGTGCATGAACTCTCAGACCACTGAGATTGTCCCTTTTTTGGTCTTTTGCCGTGTCTTGAAACACCGCACGGATTCTGTCCCATAAAAAAAGAGATGGTTCTCCATGCCTCACCAGCTCATAAGGAAGAAGGGAAATGGAATTTCTATGTTCGCCGATGAAGAGAGGTGGCCTAATTGCTTTTGGTACGAGTCGCTACAAGAAGCTGCCATCATTCAAGGGTCTCTACCTGTGGCACCTCTGGAGATAAGCAAATCCGCCCACAGCTGCACCTCGGCATACGAAATGCCTGCTTAGGGCTGCCAGTGGGATGCAACCGTCGCCATTGTCTCGAGAGCTGTTGGTCTTCCTCGCTGTGTAGCGGGTCTGCACGAAAGTACGCAATTACATGCAAATTCTACACTGGATGGTATGCGGTACTGAAGCAGTTTGGTCTTCTGTGAATGGGAATTCTCCATAATCATAATATGAGGTTAAAAATAAGCCAGAATATATTATCGTATACTTCCTGTTTGGGATGGTATTCATGTTAAGGTTTCTACCTATAGAAGTCTCAGCATTGCTATGAAATTTGAGACGACAACGAGACAGAACTCTGTAAAACCGAGACGAGAGGAAGTGTAGTGTTATGGCTCGTGGTTTCTTTCCACACTGTGGTGGTAAAACTTAGCTAAACCAAATTTACTTCCCCACTGGACTTCTTTAGATCTACTGAGCGGATATATACCTAATTATTTTACAATATACACGTGTTTTGTTTATCGTAATTGCGACATTGATCCATTAGTGCCAAATGTGAAGCTTTGCAGCGCGATTGCTTACACTCAGGATAAAATTGTTTATCAAGGGCTCGTTGCGTCGAAATGAGGCGTTGCCTTAATTGACTTTTATACGCTGCGAAACTTTGTGCGGCGCTACGCTGTGACTAAGACTTGCCCTTTGAGATCTAGACGAGACGAGACGAGACTGGGAATGAGACAAACCTCCTCACACACGGGACAAGACGACACGGTACCAATTTTGTTTTTTGAGTGAAGAAACCTGACTCGGGTCTTGTCTCGATATCAAAACTCCAATCTCGCTCCGGTTGACATACGTTAGAATGTTAGCATACGTACCGAAAAATATACTGTACCTTGGTATTTCTATTGTACACATATTAGTATAGGTGAAGTAATATAATCTTATTTTTATTATTGATAATTATAATAATAACAAATATCCCGTGGCGCAACAGCCCGTGAGGGCAAGACCCTACCTACCGACTGCCGGACTCACTCCCACCTGCTAAGGTAAGGGGATCATTCAACCAGTTACGGGGTGACGTGTGGTCAGCACGACGAACACTCAATCGTTGTATTATTGATAATAATAATATAATTTCACGTATTCGATTTCCTGGTATATTACGTGTCAGGGTTTACATCTGGGAAGAATGTAAGTTCGTATTTAGAGGGGGCAAGTTTAAATTTAGAGCTAAAATGACCATAAATTCGGACTTCGTGAAAAAATTTAGGGGGTGTGGAGGAATTTTTTTGGGGGGGAGTGGTGTTAGGGGTGTGTGGATAAGTCACTGTTAACAGTGACGTGATTGTTGAATTTTTGTTATAGTTTCTTCTTTTTAACGTGCACTGGATACAACAGGAAAAGTTATGAAACCAGACTGATGGAGGGGTCCGTAAGTCAGTATCCCCTCCACTACCCACAAGAGTTCCAAACAAATATCACCCAAAAGCATCTCCACCCAGCGAGTGAAGGACAGATGCCTCCTTGGTTTGTGGTAGCCGTCCGTCGTTGACACAGGTGCTTTTGTCAACAGATGTATTTCAACCTCGCACACACGAACACGCATGAAGGCAAACAACACATACGACGAAACAGAACGCAGAGAGAAAGAAAAGAAGCTCTCGAAATCAACAAGCACACGATTCCTTTGTTGGGGCTCGAGGTCTTTGACATTGTTGGGGGTTGTCTTCTCTTTCGGTTTACCTTCCCATCACCCAGTTGCTCCATCAATTTGTGAAGGAAGGCTATACTTTAATTATAAGGCCATTTTACGCTCACTCATAAACTCGTGTAACCGTGCACCTGTTTTTTTTTCGCTTACACTTAAAATCATTACTGCTTCTGGTGTTTGACGTTCGATCTGTTGTAGTCCAACCCAGATGTCCTCTTGTAAAATGTGTTTGCTGAGGTCGAAGTGCCGATATAAAAAAAAATCTGTCTGAGACAACAATAGGTAATTGTGAGGGAAAGAAAGAGACGTTCAAAGTCCACAGGTTATTGGCAAGATTTATGTTTTGTACATGCAGGAGAGGACTTTTTTTATTAGGTATTATTCTGTGTTGGCATTTGTAGCTAGTTCTACTTTGTGGTTTTCTTTCCCTAATATTTACAGATATAATATTTTAGCGTTTAAAAATTTAGCATTTTAAGAATACAAATTAATTAAATTTTATCAATTGGAAGCTACTTTAGAACGGAGAATTCGACGGTAAAAAAATCATCGTTTCATATGGTGAATTATCTATATTTACCAGTTTTCAATTCTTGAAAATGACTAAACTTCATGCCGCAACAGTCCTCTAAAGTTCAGCGACCTACATAGCGGCTTTTTAATTTGGGTGACGCGTGTTCAGCTCATTGACTCCCATCACTGCTGTTGTCTGGCTTTCAAGACCTCCCGCTACTTCCTCTTTTCAAGTAACTCCCCAATAGTTCTCACGAAATTTTGTAGGCTCCCACCGGGACCAGGGATCGCTCGCACCAAAGGTAAAAGAGCTACTAGCCTCTTGGTTGTGCAGGAGCCTCAAATTGACTGAAGTGTTACGTTTAGGCCGTTCGCCGCCTTAAACTGCTTGGCTGCAAGAGGATGTGTATGAGGAATGGAATACATTACGCTCATTGCCCTTTGCCAGAATCCGCACAAGCAAGGAAGGAAGATCACGCACGAGCCAGCAAAATATCTAAACACTGATAATGATATACCCAAAGTGTCACCACTGTACCTGGTTTCCTTCGTGGTTCCTCGGCTGAGTCACGACGTGACACTGTATCGGTCCATCGAAGGTGTACTCTGTAGGTTCGCCCAAAACTTCTAAATGGACCAACTTAACACTGTCACTCGCAACACACTTCGCGCTTCGCTCTCTCGATCAAGACCATCTTGGCGACCTCTTGACACCCGGAGACTGCTGGCGTTTCTGATTACACAGCATTTTATTTACGGCTCATGACATGCCACCTCCCCCTGAAAAGAAATGGAGCTGACCAGGTGACAATCCCATTTCTTTATTTACAAATATATATATATATATATATATATATATTGTTTAAACATGTACAATGACCAGTCCCTGAATAAATGATTGCACCCCGTATATAATATATATATAGAACATATAAAATTAAAGTGAGATTAGTGAACATTACTATATACGCAAACTGATATGCGACATAAATCATTGTATTTTGTAATTTTAACACACTCAGTAAAAGTTTAACACAAATTATTTCAGATTCCCTTTATAGCTTATGGCACACAATGGCTTTTGTACTAAATTTTAATAATCACTATTCAAGGTCGTATGTGCACGTATTTTAACACTCACTGGAAGTTTAACGAACAACGCTTTCTCTTAACGTTTCGTCTGTCTGCGGTCCCGGGTTCGAATCAAGGCTTGGGCACGAATGTTCTTTATGTGTGTCCCTTCACCAATTTCATCATATCATAACTCTTCCTCATCTTTCCGATAAGCCAAAGTGGCAAAAAAGCAAAGTAAAATAAACCAAATCATTCACAGTCTGTCCGTTTTAATTGTACCGGCTGAGAAAAAATCATTCAGCGTCCGCACTACGGTCTAAGGCGTCAGGCTTTGGGCTTGGGTTACGGGACGCGCACTGGTTCGAATCTTCTGGGGAAAGCGTAACAACTTCTCTTCTGAGATTTCGACCTGTATATGGGACAGGTGGCCACTTACATCGTGAGGAAATTGGTGAGCTACGAATAAGTAGCGTAACCCGGTCATGAACACATACAACAACGACTAGGGGGTTCGTCGTGCTGACCACACGTCACCCCGTACCGTATCTGCTTGGATGATCGCCCACCTCTGCTGAGGCACGTGGGAATGAGCCCTAGTGGGGTGTTGCACAAACTAAATGAAATAATCTGTGGTCTCACCTTCCGGATATTTTGTGACTATTTATCCTCTGGTTATAGAACTTGGGAAACGAAACATAGAGGGGGTGTATTATGTTGAACCATTAAATTTGTGATGAGTAGGGCTAAGCTCTAAGAATCGCCAAAATATGTAAAGTGAAAACAGCACTTATGACCTAAAATTGCTTTAATGTGGATTAAAAAGTAAAAGTATGCCCTAACAGCAATACAAATTTCTAAGTAATGGTGTTTTCTCGCATGACTTACTTAATGGCGTGACCTATTTATATAGGAATAATAAAGAAAAAAGTCGAAATATGAGATTTGGAAGCGTCTATTTATTGCATGTGTATGTTAGGATAATAGAATGCCTGGAGTTTCCTCACCCTATAACCAACTTTGCTCCCCTGCTTTACCCAGCTCACAGGTCAAAGAACTGAGGATTCATACCTCTGTGAAACTCATCTTTAGTGAACACACATAAGCCCTAATGAAGTATCTCAATAGTGCTGAAGGGGCTCAAACATCAGCCTCCTTAGACGGCATTCTTTGCCACCTAACGCTTCTTTGGTGCCTTGACTCTCAGCCAGCATAATCCTCTGTCGGGAGTTGTGCTGCGTCCTGCCCATGTGTGTTTGTGATCGACTTTCACAAATTTCATCCTATCGTTCTTCACACCTACCTTCACAATTAGTCAAAAGTGGCAGAAAAGCCATGTAAAACTCATAGGAGGATATAAAGGCTAAAATGGGCTAATAGGGACTGAATCTAGTGTGTAAAGTGGGATTCGAACCACTATGGGCCTCCACCGTGTATCGAACCCCTGACCCTTTGTTTACAAGGCGACGTAAGTAAAGCAGATCTATCAATCATCTTTATCCAGTGGCGCAACCACGGCGTGACATTACTCCCCCCCCAAACTTGGACGGAAATGAGTTCTAGAGGAGGACAAACATTGAAGGCTAAGGGTACCTGCAGGGGGCAATTACCGCCCCAATTTCAAATTTTATGCAAAAAAAAAAGACATTTCGTAAAAAGTTTCTTATTCGCTTCGCTCGCAATATCCGGCGGGAGTCGGCCCTGGGCGTCAAACGATCTAAATGAAAAACGTTGTAAAAGAGAGAATGCCATGGCACCTCGTGAAATTATTTGCGCCCTATTAAAAAATATTGATTTCAGTCTGCAAAAGAATTTGATCTAAAAATATTCTTACTCGCTTCGCTCGCAATTTACGATTGTTTTCTGTAATGCATTGTAAATTACCAGAGAGAGAAGTGAGACTTCTCTTAATTAATTTTATCTTCAATGCATGAACAATTATTTTGAGAAAAGGGAGCGCACACATTTGAGAGACAATTTATGTAATTTTTGCTTTTGGTTTATTTTCAGATTGATGAATCGATTGTGTAATGTATTTAATGTTGTATGTATATGTATTAAAGAAACTTTGCATACGTACACAATTTAGTGTTGGCATGTTGCATATGCGTTTCTTATTTTACGTCGCTCCATGTTGCATATGTGTGAAACATACATAGGCTATATCGTGCATGAAAGTTATACATGTTAATGTAAAAAAAGATTATCAAGCACTTTCTGTCTTTCAAAAATAATCTCTGTGCTTGTTTTCCATTATTAGTGTGAAATTGAATGTGTCGAAATATTAATTCAAATAGTTTGTTCGAAAACAAATGCTTTAGCACCGTCTTCTACCTCTTTTTGCGTAATTTACGAGGATAATAACGTCTTTGATACTACTACTACTACTACTAATAATAATAATAATGTTATAATAATAATAATAATCATTATTGTTACGTTTGTCTAGGTACTTGCCCCCGCCCCAGACAAAAATTCGTGGTTGCGCCTCTGACTTTATCCATCTCATCATTCATTCAAAACGCCCGCCAAACGTGGGAGGAAAGCTAGTAAAATAAAGTAATTCAAATTAAATATATTTTAGGAACATATCACCCTTACCAAAGAAATATGCGAAGTCATGGAAATCCTAGCTATAACAGAAATCATATTTCTCTCACGAAAATTCAGGCCACGCTACTGAAAATGGCGTTGTTTACTCGAAAGCCAATTTAAAGCACAATTTGCCTCGTGATTGCAATTAGTTTCCAATTTGCAGCATTTTGTTGAAACGGGCGGTTTTGAGCCACGCCATGCCAGTTACGAGTCAATCGGCCGAGGAACAAACAAAGCAGCAACGCCTGCACGACTCATAAGCATGAGGGGAGGGGGAGTATGTGGGTGGCGGAACATGGCTTGGCGCCTCGGCTTCAATTACCAGACAGCATTATAAGGAAAATATGGGAGGAGGTCTCGGGAAAAAAGTCTGTTTCCATATTTTTCCCACATTACTCACTTCCCACAACTATATCGGTGACGATATCGTTGTGGTAAATTTGATGCAGTACGGTTTTGTATAGTTCTACTAAGAGGAAAATGAAAATAACAATGTGTTTTGAGACTGTCTTCACACAACTAACTTTATTCTTTCTTATAAAGGTCTGAAATCTGATTCCAGTGCAAAGTATACAGGAGTATTTAAAATACACCAACAGATGGCAGTACTGTTTACATTCATAATTTTCGTGATTAGTTGCACACTTATTAACTTTAATTTTTGATATTGTATAAAACTTTTCTTCCTTTGCTTCATTTTTGTGCTTGTGGCTAATTGTGACGTGGTAATGAATGGTGGTTAGATGAATTAATGAAGGATTGAAAGAACACTCGCAAAATAAGATATTACTTTCTAAAATATAGAGAGAACCAACAGCTATACCTTGTACACATTTAATTCATTCAGCTCATTAAATTCTTGCTTGCATTTTCCTTGTATGTACCTTTAAAACCCATTGTATTTACATTGTGTACAATTCATGTACATAAATGCCATCTGCATCCTTTGTCACACCCAAAACAAAGAAACCTACCAAACCCAAATCCTTCACACCAGCCGAGGCAGTAAAAACACCTCCAACGAACTGCCAGTACGCTCAACCTCTAAGGAGGCAAAGAATCCCTTTCGAGGACAAAACCTCAAAACCCCACGCTCCAGTCAAGAGTTAACAGTAGCAAAACTTCTTCCCTACCCTCGAAATTCCAGCTGTTGCAGTTGTAACAGGAAACAATACGTCCCAGTAACAAAAAAAGCGCAATTTGCCACTACTACCTAGCACCACCCTTAAAAAGAAAAGCCGAGTCCCACGGGACGTTACTTACACCCAACCCTACCCAGTAAGAATGATGATGATATCCTCAGAGCAACGAATTTTACAGCTATTTACAATATTTTGAGAAGTCAGAGGGCAGTGCCGTTGTGGTCCGAACTCTCTTCGCGTATGCTTGTGTGGTATGGGGCCATGCGGCACAATCTCACTTTGATTGATCGTCTGCAGAGAGTACAAAATAGATCTCTGTATGGATCATACATGATGAGGCCGACCGCTTCACCCGGAATGTTCAATTACACGACGAGTTGGATATGGACAGGTACGAATTAATGTTGAGAGAGAGAACCAAGTTTTTGGCATTCCGACCTCATCATCCGAATCCCCACAATAAACTTTATTGGCCAGGTTTCTCCAACCAGAAGAGTACATAGGATGTCATACGACTCCACTAGAAAGTGATCTCTGAAGTCAAGCACTTGAACGGGTGACAACCTCACACCTGATCTCTGCTTCACGAACGTCTAGATCTTAAATAGCTTCTAGACCGTCAAATTCAATTCAACTCCTATTGTAATCCACTGGACTTCTTTTTCCATAAACACCAGAACAACGGTCCCTGATCTACAGCCATGTTAAGAAATTTCCTTCAAATTCCCTCTTCCCTCCGTGCGATACTTGCATGGGACATACATAATCGACGAAATCCACTCGCATGGACGTCCTAGGGGATTTTTTCACATATACCTCTTAGCTATTTTGCCCACAATTTCTAACTCCTGAGAATTTTCCAACAGGAAGGAAACACTACGCACCATGACCAAAGTTAGGGGTGAGTCTATCTCGCGACAGCCAGATACCCAGGACGCTAGCCATCGCGTCTCCATTCCAGTACACCCAGCCATAAGAAAAGAGAAAAAGGGGGGGGGGATGCTTTTATTCCTCTTGAATGTTATCGATAGGGACTCTCGCGAGGTGGGACAGAATCGCCCTCTTGTACATGGGATTCTTTGGTCGCCGCACGCCATTAGCCATTGAGACTCACGCCCTTGAGGGACCAGCGGAGGCCACTTACGACTTATCTACACGAGCACCAGTGAAGGGCTGTTCAGGACCCTACAAGGAGCACTGTCTGGTCCCAGGCGGGGGAAGAAAAAAAGGGATGAAAAATCACAAGAACGCCACGGCAAGTGGAGTGGATCAGTGATTTTAGGCAGCGAAATTTCCTCGATGGAGGGAAATGAAATGAATAAAGTGAAGTTTCACACGTTGTTGAAAAACTTGTTCTCTCGTTAAAGTAAAATTTCTCTCTTGTAAGGTTTCGTTAAAGATGAATTTCCTTCTCGTGTAAAGAACCGACCTCTGTGGCGGAGTGGTCATCACAGCGCGCCAAGACTTCAAGGGTCTCGGGTTCGAATTCAGGCCTGGGCATGGGTGACCTCTGCAAGTGTCCTTTTATCAACTTCATCACATCACTCATCCTCATCTTTGCGATTTGCCAAAAGTAGCAGAAATGGCAAAGTCAATTAAACGAAATATCTCGTTAAAGAGAATTTCTCTTCGGGGTAAAAATTAATTAATAAAAATACTTCTATTGCCATTCATTCATTCATTCATTCATTGTTTTCTGCCTAATTGGAAGGTTTTTCACTGTAATCTTCAGCTTTTCCTGTTCTCTGTCTTACGCTTCGTAATAGCATACACCCAGTTAATTTAATATAATCCATAAGCTGATATCTCTTTCTTCCACGGACTTTTCCTCCTTCAACCATTCCCTCCAAGGCATCCCTTAGCAGGCAGTTCCTTCTTAGACAGTGTCCTAACCAGTTTCTTTTCCTCTTCTTGATGGTCTCCAGTATAGATCTTTTTCCACCAACTCTTTTCAGTACGGCTTCGTTTCTTACCTTGTCCTTCCATTTTACACGCTCCATTTTTCGCCATGCCCACATTTCAAAAGCTTCGTTTTTCTTCATTTCTTCTCAACGTCCAAGTTTGTGCACCATATAGTGCTACACTCCACACAAAACATTTCACAAATCTCTTCCTTAGACCTATGTCCAAGGGTCCACAAAAAACATTTCTTCTTCTATTGAAAGCTTCTTTTGCTTTTGCGATTCTCATTTCCACTTCTTTGTTGCAGCTCATGTCACTGCTTATAGTGCATCCGAGGTACTTGAAGCTATCCACTTGCTGGATTCTTTCACTGTTTGCTCTCACATTAATATTCCTTGGTTTCCGTCCTATAACCATTGCCTTTGTCTTCTTTACATTGATCTTCATCCCATACTGCTCACAGCTGCTGTTTAACTCTTCTAACATACTATTTATGGTTATTTCATCCTCAGCGAATAATGCCATGTCATCAGCAAATCTTACGCAGTTTATTCTTCATCCTCCCAATTTGACACCTCCTGTTCCTTGGAAACAATTTTTCACTATATCTTCTAAATAGATATTAAACAAAGTAGGCGATAGGCAGCATCCTTGTCGTACTCCTCATCCAATTTCACAGCCTTTTGTCATTTCATCTCCTGTTCTCACTTTAACTCGTTGATTAAATATTATTTTCATTTTCGGTCGTCACTAAAGTCCCGCCAACTTTACAGACGGCACGGGGACTGCCTTTATGGCAGTGACCCTCTGTTGCCGCGTTTACCTACGAAGGAACTTGCGTTCAAATAGCCAATTAGACGTATCGCTGCCCCCCTCTTTTAGGCAACAAGCGGCAACATTTCAAACACACTTCCCCGAACCAGCCAGCAGGGAAACGTGATTTTATAAAAATAGCCGTTCTGTTTTGTGATTGGAGACCGGTTCGTACGGCGATATTACTTTAGTTTTTGGGGTCCTCTTCAATGGTATAGTGGCTAAGAGTTTAGATATACCCCTTGTCTTCGGGAGAACTCGGATTCAATTGCTGGTGGGCGAATCCAGAAGTGGGGCGAATTTAACATCATCTCTGATACCTCATCTCTTCGAGAATCAATTGTAAGCTACACTTGCGCTGTTTTATATAAAAACAGCACAAATCTCACAATGGATATCCACAATGTCCAGATCAGATCCATGGATATTATGGATATCCATCGTCTATGGGATATCCAGAACTGGATATCTGAAACTCCACCAATTCTAGATATCTAATACATAGCTACCCCAAACATGTATAGAACTGGCTGTCGGAAACATTGTCCAATTCCAAATATCCAATACGTTTCCAGATCTTGTTCAAAACGGGATATCCACAATTCTGGATATCCGAAACATATCTAGTTCTTGTCCAAAACGGGATATCCAAAACACATTCAATTTTGGATATAAAAAAACCATTAAATTTTGGATATCCAAAATACATCCATTTCTGGATATCCAATACATAGCTAGAACTGATCCAGAACTGGATATCCAACAATGAACATAAATAGGATGTGTTTCGGATATTAGAAAATGATCATAGTACGGGTGTCCCAGAAGTCTTTCCCTGATTACAAACTTTATTCATATCCGCTATATGCAATGTAGAGATGTGAAAGTGGTGCCAAAATGTTGGAAAACTAACCAAGTTTATTTGTTACAGGTTTCAGTAATGTGGCTGTAGTGTTGCAGTGTCAGTGCCAAGGAATCCGGAATTAATGCTCTTGACATCGGGTGGCATCTTTCCATACAATGTTTCTTGGACTTGACAGGGAATGAAGATAAATTCCATTTTTTAAATACCAACTTATTGATGGCAGATATTCTAGACGAAAGAATTCTGTACATTTGAAAGTTCCTCTGCACTGTTATTGGTGACCGGGTCTCGTGATACCAGAGGACATGCTGAGCTTTTTCCTGATTTGTGAACATTTACGGTTTTCTGCGCACTGACACTGCTACACTACAGCCACGTTACTCAAACCTGCAACAAAAAAAACTTTGTTAGTTTTCCAACATTTTGGCACCACTTTAACATCTCTACCTTGCATATAGCGGATATGAATAAAGTTTGTAATCAGGGAAAGACTTCTGAGTATTCCGTTGTGTATACTTTTTCATACTGCATCGTGGAATTGAAACAACAATTGCATTGGAGCATTAGCGTTTATAAGCTTATTCACCTGTCATTTAGTGATTTAATTTTTTCTCTTAGAATAAGAAACTTTCGATTTAGCGTAACTGAACGCTACAATACAATCAAGACTAAAATCGAGTCAATCCTGCTTAACTCAAGCGGGAAAACCTGTTCCTTATATTTAGCATTGACAGTATGAACCATGCTTTAAAGATTAGGGCATTATTTATTATTGTACGTCGTTATCATACTCCCTCCGATTGGCACTGTAATCTAATCTGATCGATCAGATATGAGAAGTAAAGTGAATGAACAAAGAAGACAGAAACCTATTATTTCAAAGGGTCTAGGGTTCGATCCCCTTTTGAGGTATCTTGCACAGTGGTTCGGATAAAAATTTAAACTCTCACAGACATAAAGAATATGTTCTAGCTTGTTCAACTTAGTGATTAGTATACCTCAGAATTTAGGTTTCTAATCTATTCTTTCCTTTACAGGTATGTAAGAAATAATAAGTTATGTCAGCGTTTCGTTAAAAAACGCAACGACTGATGAAGTTTTATAGTGCCTAAAAAAATGGTTTATGTGCCTAAATCAAGCCTTTTTTTAGATTTTTATATATTTTTAAAAGTTTTACAGGATTTTTATGTCACACAGAGGCATTTGTTTTGTTTTATCACTAACAAAATCAATGACGAACCTGTTTGAAACGCACTCTCTGTCGATTTCCCTTCCTCCAAGTCCTTCAAAGCTCTAAACAAAGTAAAGTGTCTGGTGCCACTGTTACCCCAAGGTGATCTGTGTAGTCTTGATCACTTTCGCGTCACTTCGGTGCTTTGTGGCATTCACGCCTTGCAAACTAACATTTCAGCATTGAAGTTTGCACCACTGACTATGTTTTTGTTGAAAGATTATTTTCTGCATATAAGGTGATCCTCAGACAAAATTGCGGAGTTTGACTGTGGATAACACGAAAAAAGATTGTAACAGTTTACTATCCTTCGGACACTTATAACTTCTTAGATTCGTCAATTTTTGACATTCGTACGTACCTATCTGCTTCGCGGAACATTCCGTGAATGGTTTCTGGGGCTATCCATCCCGGAATCGGTGGGAAATTTAAACTAAAAAAAAAAAAAAATCGTTTGAAATTTCTGAGTCTAAATTTCCCACCGATTCCGGGCTCCGCCCCTGGGGTAATTGACCTACCGCCCCCAACCGCTAACGCGGCCCCGTCTCCGCTCCGGCTCCCCGGCTTTCTCTATAGACTCCCTGTTAAAGGCATGTTAGAAATTGGCCGGAGTCACCTGCCCCCAAATGAGCCCCAAACTTTTACATTTGAAGAAATCCGTTTCCAGGATACAGAAAACTTACCTGAATTTCACACAAAACACCTTCCCGATGTTAGACAATACCTCAGATACTTATTACGGTAAGTAGTTTATTCTGTAGAAATCTGTCCGAAGGATTGTAAACTAGTACCAAAAGATTGTTGCCTAACTATACGGCGAAGAGTGGATTTCAATAGCAAATTTTACAATGGTAAGTTCTGCCATTGCCGTAGGGTTAGGCAACACACATAACGTTATACAAGATAGTGCGTTTTTCAGGATATAGGTTCCCCATCTTCATTGCCGGTGACTATACCTAATCAGCATTTCTCAGGAATTTTGAATTATTTTAAGTTTTTTGAACCTACTTCAGGATTTTTCGAGCCTAACATAAGATTTTTAGAGCCTATTTTAGGATTTTTAGAAACTATTTTAGGATTTTTAGAGCCTATTTTAGGATTTTTAGAACCTATTTTAGGATTTTTAGAAACTATTTCAGGATTTTTAGAGCCTATTTTAGGATTTTTAGAGCCTATTTTAGGATTTTTAGAACCTATTTTAGGATTTTTAGAACCTATTTTAGGATTTTTAGAAACTATTTTAGGATTTTTAGAGCCTATCTTAGGATTTTTAGAACCTATTTTAGGATTTTTAGAACCTATTTTAGGATTTTTAGAGCCTATTTTACGATTTTTAGAAACTATTTTAGGATTTTTAGAGCCTATTTTAGGATTTTTAGAAACTATTTTAGGATTTTTAGAGCCTATTTTAGGATTTTTAGAACCTATTTTAGAATTTTTAGAGCCTATTTTAGGATTTTTAGAGCCTATTTTAGGATTTTTAGAACCTATTTTAGGATTTTTAGAAACTATTTTAGGATTTTAGAGCCTATTTTAGGAACCAAAAAGCAGACTTTTTAGAACCTAAAAATCCGAGGTCTAGTGATTAGACGGAACATTTGTGTCTTCAAAAATATTTGGCATAATAATATATCGAAAAAACTAGCAATTGGGAGGGGCGATCGCCCCTATCGCCCTCCCCGTGGCTCCGCGACTGAAAGTGGCAGGAAAGCGACTCTAGATAATAAAAATAAAATCAAATCCGACTAAAATTTATCTTCAGTTCTAGAGAATGGAGAGGGCAGAGGAGTAATGAAGCAGAAGAGGATGATAACCCGTTTGCAAAGAACGCCAGAAGAAAATAATCGGTAAAGGCTTTTCAATGTACTCTATCCCGTAACATGTTCCTGAGATAACAGCAAAGCTCATCTACCCACGACATGTCTTCCACACATGTGACGCGCATGCAAGCGTCATCCGCGAGCAGAGCAGGTGGCAGAGAAGTTGCCGGACACCGTGTCTGACCTTCAGTGCGCGAATAAAGGATTTTCCACACAGCACTCTGGAAGACTCTTGGCTGCAGGAAGCAGTGGTCACTGTGTATGGCTTCTCACTTTTACATACTCAAGTTCATGGAACCTGCACTAAACTTCCTGTGGGAGTAAGGTGACAATAATATTTTGACTCCAAAACAGGATATCCCAAGGTCACCCACCCCCTTTGCTAGAAAATTGCTTAGGCATTAACAAAATTATTGTTATTAACCTATTTATCTTCTTTATATACAGGGTGATTCTAAAGGTATAGTACAAACGAAAACCACAGATACCTCCCATGAAATAGAGACGAAAGTTCCCCTTCCACTTTGCCGAGAGATGCCTCCGTGAGGAGCTAGACAACGTCGAAAACGTGTGAAAATGAACTTCACACCTCTGTACAGCCAGTACCAGTGAAGATAGAAAGGCAGAACAAACGAAGTCAAAAGGAACACCAAAGTCGCCCATTCGAAAAACACTAGGCGGCAGCTGCGCAAAGCATGCGCATGGGGTTCCACAAAGGAAATAGGAGTGTCCCGCAAGACAAGTGAAGGGAAAGGGTAGCGATCGACAACGGTAGGGACAAAAGAAGCAATGAAGCATGAAGTAACAATTGCACAGTGGGAAACAAACACCATGACTGAAGCAGTGCAGTCGAGAAAAGTAGTGCGGGGTTGCAGAACCACGGGAGGACGACGTAGGATGTAAAAACACACCGAGAATGCAAGCAAAGTAATCCGTGACACTCGACAGGCAACAGACGCGTACATGGTTCGGGGCAGAAATGGCGGCGCTGGCGGTGTAGCGCAAGGGGAGTCCCCAAAACACAGTGGGGAGACACCGCACCAAGAACAAAGCACGGTGCAACAAAAGAGAAAGAGGACCGGACGGGGAATGGTACCTGCCAAGGAGACAACAAATGCGGGACGAGGGATTCCCCGTAGCAGCACCGAGGGGATGTCACACAGAGGTCGTGCGCCAGCAGGACAAACACAGCAACTACGGGCACAGGAGGTTATTGCTAATGAAAGGTGCACGTACAGATAGGACCACGTACCCCGTACTGACGTTGTAACAAACGTCGTGATGGGGCCCAATCAACCTCTTAGAAATGAAGCTGGAGGCACATCGCTGGGTGGGAGCGGCGGGCGAAAGGCTGCTGGAGTGTCGTACGGACCCCACCACTCCGTACGGTGAACGACACTAATGGACGAGGTCGGAATGTTTCCATCCCGATCACCAGGTCCACCGTTCCCAGACCTGACGCGGCTGCTTGCTTCCGAGCGCAACCCCAGCCGAACAACTCGAGTCCCTCCTCGGCCGCAGCCTTCCGCTCCGAAACCAAGCGTGGCCTCACACCACCGTAGCCGCTCACTGCCGCGTGGGTGTGAGACCGGGCCGAGCATGGCTGGACAGATAAACTGCGTGGGACAATCGTGTAATGAAGCTACGTGGGGGTATGCACGTCTGTTCAACTGCTGGGTTACCCCACATCGGTGTACACAAACACCACACGATCGTACGTAGTGCTCCCCGTCGGCTCGAGCAAGACGGACGAAGTACGTGTTGTGGGTGAATGGGGCAAGAATGAAGGACGCTACATGTGTTCCACGATGACAAGGCTCCAGAGTACATGGCCCCACCTGACGGCAGTCGTCAGGTAGTGAAGAGCACAGGCACGGGTGGCTCAGGAACGTCAGCTGATTGTACCACAGCGCCGTGCGGACGTGTGGGCTGATTGGAAGTGCAGAGTCAGGGAGCGTGTCAGTGAAAGAGCCGGTGCGGTGGTGGTGTGCTTGACGTACGACAATTGAGTGCGTTGTTTCGAAGCCGTTGTGACCAGTGTGTGTGTGTGTGCCACCTGTGCACTGCAGTACAGTATTCCATAATTGGCACTATCCTCACCGTACCATGGAACGCTACACATTTGTAGAACTGAGGGACATGAATTTTGTCTACGGCCTTGCAGATGGCAATGGCCGAGCAGCTGCACGCCTTTATCGCGGACGGTATCCGGAGAGGCGACAACCCGACAGCAGGTTGTTTTCGAACGTGCACCGTACCCTTGGTGAATCGGGTGTGTTACGTGCAGGTCATCATGTCGGTCACCCAAGACATGTGCGCACCGCGGCGGTCGAGGAGGACGTACTTGCTCGCGTGGACGACACACCGTCCACTAGCACCCGTAGCATTGCACGTGCAGTGGGAGTATCACAGTCGACAGTGTGGCGTGTCCTTCATGATGATCTGCTGTATCCCTATCATCCACAGCGAGTCCACACGTTGCAGGCTGGGGATTACCCACGACGTGTGGAATTCTGTCAACGACTGTTGCAGTTTTGTACCGACGATCCCCGTTTTTTGCGCCATGTGCTTTTCACGGACGAGGCAACATTCACCCGTGAGGGCATCTTCAATTGCCGAAACAGCCATGTGTGGGATTATGAAAATCCACATGCAGCAGTCGAGGTGCACCATCAGACCCAGTTTGCAGTGAATATCTGGCCAGGTATCATCGATGAACAGATTATCGGTCCATACCTGCTGCCACCACGTTTAAATGGCCGCCTCTATCGCACCTTTCTTGCATCAGTCCTTCCAGAGCTGCTAGAAGATGTACCCCTCAACGTGCGACATCGTATGTGGTTTCAATTGGATGGAGCGCCTGCACATTTTGATGGCACCGTGAGAACCATTTTGCACCATACCTACCCACAGCGCTGGATCGGCAGAGAGGGCCCCGTCCCCTGGCCCGCCCGTTCGCCTAACCTCACACCAATGGATTTCTTCTTGTGGGGCCATGTAAAAACACTCGTCTACGAGACCCCGGTGCCTGACAAGGAAACATTGGTAGCGCGGATACTTGCAGCATCGGCCGAGGTGTGTACCATGCCAGGGATTTTTGATAGGGTTCGCCAGAATTTCCTGCGACGCTGCAATGCCTGCATTGAATGTGGTGGTCGTCAATTTGAGCAACTTTTGTAACAACGACTACGTACTACGTACTATTCCTATCTGTAAGTGCACCTTTGCGTGGCAATAAACCTCCTGTGCCCGTAGTTGCTGTGTTTGTCCTGCTGGCGCACGACCTCTGTGTGACATCCCCTCGGTGCTGCTACGGGGAATCCCTCGTCCCGCATTTATTGTCTCCTTGACAGGTACCATTCCCCGTCTGGTCCTCTTTCTCTTTTGTTGAACCGTGCTTTGTTCTTGCTACGGTGTCTCCCCACTGTGTTTGGGGACTTCCCACGCGCTGCATGTGTTTGTTTCCCGCTGTGCAATTGTTACTTCATGCTTCATTGCTTCTTTTGTCCCTACCGTTGTCGATCGCTACCCTTTCCCTTCACTTGTCTTGCGGGACACTCCTATTTCCTTTGTGGAACCCCATGCGCATGCGTTGCGCAGCTGCCGCCTAGTGTTTTTCGGATGGGCGACTTTGGTGTTCCTTTTGACTTCGTTTGTTCCGCCTTTCTATCTTCACTGGTACTGACTGTACAGAGGTGTGAAGTTCATTTTCACACGTTTTCGACGTTGTCTAGCTCCTCACGGAGGCATCTCTCGGCAAAGTGGAAGGGGAACTTTCGTCTCTATTTCATGGAAGGTATCTGTGGTTTTCGTTTGTACCTTTAGAATCACCCTGTATATAAAAATGGATGTATGTGTGTGTTTTGAATTTGAATTACAATATTTTGGGTGCATCAGCACTGAGGCTATTTTACACCCGTCACACTATACGGGGTCCAGCCCCTTATCATAAGAAAAATAAAAGCGTTTCTGAAAACTTAAATTTCCATATCTTGGTTAAAAGCTGAGGTTAAAAAAGGCTCAGCACAAATAAGGACAAAACACAGGACGACACAGAATTATACTGGCTATTGGGCCAGTCACCAGAGCCTCGTTAGTCTGCAGTCCAGGGTGTACTACGTGGAAGTGAGGTTGACTATTGGGTGCACTACGTGGAGCATGTGTGTCTGTGTGTATGTTTGTTCTGATTCTGACATAACTCTCGAACGCCTGGAGCGATATAAACCAAACTTGGTACACGTATCACTTGCAATCTTGAAATATATACTGTGGGGGTTAGACACCCCTGGCACCCCTAGGGGTGGGAACGGGGTAACATGCAAAAATAATCGAAAACGACCAATATTAGTGTGGAATACATAGTTTTCGGGGTCGCTAAGATGAATAATGACACTCCCAATGCCGTTCAACTCAAAGTTTATCACCTATCGGAATGGGGGTGAGAGCGGGTGAAAAATAAAATGTCAAAAATGATCTAGAATAGTGTCGAATCCATAGTTTTCGGAGTTTCCAAGCTAATTGCTGACATTGACGATGACCAAACTTGGTACACATATGACTTACTATCTGGAAAGAAATACTGTGGGGGGTAAGACACCACTTGCACCCCTAAAGGTGGGGGTGGGAAGGGGTGACATGTAAAAATAATCGAAAACGACCGATATTAGTGTGGAATATATAGTTGTCGGGGTCGCTAAGATGAATAGTGACACTTCCAATGCCGTTCAACTACAAGACACCTCTGGCAACCCTAGGGGTGGGGGTGGGAAGGGGGTGACGTAAAAATAGTCGAAAACGACCGATATTAGTGTGGAATCCATAGTTGTCGGGGTCGCTTCGGTGAATAGTGACACTCTAAATGCCGTTCAACTCGAAGTTCATTTTACACTATAGTTAGAATTCATTATATTCCTGTCTAAAAGAAGATTGGGATAAATAAATACGCGGCCAACGACCGGCAATCAGCTAGTTATTCATTAAAGTATGGATTACATAAATGATACATCATATACAATAAATTGAATATGATCTCCCGCTGTCAAAAGGTATTAATTAGTGCAATCTCAGTATGACTTGCATAGTGTTCTTGATCCCTTCTTATCTACCATTGATGATAGTTCTATTCTGAAGTTGAGGAAGCATTTTTCAGAAATAAAAACAATCTTCTCGAGAACAGCTTTAGCCTTCACCAACCATTCACAATACTCTCCACGTATCTAGCCTGCCCCTGTGGCGGATGGTTGGCACATCGCGCTACGACGACAGAGGACCCGGGTTGCCAGTGTTGTTATGACGCTAGTTATAAAACTCCATGCAATTTTATTCAGTACGAAATGTCTCAAATTTAAAATTGGATTTCCAGCTAACTCCTAGAAGACTTTTATAAAACGGGACAAATAATAATATCGACGGGACGACTGGGACACGCCTCTGGAAAGGGACTGTCCCGGTCAAAACGGGACGTATGGTCACCCTATGTGGGGGAGGTTCCAAATCGAAATTGAATCTTGAAATTGGACATAACAACCAATGGCGTGGTGACCTATCTCAAGGAGGAGAGGACTCTCATCTATGGAAAGAGAGCTCATCATTGCGTTAATGTAGTTTTTTTTTCATCTTTGATGGCAATAATAGAGTCAAACTGACAGAAATGAAAGAGAGATATTCCAAAATGACGCCTCCGCTCGCACATCGGTCCACATCTCTCTTACTCTTTGTACTCCTGAGTGTGATTCTGCAAATTTGTTTCATTTTTGTTTAAAGTCCACTTTGTGCACAGATAGGCTAATTGGGACTGGACCTACAGTGTAAATTGGGATAAAAACCACTTTACAATGCGCCTCCACCTGGTACCAAACCCGGCACCCCTTGGCGACCATGGAACCTTCTCATACACTTAAGCTATTTGTGGGATTCAAGGGGTTGGGCCCTCCAAGGAAGCCCATGATTCGTGTGCAAAATAAAAAAAATATATATATATTGTCAAACTATGCAAATATGCAACATAAATATGGCTTCATTTACTTACATTTTTGTCCAAACGCTATTATATTCGAAATATACTTTTTCAATCAATACATTTGCATCCTCCCCAGTGTCGCGTGCCTCCAGATCATGTCATTTCCCATCAAGATTTAATTGCAACTTCCCGGGTGGCGCAGTGGTAGCGTTGTCGCCTTGTAATCAACGGGTCCCGGGTTCGATACGCGGTGGAGGCACATAGTGGTTCGGATCCCAATTAAACTGTAGGCCCAGTCCCGATTAGCCTATGTGTACATAAAGTAGACTTAAAACACTAAGTCAATCAATTATATACAACTTGTCTACAACTATCCTATTATTGAAATATATATATATATATATATATATATATATATATATATATATATATAGTATATTTACTGAACCCTTAACTTTATCTCTCTTACCCCCTAAATTCTCATCTTTCTTCATCTAACGGAATGGATTAAATATGGTGCACGTAATAGCAAAAGTGACTCTCTCGGCAATCGATAGCCTATTTGTTTGCACGGTGCAACAGCGATTCGTCTACTTCGTTGATTTGGTGCCCATTAGTGTATTTGGTGTTTGCACTACGTTCTGGAGCGGTGTAATTTGTCGTGTATGATCACGTGGTGTGTGCTAACTAATCAAATGAACGTTTGAAGCAGCAGACAGGCATTTAATGAATCTTCTGAACTTGAACACCGATATTCGTCTACTTGGTTGAACGTCATTTCCTTGCACCAATCTGGCGGCTGGGAAACAGCGAATCAGCGATCAGTTGAATTTTCTTCGACTAAGATCGGGCATTTTCGAGTCACAAGGTACCGAGCGTTGTTCGCGGGACGAAACAAATGAGCGCTGGGTTCACCACATGTTGCCAAACGTACCGTAAAGGGAGAAAGAGTTTTCTCGGTCAACACCAGAAATCAGCGGGTTCAACTGCACACGTGGTTCTGCTCGTTGAATGTTTCCGGAAGGACCACCCACAGGTCGGAATGCAGGCGGACACACAGTCGTATAAAGGCAACTGGCAAAACCAGAAGTACGCTTGGCAACGGTGCTTCGGGAGAGCGATGTGATCCCTTCAGGTTTTACTTCGGAACTGAGTTTGTTGACACCCATCGGACCACAAGCCCCCGAAAATGATTGGGGGACAGGACGCGCCAGAAATAGCCATCAAGGTCAACCGCCAGTTATAGTTGCGTTCAGTATAGTGTCAAAAAGTGCAGCATGGTTCCTGGGTGTAAACCTTGCGGGCATCCAAGCCTCAGCTTTCACATAACCAATACAATAGGTAAGCCAGTCAAATGAGTACGATACCAGAAACAAGAGAAAGACCTACACAATGACAAAGAAAGGTAAAGGTGAAGTTGTCAAGGGAAATGCACTCCAAACCAACAACATGTCGATGGACAGACTCACTTCACTACCTTTCCTCCCCTCAACCTTGGCTTCACCAAGCTGCCCGCTTACTCATCGAGCATGTCCGAACAAGCACTCGTACAACAAAGGCCGGGGAAAATGTCTAATGGAGTTGATATTTCCTTCGCCATTGTTTATTTTAATGCACCGTGTTTTTAGGAGTTCTTACACACTTGGATTGCTTTACCGCGGCACAGATCTTGTGAAACAGGTCCGCACTAATTGGTTGTTATTGCCTTTAATTAGACAGTACTGAAGCTGTGTGGCCTCAGGGAACAGGTGCTGCCGTGCAGCGGCGAGAAGCTTAAACGTCGAGTGGAGCGAGCGTTTAGGCCTATTTTACCACATTTTACAGACTTCCGAGTCGAGGATATTCGTTTATTGTGTTTTCTGTTTGTTTGGCGATGGGGCATGTCGTACAGCATTTTCGTGAGCTGCCGCGGCGGAAGTTGGTTTCCTGTGGACAGACCAAATAGCACCGTGTTGCACAAGACAGCCACGACAAAGCATGACTTTTTTTTCTCGTCAATTTTAATGGTCGAGTCACTTCTGTGGCTCTAATTGTCCCTTTTGAACGCTTGTAATTTAGTCGAAATTTCCGTCGTGGTTGACGGCACAAGGACTAACCTTTCAAGCTACACCAGTGGCGTATCGAACAACTCACCCCCCCCCCCACCAAGATGTCCTCGAAAAGAAGGAACGGTTAGTGTTATGTTGTATCTCAGTCATGCGAGATGAAAAAGTATGACTTCTTACAAGATTTGCAAAGAAAATGTATATTCTGCTTCAGAACTGTCGAACACAAAATAATAACAGGCGTGTAATCGTGTTAAGACACGTGCCGCTTGTCACTTTGGTGTGAAATCTCCCTAAAGGTTCACTTGATTAGTTAGCACTCACTAGTGGTCATACACCACACACTACAACACCCAGAATGTAGTGTAAACGGTGCAGGCAACAAATGCACTTTTTGACACCCAATCAAAGAAGTAGACGAGTTAGTGTTGAACCGTGTAAACAATTAGGCGCTCGAGTACAGAGAGAGAGAGAGAGAGAGAGTCCAAAAAGTGCAGCGAAGTAGACGGTGTTAGGGAGAATTCACACCGAAGAGACACTCGACATGCGACACGAGAGTTTCACACCGAGATACAAGATGCACGCGGCAAGAGACACTTGTTTCTTTGCTCAGTTTGCATGATGGTACCGATATAATTGCATTATTCAGTTTATTAGTCACCCGAAAAAACTTAATAAGATACATTGTTACATCTAAATCGCACTGTATAATTTGTGCAAGTTATTGAAACTCGGGAGAGGCATGTTGTGGATGAGGAAAGTGAGATATAATATGCACTGAACTCAAACTGTATACGCTAGACTTTCCAGCCTGGATATAGGTCGAGTCCTGATAAGTATAGATTGTGCATAAAATGGACTCAATAAAAGAAAACTCACAACTCAAATATGATATTGGGATTATGATAGTTGTCAACCACTTCCAGCTGAACATTTCGCAAGCTCAGTATAGTTGATGCGAGGGCACTGTATCGGGTCGCGGCCCGGCAGTTGAGAAACAATGCACTAGAGTACTTCACCATGTTGACTGATCTATTTGGACTAAACTTCTTCCATATGCTGGCTTTTTCAAATAAAAGCAGTCACGTCGTAATTACACGATGTTGAAGGCAAATTACAGCCAATAACTGCATCAAAAAGTTGATAAAGCGAAAAGGACGTTGTGTTTAAATCTTAAAACATTGTTAAAACTACATATCGATACTTTATTATATCAACAAATGTGATCTTCCTCCGGATGGGCTCTCTTCTAGAGTCTAAATATAGCTCGTTGGATTGAAGCATTCACTCCGCATACGCGAACAACAAACTGAGGCGAAACGATGCACGGTATTGAGAAAACGGCACAGTCCGAGAGACACGTAAGCGTCGTGCGACACATGCATCTTGCCGTATCTCTTCGGTTCGAAAATTTGCATTGATTACCGAGGGTTCGCTTCCAAGCGACACGTGTCTCGTGTCTCTTCGGTGTAAATTCTCCCTTTAGAGGCCTCGCTGGACCTTGACCTGCGCCGGCAAAGTTGTACATTGTTCTCCTTTCGAAATATCGGTGCAGTTTCGTCTTGAAATCATCTACTAGAGCGTGGAATGGAAACGAACTGGCGTGTAAGGGAGAAGACACCCATCTGTCATCCTCTCATCCACGTAATCCACCTTGGACTAACGAGGTTCTGGCGCCTGTACTTGCAGCCAGGAGAATCCACTGTGGGACTTGTGCTGTGTGCAGTGATGTGCGTCTACGCGTAAACAACGATAGTCTACATTCTACACGTAGACTATTTTATACACGTAGATTACGTAATCTATGTAAACAACATGGCGAAAGGTGGTAACTTAGCAAAGGGCGCCGTGGAATTAGAAGAAAATTATACTGCGTATCAGTTGCTGATGTGTGAAGAGAACTTTTCATACGCTCCTTTCCAAATTCGAACAATTTCTCACCTAGAAAGAAACCTAATATAGGAAATATTCTAGTGTTTTATGGGAAAAAGACCACTCTTGCCTCACGACTGCCATCTGTTGTTGTTCTTTGCATACTTTTATCTTCTTCCATAGTTGATAATAGAACAGAAGAGAAATTTTGTTGTAAATAGGATTCTTTTCATTTCGTTAGGAACCAATATAGTTGAAAATATCACTTTCCTTTCATGAAACCCTTGAAAATTAATTCTAATGCACTTTAGATTGTCTACGTAGTCTATGTAAACTACAACCCAATGTAATCTACGCGTAGATTACGTGTAGACAACGCATGTAGACGTAGACTTATAGTCTACGGCACATCACTGGCTGTGTGCTGTCCATTTGTGTTCGTGATTGTCCTTTCATGGACTTTATCTTAATACTTTTCGTCGTTATCTTAGCGATTAGTCAAAAGTGGCACACAAGCGAATTAAAGCAAATCAAATCAATCAATCAGACAATGGAAGCTAGCCCCGAGGAACCGAATATAGTTGCAACCAACAATTGTTTTCTTGAGTAATAATTACGAAACGCATCGAGCGGTATATTTATAGACAATTGTACGAGATCTTGCCAGCCTGACACGGTATGATGGTTATGTGCGACTGAATCAAGTGGTAATATGCAAAACCACATTAAGGAAGCAGTGCTCTCAATTAGAGATTTGAGGGGAAGGGAGGGGAGGAAGACCGAAGCTCATAATTCTAAATAACGAACCTGGAGAAAGAAGAAGCTACAAGAAAAGTGCATTAAGATCAACAGGCGGCCTTTGAAAAATGCAAGCAAGAGCAATTAGGAGAATCGCATCTTAACACAGGTAACATTCTCGAAGGACGATGAGAGGGAGGGGATGAGGAGGAGAATGAATAGTAAAAACTAAATACTTGTGAATTATTTGAATACGCTACAGAGAGTTGCCAGTAGCCATTAAAATGTTACCAAAACGGCACCTATACCCTGTCCCATGTATCTCTGGAGCAGGCGAACGAAAAGAAGTCTCTACGCAAGTAGTAACGTGAGACAGCTCCACGAATGAACACGTGTGAGGGAATGGGATTGCGTGGCGGGGGAAGCTACTGCAGTTACCAGCCTTCGCAGCAGCTCTGCCCACTCTATTTCCTCCCATTCTCTGATGCTTAGCGTGACTTTGCTCCAGAGATAGTTGGGACAGGGTATAATTCTCTTGAAATGTTACGAAAATAAAAGTTTATGGATACATCACCACATTTGAAGTTCTGACCTGAAAGCATTGGAACTAGTGTTGAGTGGGTGAGTCACGGGGAGAGGTGTTTATCAGCCGGAAATCGACCCTCATGAGCGCATGTATACACACACACACACACACATGCTACATATGTGAGGGTGAGGTCGAGTCGTGAGGGGAAGGGCATGTGACGTAATTTTGGTCGTCCCTAGCTGCCATTGGTATAGAATACAAAAATTTAGATTTTTACACTACGCTTTTATGTTTCCTCTTGTTGCGACTTGCGAGTATGTGTAATTCAACGGCGGGAGTATAATCTGGAAAGTGCCCCTTTTGCTCCTCCTTAGGGATCGCCTTGCTTCTTTCCTGGTGATCAATGATGAAGCGAGTCTTCATCCAAATGAACCCCGGTCACATTATATGATACATAGGCCACGCATTTAACCCACGGCCGACCTTGTATAAAAGTACAGTGAATCTTTTTACTTTTTTCACCTCTGAGTCATTCCATATGAAATCAACTCAGCCCACAACCTGACCATAAAATTTGGGGAGTTGAAACTATGAATGGAACTTAGTAACTATGAAAATATTTAGTTTCGTGCGTCCGTCTTGTAATTGTTAAATTATTCGAGGTCAAAGTTAGAATAAATTGCTCTTTTTGAGCCCCCTTAGCTATACTAAATCAGCTGTAATTCCGCCCTTATTTCGCCTAGGAAGCTCAAATAAAGCTTATTGTACAGGGAATTGAACAAGCTTTCCAGTGATACATAACAAGCCTACCTTTGGATAAAAATATAATTTTGTCACGTGACCATACCATACTCTAAAACATATCAAAAAATCATTCTGGGACTGCAATGGGATCAGAAGATACAAAATAATATGTGTAACTATGTGACTGATAAAAGCCCCGTTATATGAACTATGACGAGTCAAATGTCCTGTGTGTCAAGCGCAGGTCCGGCATATTGTTGACCGCCATAGTGAATTCAACGCAAAAATTTCAAAGGAAAGAGGGTGATGTGATATATCAAATCAGGCTAGAATTTCACGAGAAATGAAGTGACGAAGGTTTATCCAACATATATTTAACCAGCAAAAAAGTTATTTCTGCATGCTTGTAACCATTTTCTCCTTTTCGAGGTGTTAAAAATAAAGCATTGGAATACTCCTAACATGTTACGAACTCATCGAGATCTCGCTGACATCTCGGGAGAGAAAGAAGTATACGCAGCATTGCATATGATTTTAATCAGCGACATTCACCAAATAGTTGAATAGTGAAGAATATTGGAAAAAGTATCTCAAACAATTACGTGACACTTCCTTTGGAATAAAAATTTTATGTTCACGGTGAAGTTATTAAAAATAATATGCAATACCTGTGATTTGCCCAGCTGAATGGTTGTTGCTGATAGGTAAGCTAATGATGTGGTATAGTGTATGGAGAACTGGAATGGTTGGTCCTTATTCAACAACGGAACCTCAAATGTTGAGGGCTTCTTGGATTTGTTAATTGAACAAGTTTTTCATCCTTGCTTACGGGATATGGCACTTTTCCAGAGTTTTGGAACAGGACAGAGTGTGACCGCACTATGTGGGCATTGTGGCAATTTCTTCATGGTAAAGTTCTAGGTAGATTGATGGGCAGACAGGGATCTATTAAAAGGCCTGCACATTCCCCAGATCTAACATTTTAGGAGGACTTTTACCTTCAGAAATATTTGAAGAGAATGGTGCATGCACTAAAAGTCCGTGATATTGACCATCTGAGAGAAGGCATAGTTGCTGCTTGCGATGTTGTTGCACCTGCTACATTGCCAAATGTTCTATGTGAGTGTGAGAGACGTCAACGAGTGTGCTCACAGGAACAATGACAACACTATAATGTGCATATATCGTAAGTGAAAGATATCCGTATAACTTTTTGCTGGCTAAAGATGCGTTGGAAAAACCTTCATCACTTCATTTCTCGTGAAATTCTAGCCTCATTTGATATATCACATCAGCCCCCTTCCTTTGAAATTTTTGCGTTGAATTCAATATGGCGGTCAACAATATGCCGGACCTGCGCTTGACACACACAGCTAGAGATCTCCCTGTGCCTAACCTATTTCTTTCATGACCAATTATACCCAGGATAACTCCTTCACATTTTGTAGGGAGTGTTAAGGGACATTTGACTCGTCATAGTTCATGTAATGGGGCTTTTATCAGTCACATAGTTACACATATTATTTTGTATCTTCTGATCCCATTGCAGTCCCAGAATGATTTTTTGATATGTTTTAGAGTATGGTATGAGGGACCAAATATATTTTTTCACGATTTTTGGTGATGACATGTTTTGAGATATTCAAGGTCAAAGGGTCAAGGTCACGTGGCAAAATTATATTTTTATCCAAAGGTAAGCTTGTTATATATTACTGGAAAGCTTGTTCAATTCCCTGTACAATAAGATTTATTTGAGCTTCCTAGGCGAAACAAGGGCGGAGTTACAGCACATTTAGTATAGCTAAGCGGGCTCAAAAAGGACAATTTCTGCTAACTTTGACCTTGAATAAATTAACAATTACAAGACGGACGCACGAAACTAAATACTTTCATAGTTACTAAGTTCCATTCATAGTTTCAACTCCCCAAATTTCATGAAAATTGGAGATGGTCAGGTTGGAAATTGCACATATCTGTGTTGATTTGGCATGGAATAACTCATCTCTAACTTTTGATAATATTGTCATACAAAGAGAAATGTTGCAATACAATTTCTTTATTCGGTAACATCATTGGCAAAGTTGCTACCTCGATCGAGCATGTTGAGGGTTCTGCCAAAATATATCTATAGTTCTTCACACGCACTCGTCATCCTGCTCTGGGCATGAGTGTTTCTTTGTGAGCGTCCCTTCCTTCGTTTCATCCGACCATCATTCATCTTCATCGTCGTCATTGGCCAGACGTAGCAATAAAAGCGACGCCATGTAAGAAAATGCCAAAAAATTGTTTCTACTATGACGCCAAAATTTCTGTGTTTAGTGGAAAATATGAGAAGTACTGACTTTCTTCTCCCCTCAAATTACCCTTCTTTGCAGTTGGGCAGAGGTGTTAATGGGGCTGTTCATTGCCAAACTTTTCCGCTAGAGGCGCCACCCATGTTGTGGCCCTATAGAATTCCAATCGACATCTGGTTGCCCTAAGCTTTACATTGGAGCGCGATATGAAATGTTATTTTCAACGAAGGTAAGAATTTCTCACGTAAATCGAAAACAAAAATGTGTTTAGCAAACCTTTAAGTTATGTATTACATTCTTCTGAACCTAAGAATTAATATATTAATGCGCAACGGCAGGGTAGCTCAGATGGGCTAAATATAGACTGTGGATGACGGACATGCAAGTTTCCAGAAATGTTTGCGGGAGGGAGTCAGACCATTGATAGAACTCAAATAATAGAACTAACAACAATAATAATCGTGCTTATGATTGATTTTATGCATTAGTAACTATAAAACTAATAAAATATACTAATATAGTTGCAAATTTATATTATTATTATTATTATTATCATCATCATCATCCTTGCTGAAACGCTTCTACTAAATTAACCAGTCAGATAAGTCAATATATCTAACACAACGATTTTCAAACATTCCATACAGGTGGTGTACTAAAACGTACAGTTATTCTATTTTGTTTTTAATTTTAGGAGACCTCGTTACAGTAAAAGCTTTAAAAGTTAGGGGGAATTTCTTATATTTTACAGTCAATTTTTTCGATATCACGCAAATACTTCGGTTTTGTTCGAAGAACTGAACTTTGTTTGTCACTAACACTAAAACTAAAAAAAGCATTCTGCTATTTTGTGACTTGAAATGAACAATGTCAATTTGCAGGGTAGGGTCAATGAAAAATAATCGGATAAGAAATTCTAGAGTTTGCTTTTACAAGAACCAATAGTTTTACATGTTGTCGTGGAGTTTATATCTACTTTGAACCAGGATGACGCATCTTCGCAAAAGGGGCTAGGTGGTCTCTGGCCCACCATGAAGTTTTGTAAACCCATCTTATTGCTCATCCAAGTATGGAAATTATATATTTTCAAAATAACTTGTGATAGAGGAAGAATTTAACACAGACAGCGAGGAACAATACGAGAGAGAGAGAGAGAGAGAGGGCGATTGGTTGATACTTCGCTTTTCTTCCACTTTTGGCTAACCGCGGTGATGAGGATTAGGGACACACTCACAATGAACACTCATGCACGTGCACGGATTCCAACCAGGGACCTCTGGCGTCGTAGCGCGTTCTGTGCACTTCTCCACAGAGGTCGGCCGAGAGAGTGATAAGATAAAAGGAATGATAGAGAAAGAGACAGGCAGACAAACATTGTTCAACAATGAACAATATCTCATTAAGATTACATGCTGAAAGAAAGTACTTGTCATTTAAAAGTCCGACAAGTTGGAATTCTCTTCGTATTGTAGAAAAAATAACACTCGCAAGATCGAGCTACACCGGGAATACTTATTTTCGGAAGAGGACAGAGCCATCTGTTGGCAGATCATGCTATCATCGACGTTGCGCTAGTCTGCCACCTGGTGAGAAAATCCCGAACTCAATGCAGTTGTCATCAGTCGGCGGACGTTCGAATACGAGTCAGTGGCGATCACGGGAGTTTCTAAAGAGGGGTAGAGGAAGCTCGACACATCCACTGTCTGATTATCCACACATAAACACACACATATAAAGGGCTGATTTTTCGTTTGTGACTGTCCCAAATATTCACATTTATTAATGTATTATTTATTGTTTAATTTTGTGTTTAATACCCACGATATATTTGTGTTGTTATGAATTTCTATTTTGTTATGTTCGCAAAACATGATGTATAATTAATTATGATCACATTATTAATAATGTAAAATTATGATGTATACTATAGCCTATACATTTCGACCATAGCAACGATAAAGAAACAAAAGACAGTGGATCAATAAGTGATAAAATATATGGATATTTTAAATAGTGACGTCCGAGTTTTCATTGCTATTTGCTAAAGTGAAATACTAGGATGTTTCGTTGAAGTTCAAGTAAAAGGCTTGCATCAATAATTTGGCGCCTACAGCCACGATTTAAGAAAAGAAAGGACAGTCTTCTGATACGTGGTTTGAAGTTTGCGCAATGGTTGTTATAGACTTTTAAATTTTATTTTGTCTTGGATTTGCAATTTGTTGAACATGTTTCGAAGACAAAATTGGCGACCCTAAGTATTTCACTTCTTAAGTTTATTATTATTTGCAATCATGGCAGATAAATTGAAAGGAACAAAGCCTAGACATTCACGTAGGCTAAAGTCTAATGTTGCATATGAAGGAACTTACATAAATAGTTGTAGTTCTCACGAAGGAGACAGTTGTGATGTACAGTGAGGTAAGACTCAGTTTGAACAGTCTAATCAAGAATTTAAGACTCAGTTTGAACAGTCTAATCAAGAACTTAAGACTCAGTTTGAACAGGCTAATCAAGAACTTAAACTTTCTAATCAAGAACTTAAGACTGAGTTTGAACAGTCTAATCAAGAGCTTAAGACTCAGTTTGAACAGTCTAATCAAGAACATAAGACTCAATTTGAACAGGCTAATCAAGAACTTCAACAGTCTAATCAAGAACACAAGACTCAGTTTGAACAGTCTAATCAAGAGCTTAAGACTCAGTTTGAACAGTCTAATCAAGAACATAAGACTCAATTTGAACAGGCTAATCAAGAACTTCAACAGTCTAATCAAGAACACAAGACTCAGTTTGAACAGTCTAATCAAGAGCTTAAGACTCAGTTTGAACAGTCTAATCAAGAACTTAAGACTCAGTTTGAACAGGCTAATCAAGAACTTCAACAGTCTAATCAAGAACTTAAGACTGAGTTTGAAAAGTCTAATCAAGAGCTTAAGACTCAGTTTGAACAGTCTAATCAAGAACTTAAGACTCAATTTGAACAGGCTAATCAAGAACTTCAACAGTCTAATCAAGAACTTAAGACTGAGTTTGAACAGTCTAATCAAGAGCTTAAGACTCAGTTTGAACAGTCTAATCAAGAGGTTAGAACAGAATTAAGTATGTCTAATGAAAATGTGCAGATTGAGTTAGACGTTATATCGTCCAAGCAAGCTGAATTATCTAGTGCACATGCACAATTAGGTTCACTGCTCGATGATAAATTTGAAGCTGTCAATCAGGATATTGGTCATGTTAATAATTGGCTAAATATTTTAATGTCTGAATTTAAGGACAAAATAGACGCGGTTGGTACAGCGTGTTAACAATCAACTACACGTCTTGAATCTGCATTTGATAATAAATGTTGTAATATTGATGACAAACGATCTGAATTTGAAAATGTGCAAGAATCATTGAAAGAACACGTTCTTGATTATGACTAACGATTAGATAATCTCAAATCAAATTATAATGATTGCTCTTCTAACATAGTTGATCTTATGTCTAGAGTCACTGTTTTGGAAAGTAAAAACGATATTAATGATGATGTACATAAGCATATTTCTGATTGTACAGAAAATTTCCAACAGTTTAATTCCCGAATTGAAGGTATGGAACAAAATATCAAAAAGTTTTGATCTGATAGCAAAGATTTAACAGTCAAATGTAATTATAACGATAATGATAAAGGTAGCGTAGCCCTTGCACATAATTCTTCTGCTCATAATTCAGCTGTTACATATAGTAAAGGTAGAACAAAATCAATTGTTGTGAACATTACCGAATTTAATACATGCCAGAATGGAATATACCAATATACCAAGTTATTAGAATTAGAGTCACTCCGGGGAATATGCCCATCGGGGTTAAATGCCCACCCCCTTGTATCTCACGCAACGTTGATGTTATGAAAATTCTGCGACTCTTGTTTGAAAGCGCCCTCCGTGGTGAGACGAGGCAGCAGGTTTGGAGCTTGTGAGAAGAATCTGAAGCCATTCAGGGTTAATTTCATGAGGTAAGAAGACAATTTTTGAGGTAATAATTTTTTGGACGTGCTGTATAAACCGTGTGCAATAATATTCCCAAGAGAGAGGGAAACTGAATTATATTTGGTGTAAAGATCAAGTGTCAGGGAAACATATCTGCAGAGTGAAACTGCTGCACGGTGCTCAGAGTTGGCAACACAGTGATTTAATTTTCTGCTTGTAGCTGTGGGGTGATATGCCCACACAAATTAAGTACAATATGCCCATGGGCATTATTAT
Organism: Lepisma saccharinum; assembly: GCF_977018435.1. Lineage (NCBI taxonomy): Eukaryota > Metazoa > Arthropoda > Insecta > Zygentoma > Lepismatidae > Lepisma > Lepisma saccharinum. The sequence continues at coordinate 65,668,975 of NC_139232.1, forward strand.
GAGAAGAAAGGACCACAATGTGACTGGATCCAGTGTATTCGTTGTAGTATGTGGATGCATGAAATATGTACCAAATTCACGCCCATGTGTTCAAAGTGCAATGCAATTTCTCACAAATGTAAACAGTAAAAGAGGCTATGGTCATTGGTCGGTAGTTATTCAATCACAGCTCTCGGTATTGAGAAATCGCAAATACGATCGCAGTGTACATGGCAGTTTAGAGACTTTTGCTTTAAAAACTCACTCCAGTTATTGCAGTTTGGTTGAAAATGCTCAAGATGTTGTGCAGTTAATACTTAACCAGTTACCTGATAATATTGCCAATCACAATACTTGTCACGAAATTCGTTCAGTAGATCAACTGACTAGCATGTTAGGAAGGTTAGATGTAATCAAATTTAGTAGAAAGGGGCTTGTTGCTTTTCCTAATGAAGACAACGAACGTGAAAATATTCCAAAGGTTATTAAGAACTCTGAATAAAGTAGAGGGAAGTTAAATATGCGGCAAGTTAATGTTCGACCACTACTGTTTGTACTCAGACTCCAATTAGTAGTGAGCCAGAAGCCAATGCTGTTATCAATCAAGGTTACGAAAATCGGCAGGGCAACAATCTTTGACGTTGATATTTAAACAATTTTAGCCGAACCTCATAATTATGGATTTCATGAAAACTTTACTGCACGAAACAATTATAATGGCTTGAGATCTAGAAACCGAGGACAATTCCGAAGAAATTACAGGCAAAATAATTATCGTTCACCTACAGGATAATTTAATGATGAAAATTTGCTCAATCAATCACGGTTTTATTACTGGAATGAAAATAACAGTGCTAATAATAATACACCTCCATATCAGTGTGTTCTTGCAAATTCAAGTCTACCTTAAGCAGTAAGTTTGGCATCACATACTAATTCTGATGCTACAAGAATGACAAATGCTATGCAAGGTTCTGTCCCCGTAACACAAGTTCCGGTGAGATGTTAAATTAAAAGGTTGGGATAATTTACTTGAAGCAAGTTTTGTACAAGGGCAAAATTTTGCATAAGACGACATCAAGAAATTTAGCTATTCCTTGCACCTCTAATAAAGGTGGAATATTTTAATCTATGCATATTCAATGGAACTGATGATGTGCTAAAATACGAGAATTGTTGCTGCGTGCAAGTAAGAATGTACCTTCTGTTTCTGCGTGATATTATTTAAGAATATGCTTAGAGAATAGTATACTCAGCACATAAATGATTGATTTATGCTAGTAGGAATGAGAAATGGAATTATCCACTAGATTGCACACATGGTTATTATTTTATTTGAGAAGTGATGTGTCTACCAAGTATATGAATAAATGTAGACAATATTTGTATGAAAGGCCATGGATGCCTGGACGATGTGATTATTATCTTCGTCTAAGAAGTTTATATGCGAGGAAATAAGTATGATATTTTAAGAAACAGTCGCAGCATTATATTATTACTTGCAACTCAATTGACAACGTTGATGTATTCGTTCAAGGAAATTTGTAATCATGTAGCTATATATGAATAATTACGGAGTTTCCAACTGGGAAAGTGAATTGGAATATTTGAAGAACTGAGTGCATATGTAGTATTTCTTGACTGTCATGTGTTAGTTACATCTATAAAATACTATTGCTGAAGAAATTATCCAAGATTGATGAAGAGGTGAAGTTAGAGGGTTTGAAGAATTTGAAACTTACGTTGGACAATAACAATTAGAGATGTAATAACCTATGTTGTTCATGATTGTTTCCATTCAAGAATATTGTTTATTCGGTTAATTTACCGAATGAATGGTACTGAAACAAAATGAAAAATGTGTCAGCCAAGTTTGATTCACGGAATTCATAAATAACTGATTTAATATTGTTTCATAAAGGGAATAATTGATTACAAGTTGTATCTTAAAAATGAAGTGTTCACAAGTTTGTAACTAAATCTGGTAAAATTTTCCATATTTACAGAACTGAAGTAAGTCGAAAATTTTCACCCGAAAGGGATGCGTATTGTGACTGTCCCAAATATTCACATTTATTTAATTTATTATTTTTTGTTTAATTTTGTGTTTAATACGCTCGATACATAGGCGCCGACTCCATGGGGCTTAGGGGGGGCTCGAGCCCCCAATGTTAATGATGTGGGGGCAGAGCCCCCTCAAATAACTTTGCTTAAGAGGATCTAATGTATTACTTTTCTTCTCTTGTAAAGTTTACTCTGAATTGTGCCACATGAACTTAACTTTAAATACACATTTGAAACGTTCTAGACCATCAACTTTGGGGGGCTGAGACCGCTAAACCATCAACTTTGGGGAGGGGGCTATGACCAGAGACAGCAAAACACATGACTTGGATTGGATTGATTTGTTGCTTTAAGTCCACTTTATGCACAGTAAGGCTAATCGGGACTGGACCTACAGTTTAAAGTGGGATCCGAACCACTAGTATATGCCTCCACCGGGAATCGAACCCGGGACCTCTTGATTACAAGGCGCAAAACACATGACATATTACTATATACATAGTATATAATTATGAGTATTGTTAACATTTTTACTAAAAAGAGTTTAAAAAGAAGATGTGCATGAACTAGGAGAGTGGATGGGACGTTCGGACTACAAATAGCTCTCACATGACATTCAGAACGAGATCATTGATATATTAGGGAGATCTGTTTTGCGCTCCGTGGTAGCATATATTAAAAGTCGGGAATATATTGCTATTATGGTTGACGAAACTTGTGACATATCCATCCGTGAACAATTGACATTTTGCATTCGAAGTGTAAATGAAAATTTTAATATTTTTGAGGAATTCATGGGCTTTTACGAGATTCCGAACACTGAGGCCAAAACCTTAAAAAAGGGAGGAAGTGAGTCATTCATTAATTTATTTCAGTGATCAGAGCCCCCCCCCAATAATTTTGACAAGTCGGCGCCCCTGCACATGTCCATACTTGGTGATATCGCCAAACAGAAGAAAGTGGCTCTAACTACCATGCGTGACATAAGGAAGTTTCTTTTGGAAGACAGCACCCTCCAGGAGCTAAATTCATGATGGTCCTCCGCACTGTGCCAGTGACGACAGCCACAGCCGAAAGGTCATTCAGTGCTATTCGCCGACTGAAGATATATTTGAGATCTACAATGAGGCAGAAGAGACTAAGCAGCTTAGCGGTACTCCACATACATCAAACTGTGCTTGATAATTTGGACCTGAGACCGCTCGTTGATAAGTTCATAAAAAATAACCCACTGCGTAGAGCAACTTTGCTTTATTTTTAAATCATGTTCATATGTTTTTATTGTGTATGTCACTTTATATCTTAGTGCACATGCTACTTTTTAATTATTGCAAAATTAAATTTAAAAAGTAAAATATTGTTGCAAGAACAAAAAAGTAAAACTATTTTCCTGCGATTTGTGTTAGCATTTATGTAAAAAAAATTAAATAAAACTGTTAAATATTGTAAACATTCGTTATTTTATGGGTACGTCAACACTAAGGTTATTCGCAACCCATCACATGTCTGTTGCGGACACTAAAACACACCCATGCCCTCGCCGGGACTCGAACCCGAGACCTCTGGATCAAAGCGAGTCGCGTCGACCACCCAACACGCTTGGCTACCGAGGCCGGCATAATACTGTTAGGTCGGTCTCTTAATGTAAATAAATGCTTTTCAATAAAAATGTTAATTGTTATCTAAAAAACAAATGAACAGACACAAAAGACATAAAGAAACTTTGAAACATTTTCTAAACGTTTTTCATATTACATTTCATTTGCATGAGGAATATAATAGCTGCTTAAAAACTTGCATACGAGGACGTAATTTTTATTTTTAAAAAAGGGAGGGAGATGAGTGATGAGAGCCCCCCCCCCAATAAGTTTGACAAATCGGCGCCCCTGGCACGATATATTTGTGTTATTATGAATTACTATTTTGTTATGGTCGCAAAACGTGATGTATAATTAATTATGATCACATTATTGATAATGTAAAATTATGATGTATACTATATAGCCTATATTTTGACCATAGCAACGATAAATAAGCACGGAGTTTGCATTATCTACCTACCTTGCCGAAAAAAGGTTGCGTTGTTAATGTGTTAAACGGCTTTCATGCTGCAAAAAATATTATATACAAGCCCCATTTCCGACATTTAAAAATTCAAACAACTAAACAATAATATTTCGCATGTACCATTTCAGGAATTCATGATATGCATGAAACTTGTTCCATTTCAGTCCTCGATAATTTTCTATTTGTTGCAGAGACATCTGGTGAGAAATTATTGAAGAGTGTGAACAACCAGTAATGTGCTGCCTTCTTGCGGAGAACGCTTGAACTACGTGAACCGAAATTGTGCGGGGGAAGATCTGCCTTTATTCGTCCCATTCTACAAAAGACGGCCGAGAAATAGGAATAGAAATAAATAAGAAGGCTCTACAAAAGAATCGAGAGAGAGAGAGAGAGAGAGAGAGAGAGAGATAGAGAGAAAGAAGAACAGAAGACATGTTTATATAGGAAAGGGAAGAGTTGCCCAAATCGCACCAGTTTACAAATAATTAGATGGAAAACTAGTGCCATAATTTAAGGCCGAATCACACGGAACTGGATTCCAGTAGGAATGCCCCAGTTGGCGCTGGACTGGCTACCAAGCTGGCTGCTAGACTAGTCTTGAAGACTAGTTCGATTTGCAACTGGCTTTCTCTGCTAGATTCTGAGGAACAGCCAATAAGAGGGAATGTTTGGTTATGTGAATATAATCTGTGAGTTTGGCAAGGGAAAGATTTTTATTATTACGAGTGCATTAAATGTTTGATATATTTAGTCGAAGAAAATATTATTTTGTGAATTAATCCTGCGAATCTCATCCATGAATATTGAATATGTGTACCCGAGTTAATTAAAAACAAAAGCTTGTTGAGTGCACATTTATTACCATATTTTCTTTCGAGCAAATTTCTAGTCCATAATTTTTCTTTTACTATTTTAATTTTTAATAACAGCAGTAGCTATTCTCGTACGATGTTTCTCCTCAAGTGGCTCGTCCACCTTTTTAGCTTGTCTGATCTGCGCAATGCCTTGTGGGAACAAAAGTATACCGACAGGTACGCTAAGGAGTATCGCGTGAGACGAAAACTAGGAGATGAATGAGTACCACACAACTAGAACTGGTGGCTGGGAAATTGCGAATCAGCGATCAGATGAATTTTATTCGACTGAAATCGGGTATATTCGAGTCACAAGGTACCGAACGTTGTTCGCGGGACGAAACAAATGAACGTTGGGTCCACCACATGTTGCCAAATGTACTGTCTTCTCGGGCAACGATATTGCCAGCACCAGAAATCAGCGGGCTGTTAATGGTACGTACAACTGCACACGTGGTCCTACACGAGGGAGTTTCACATGCAAACACGCAAATAGACAACTGGCAAAAACAGAAGTACGCTTGGCAACGTTGCTTCGGGAGAGCGATGTGACCTGTCCAGCTTTTACTTCGCAACTGAGTTTGTTGACACCCATCGAGATACACGCTCCCGAAGATGATTGGCGGACAGAAAGGGCCAGAAATAGCCGCCAAGGCCAGCCGCCAGATGGAGTTGCATTCAGTATAGTCCAATTTCAACTGGAAAATCCAGCCTCGTATGATTCAGGCATTATTGATGTACCAGCTTGTAAAGGGATATGAAAGTAATTATGCAGAAACTAAAATAATCCGCAGATTTTAAATTTACCTGCTTTTTGAATACACAAGTATCTGTAAAGAATAATAATAAGAAATAACATAAATAAAACAAGAAAATAGATTATTCTTGACCAGAATCTTATCTTATCATTAAACTCTCAGTACTGCGAATGTATAAGGACCTTAGAAAACCTAGATAATACCTAAACTTTATTTGTATAAATCAACATATGCAGTTCTGCAGGGCAGACCTCCGTGGCGGAGTAAGAGCCCAGGGGTCCTGGGTTCGAATCCCGGCCTGAGCCTGGGTGCTCTTCGTGAGTGTCTGTTCATCATTTCATCATTCATCCTCATCTTTGAGATTAGACAAAAGCAGCATAAAATTGAAGTAAAATACACCAAATCAACCATTCAGTTCTGCTGGGAATGTGGGAGGAATGTCCCTCCCCTCGATATCGTCCTACTGGAGAGGAGTGATGTTACGACCCCTTCACCCTGGGCACACCACTGCAACAGGTCGTAGAAAAATCTTTTCGTAGCACATCTGCACTACTTTTTGACCTATTGAGGTCATTAGTAAGTTTACGAGAGCCAAGTGACTACAAGCACCTAACTACCAGGTGGTTATAATTAAAGTGACGGTGTTCAGAGTGGTACAGCACGGGCTGTAATGAGAGTAGCAGTCTGAAACTTCGTAGATATGCTAATGAAGCAATACGCTCGCGAATTATGAAAAAAAAAAATAGTTCCAATTCTCGCCACCAGGGTAAAAAACGGCGCGGTAAGCAGTCAAAACGTGGAATTTTCCATAACTCTGACGTCAAAGTCGGTGAAATTGCCTAACCATTGTGTGAGCTCCCTGGTTGTTGTTGGTGACGCTTGTTGCTTTTTCCTTTAGTAATGTTCATGTAATTCGAATAGTGAAATTGTAGCGATATTTTATTACAAAGAGTATTGTTTTCTGCGATTTATAGTGTTTTTCCTGTAACTATACCAAGTTTTGACTGCTTACAGCGCCATTTTTTACCCTGGTGGCGAGAATTGGAACTATTTTTTTTTTTTTTCATAATTCGCGAGCGCATTGCTTCATTAGCATATCTATGAAGTTTCAGACTGCTACTCTCATTACAGCCCGTGCTGTACCACTCTGAACACCGTCACTTTAATTATAACCACCTTGTACAACTGTGGGCACAATCTTGTGTCCACGATCGGTTTTGTTCATGGTACCGGAATGCAGCCACACCGATACAACTACCAGTGACAAATTAGCTTGTATTATTCGAAGGCCGTCTAGTAGCTACAAGGAGTGGTCAATATATATATATACGAGGTTCGATCGTATTGAAACAATAATTTACTTTCCGATCGTGCTTGCGATCCAGCGTACCTGAACATTGTGCCACTGACATTGTCAGTGTTGCCAACAATTACAAGGAGGATATTGAAAAAAAATCGACATAAAATCCGTAAAATGTTGCGTGTGAATGTAAAGTAAATTAAAATATAGCGTAACTATTCTACATTAAAGATAAAATTCACATAGAATTAAAAATGTTCTTGTTGATGTGAGTTCCCTCTGGGATTGATTTGGCATATTTTAATTTGCATTCCTGCCATTTGTGGCTAATGGCGAGGATGAGGATGAATGATGATATGATGAAATTGATGAATGAATACTCATAAAGATCACCCATGCTCAGGCCGGGATTCGATCCCGTGATCCCTATCTTCGTAGCGCGCTATGATAACCACTCCGCCACGGAGGTGAACCTGTACGTAAATGAAACAATAATGAAACAATAAATATGACAGCATGTCTCTCTTTTTTGTTTCCTCCATTGGCCTAACGGAGTGAGGTTTTGGTGCAAGCTATCGTGCATCTCATGAACTGTAGTTCTTTTTTATTGAACTTATTAATACTCAGTGTGGTATTTGAAATATTTCCTGTGGAGGTTTCGAAATGTTGCATACATTATGTAGTATATACTTTAGCTCCCCTTAAGTTTCGAAATTTGCCAACCAGAGGTGGGGGGGAGTAACGACAAGGGAATTTCCCTCAAACGTTCTTCAGATGCCAACATGGTTGCAGTTTGGTACATTTCACTACTACAATGAATAGCAGACATATTACAAACGGCAAGGCTTGTTTCAAGTCACTTTATGCACAGATGAGCTAATCGGGAATTGACCTAGAGCATAAATTGGGACCCGAATCACTATGCGCCTTCACCGGGTATCGAACCCTCAATTACAAGGCAGCAGCGCCACCATTACGCCTTCAGAGAGGCCAAGAGTCCAAACGAACCCATGCAGGAAAGTCAATACTTCTGTGGTCAGAAACGTAAACTGACATCCGTGTCGGAGTAGTTATCACAGACCGCTACAACGATAGGGGTCACTGATTCGAATCCTGTCCTTCGGGTATTCTCTGTATCCCTTCGTCAATTTTACCACATCGCCGAGATTTGGCAAAAGTGCATGAAGGGATTTACCACTAGGCTATTCGAGGCTATAGCCTAGGGGCCGCACAAAAATGAGACGCTGAAGGGCAGAAGTGAGAAACACCATCGACTGTTAAAATCTCATATTTTAACTGGACTGCAAGTCTGAATGACAGACTGCAAAGGAAGACATGCGAGGTCACGTAACAGTGCTCCAATATAAACAATTGTCCCTCGCTGAAACGAATGTAAACATTTTGATTGCCAACAATTGAAAGTCAAGTTGAGGGATATTAACGGTTGAAATCAACATCCTTTTTTCTCAGTTGACAGCCAGTGTGGCTACCGTAATGTAGTGTCGGTTTCCTTTCCTTAGGTGCGTGTGAGGTGTTAGTGTTGTGTGGCGAAATGCATAGTGCAAGTGGCGCTTATAAACGAAAACGAAGTTTACTGAATATTTTTTTTAAGTAGATGTAAAGTTTACAAGCCTTATTATACAGAGCATGCAATTAGTACAACTGAAGTATCATGATAACAAAACTGTTACTAATAATATTTATTTAAGTGATGAGCACGATTTTACAACCAGGTACATGCCCGCCCCCGTGGTGGAGTGGTTAGCACATCGCGCTACGACGCTAAGGGTTCCGGGTTCGAATCCCGGCCTGGGCGTGGATGTTTGTGAGTGTCCATTCATCAATTTCATCATGTCATCACTCATCTCCATCTTCGCAAATTAGCCAAAACTGGCACAAATAGCGAAGTAAAATAAATCAAATCAAAATATATATAGAAAACAACCAGGTACATCACTGTGCCAAAATTGGTTATACAAAATTACTGAAATGAATACATAATTATAAAATAATACAATCCTACAATCTTATACATCATCATAAATTCAAATTGTAGGTTTCAACAAGATCAATCTGGCCTTGTATAGACATGTAAGAATTGAGATCCACCTATGGGACTATCTGGGAATTTTATAAGATATACTATTCAAAAAATATTCACTGTCAATTTGGAAAGTGAGAGCTTCTGTACAAAATTTATCCTTTACGTCTTTCTTCCTTCTTCTAAGGTAAACATATTCAACTGTGTTAACCCTTCAGAGTAATGTTGGTCATAGTATTTTTTTTTAACTTTGTGCATAATAACCTGATAAAAAGTTTTTGAATTTATTCAACTTTTTTTTAATAATAATAATAGCGGCAGGGACCAAAACAAAGGATAGCCTAGAGGTCAGATCGAGAGAAAGGTGACAACTGAGAATTACCAAAGGAAGCGAACGGTTCAGAAGAGCTCGAGTTGCAAGACCTACTTTTCTATCTTGATGGAGCTGTCCACCGCGGGGAAAGACAAATCCACAACCCACGTCCCCAGCGCCAAAAGCCTGTTCGGGAGAACATCTTGGCCCGAAGATTCTTTTGGATGCTGGGCGGCGGAGCTATTTCGCCTCTCCATGGTATAAATTTCTCCCAGCGTGGGCGACGCCGTAGCAAGCGACACTCGAGGACAACAGGATGGCGCATCGCGCGGGAGAGAGAAACCGCGACGGACACACATGGAGACAAGTTTTGCTAAAAAAGGTCAAACCTGGTGGAAACCTCGTCCTGAAGGAAACTTCAGGAAATCCTTGGTCGACGTTACCGAGACATTAGTCCGTGAACAACAGGGGAGGAAATGGCTCCAGCATATCAAAACAAAGGCATTGTTGACTTAATGTGCTGACTTTATTGCTCATTCTGTTGTGTGGAATGAGGCAATGCAGCCATAAACCATTTCGTTTCGCTTTCAAATCCTGCACCGGATTGTGAATGCTATCCGTAATGAGAATTTGCCATGGTGCTATATTGGTTCCTTTCCTAGTTTTCATTCTGGGTTTATAGCCATTTTTGAACATACAGTGTGTCTCAGAAATAGTGTATCCTTGGCTGCTGTCAAACACAACTCTCCTATGGTAAACATCTTATGGCAAGCAATTAAACTACCATCCTTCTGTTGTAAGGAAAAAAGTTCTACATTTCCATTTGTGACTGACGCATTAGCGGGTTTTATGTCCAGTTTTTAGTGATTTTTGAGTTCTGTAGTTGGCAACACTGTTCCCAGTGGCAGAATGTTCATAATATGGGCTATATTATATGATCAGCGGCTGACTATTGTTGAAGCAACACATATCTTTAATCTATCGGTATGAGAGTATTTCTCATGATCACGATATTGTAGATAGTTTTACGTTATCAGTGCATTCTGTAGTACGGTCGAATGAACTAGTTCCCTTATCGTAACTGTAGTGTAATGTGTGCGCAGATAGATTCTTCGAAAAACGTTAACTGTTCATAGTGTGGAATCTGAACTGTTGTTACTTTCTGTACAGTTGATCCTGACGTGTCAGCAATGAAAACTATGTTCAGATGGCTGTAAATATGTCTGCGTTGGAATAACGAAAATTGTGCGATTTCGAGTTATGCCTGTAGTTTATATCCACGAGTTCCACGGATAGCTATAAAAACTATGAAAGATGAGGACTTCAGTGCGCGCGCGCACACTAGCGCACATTTTGATTTAGAGTCACGCACACACGCATATCGGTTTCGGAATAACCAAAAGGTACATCTCAAAATATCGTATACGCCTTCTGATTATTCTCCCTTGTAATCAAGGGGTCCCGGATTTGATACCCGGTGGAGGCACATAGTCGTTCGGATCCCACTTTAAACTGTAGGTCCAGTCCCGATTAGCCATACTGTGCATAAAGTGGACTTAAAGCTGAAACTCAATCAAACTCAAGGGAATTTTATTTTTCCAACGTCAATGTATGTATAATAAATAATGTATACATAAATAAAACACATGTTCGCTATATTTGCATGCAAAACACTGGACGATATCCTGTTCCTTTAGACATTGAAGTGCCGTGAATATGGCAACACAGAGGGCACAGGCATGAGCGAAAGGGAATTTGCCGGAGGTTTCCTTTTCTTGGTACAGCTGTAAAAATACATACAATATTGTTAAGTATTTATTGATAAAATGGTGGGTGTACTGCATCGTCAGCTTCATAATAGTTCGATGTAATGTGAAAGTTTATTTTACATTTGAGAAATCTCTGTGTTACAAATGTGAGTACAATATTATTATGGGGGCATCCCCTTGCTAATTCGCACCTTACAAGAGACGTCCCAAAACACGTAAAGAAACAACCCATCACGTAAAAAACTTTCGTGAATCCTAGTTTATAAACGTACGAATCTCCACTCACGCCCAGTATGAGATGAAGAAAGGTCCGAGCATACCAATGAATCAACAGCTAGATTCTTGGCGAAAGTTAAGATGTGGGATTCAAGGCGTCGTAATTTATACTTCGTTGCTCAACTCTTCCCACCAAGTTACCGCATGACGTCTCTTATGTCATACACAATATGGCACAGCCAAAGTGTTACCGGTGAACAACATGGCGAACGTAATCCTTTAGCATTTTCTCTAAACACGTTCTTTCTTCCAGCACTAAGCTTCAAACGGATCGTTAGGTTCTACAATTTGTCGGGCCTTTACTGTTGGTATTATTTAGTGTGTGACCATCTTGCGATACGTTCTGTCTGTGTCTGCAAAGCTTGCTATTTGACCCAGAACCACCAAACCAAGCTTGTCCGAACAAAGGCTCAAATACCAAGAACCACTAAAAAAGCTTCTCCGCCAAAGTCCCAAATATCAAGAACCACCGAACCAAATTGTCCGTACAAAGACTGAAATACCAAGAACCACTAAACCAAGCTTGTCCGTACAAAGTCCCAAATACCAACAACCACCGAACTAAGCTTGTCCGTAAAAGCCCTAAATACCAAGAACCACCGAACCAAACTTGTCCGTACAAAGACTGAAATACCAAGAACCACTAAACCAAGCTTGTCCGTACAAAGTCCCAAATACCAACAACCACCGAACTAAGCTTGTCCGTAAAAGCCCTAAGTACCAAGAATCACCGAACCAAACTTGTCCGTACAAAGACTGAAATACCATGAACCACTAAACCAAGCTTGTCCGTACAAATTCTCAAATACCAAGAACCAAAGAACCACCAAACCAAGCCTGTTCAAAGGCTCAAATACCAAGAACCATCAAAGAAAGCTTTCCCGTACAAAGTTACAAATTCCAAGGTATGAATTTAAGTTACAGATGCATGCAGAGTGATATATACCAATCGCAAGGACCGTCCCTACAAACACAACCCAATACCAAATCTTTAATTCCTACGTTTTCAAAGCCAAAACGTGTACACATTAAGTATATAAAATTCCAAGGAAGCTTCGTGATTCTCGATTATTACAAGCTTATATATTTAGCTGAATATTTTCAAATTTTTAACATGTCAGTTTATAGACTGCACAAGAAACAACATTGCAAATTTAAATTGTGAATTTGATAATTTGGAGTGAAGTATCTATCTTCATTTTTATGACATACTTGTACCTTAGACACTCAGAAAGCTATAAGGTTAGACATTTACAACATATGTAGAGTGTCAAAGTCATCCTAGATGTTTGTAAATATCTCATGAAAGACATAGCAAGAGAAATACTATAGTAAATAAATGAAACAATACGCCATACATCTATTTTGTTTTTACAAAATATTGTTTATACACAGAAAGTAAAAAAGTTTTCAAAAGTGTCAAAGAATTCGCCAGAAATCTTTACGCAAGAGGTGCAAATAACACACAGTAACAAACAACGAATCAGGAAGATATCAGAAGTCATAGAGATTCTACAGTCAAGCCAGAGGGAAAGTGACTGACGCTTCTTCGGTTAATGACATGGTCATGAGATACGACAGGACACGTTACTCGATTTCCACATCCTCGAAATGTATGGAAATACTTTCGCTCTCACCGAACAACAACACGTCTAATATATTCCTGTCGGAATCGTATCTCCTGGGCGCCACATCCCATTGACCCGAACCCTTTGACTCCGAGGGTGGAACCTGGACATCAAACTCTTTGACGTCAGAAGTAACCCGGTTGTTGTCTAAACTCGACAGAGCGACGTCATTTGCGGAGATGTCCATGTTCCAATGGATACCACCCAGGGCAAGTTGACATGGTTGTCGACTGGGAATTTCCAGTAATGCAGTATTTATTATTTTGATCTGTTAAAGCTCCATGTAGGTATATAGTCAATGGCTGTAGGAGGCATCAGGGATTCTTTATCAACTTGCAAATGGCGCAGTGACGTTGTGGTTGTAATCAATAGGTTCCGTGTTCGATTCAGGGTGGGATCATATACTGGTTTGGATCATACTGTAAAATGAGGGCCGGCCTCCGTGGCGGAGCGGTTAACACATCGACGCAAGGGGTCCCGGGTTCGAATCCCGGCCTGGGGATGGATGTTTGTGAGTGTCCATTCATTAATTTCATCATATCATCACTGATCCCCATTTTTGCAATTTAGCAAAAAGTGACGCAAGAAGCGAAGTAAAATAAAGCAAATTAATCAATATAAAATGCAGTTTAGAGTGTGACCCAACCAGTATATGACTCCACAATAAACGAACCAGGAACCTTATGTTGTTGAGGGAGCTGCTCATGTCTCTCCCTCCCCTCTCTCTCTGTGTGAGAGAGATGGAGAGTGAGGTAAGTGTAGAGTGTACAGTCTGAGAAAAAAATACCTGGGCCACGGGACGTAGAATTTCGTAACGTCTTAAAGCCTGTTGTTTATGCAACCCAAATAACAAAATATTCGCTTAAGTTTGCCTGGTGATTCTGACTTCTCGGGAAGGATTGAGCTTTGATAGCATGAGTCACATGACTCGTGCCCCAGCCACAACAAACAGCTGGGTGCTACGATGCCTCCAGAAGAAAATTTCAGGAACTGGTTTCTTGACAAGAGCTACTCGTAAGGAAATACTATTCTATCAAGTGATATTAGAGTCATTGTCAAGAAGGTTCGCTGAAATGATGGTTCTCATCACAGACCACATGCCACACGTTAATTGTTTAAGTCTAGTTCATGCACTGGACCTACAGATTAAAATGGGATTCGAACCAAAGCCTCTCTACTTGGTATTGAATTCGGAAGCCTTTCATTACATGGCGAAGACGTTACTACTACGACATCAGAGAGGCAATGGAACCCCTTGAGAAAGAGATAAGCGAAAATTGCTACCTGACAAACCATATTTGCCCGTAAATTTTAAATATAAGACAATATTTTGTACTGACAGTTTCGAACCGTGGGAGAGGCATATATTTTTTTGTACCATCGTCCATTTCACGAGTTTATAATTCTTCCTCACCGACACGAGTAACGCGAGTGGTAGAAGAAAAGCGAAGTAAAATAACTGAAACAGAAATAAAAGGAAAAAGCGAAATAAATTTTATTCATAATATTCTGCAGTCACTTGAGTTGTATTCACGGGATGCTATCTTTAAAGAAAGCCGTGGTCTCTTCCTTGTCTTTTTCGCTTTCTTTGTGCTCTTGCTTCCCCCGTCACGATTGGTCTAAAACTAATTAATGCGACGTTAATTAAACAATCCAAACAACGAAACAATGCACAATCAACTGCACAAGACAACATTCCAAATGTTTTCGAATCGGAAAACAATTGAGATGCTGTAAAATGACTTAAGATGCAGTAATAAAGTGGGAATTCGGTACCGTATAGAATTAAATCGGTAGAGATGTTCGATTTGATTGGATGTTTGTTATTTAGATTTGCTATTCTTTCACTTTTGGCAAATAGCGACGATGAAGATGAGTGATGCTATGATGAAATTGATGAAGGGACACTTACCAAGGACACCCACGCCCAAGTCGAGATTCTAACCAGGGACCCATGGCATCGTAGCGCGCTGTGCTAACCACTCCTCCATGGAGTGGACATTATAGCATATTTTGTGTGCTCAATTGGGATCAATCAATGGAATGAATAGGCATATTATATGATTAATAAATTCATATCATAATACCACGTCATATTATTCGGCACGAAGTAACATCCGAGACATTCAATCTTGCATTTTTGCCTTTCAACTAATTCTTTGAATTCAGGTTAATCACAACAATAAGATAAATTATGAAGAAAATGATAGTGAATGTGGGATATTATTACGAATTTCCTGAGAGAAACAACATTAAGCAGGCTCGGTGGTCAAGCTCATTAAGTGATTGACATTCGATATCGTCGCCAAAGTTCCCGGTTTTGAGTACCGTCCTTGTCGGGGGTGTTTGACTATTTCGTCATCAATTTCGTGTAATGGTCACTCGTCCTTATCGTCGCGATCATCGAACAGGGAATAAAAATTATAAAAATAAATACGATGGAAGAGTACTTATTTCATCTCTCACGAAATCTCCTACAAAACCGGAATATATAAAATACATGTATATTCATTCACATACATTTTCGATTTCTATATTTAACTAGTCGAGACCGAGAACGGGAGAGCAATTTTCAATTCGACAAACCGAGAGACGGAGAAACTGTCAAGTCTCGTTTCTTCTTGGCACCTCCGTAATCGAGTTGTTCTGTTTGTCATTGGCTTTGTATTGGCAATTATTGTCATTATTCTTCCCCTGCAGGTAAACCATAACGATGAATTATGATGAAATGAAGCAGATAAAAGGGCAAGAACAAGAAAGTCATGCCTGTTCGGGACTCCAACCCAGAACCTTATGTAACGAGATTTGAAATTCTGGAGAAGGCGTCCGTGTTTCGCTTGGTTTTCTCTTTCCTCTACTTCTCTTATATTATCATACATGTATAATAAAAATGGATCTCATACGATATGTTGCGATTCATAATTGTGCTGGTTAGATGCTACAGATGTGAACTCCAACCTGCAATATATTATTCCCTTTTGTTTCGTATCTGGTTGAACATGAAATTTTCTTACACTGTGACAATTTCTTTCTTAGTTTTGGTTTGGTGCACAGATATGCTAATCTGGACTCGACCTTCAGTTTAAAGTGGGATACTAACCACTATGTGCATCCATCGTGTATCAAACCCGGGATCCACTGATTGCAAGGCGACGACGTTATCACTACTCCATCGAGGAGGCCCCATGACAAAATGTTATTCACTCGATCTCTACCATAATTTATTTCAGCATTTACATTTTCGTTTTCTTCTTCTTTTTACCTTTTGTTAACTACTCTTATACAACTCTTTTTGCGTCTTCGAATTTCTTCTTGTTAAAAAAAAAAAAATAATACATGCAGGCTCTATAAAAATCCCCCGTTCAAATAGATAAAACGTTCACTCTCGAGAACTAATTTACATGTTTATCACTAACGTAACCATTAGGAAACTATTGAAATGTTAACTGATATAACTGCAGATGAAACAATACTTACAGCCACTAACGAAATATCTATTCTTGTGTAGCCTCACAGACAACAAGTATCTGGTGAGTCATTCACTCTTGCTGACTACGGGCGAAGGTCACTGAACTAAAGGGTGGTGGCAAGCAAGCAGGCTTGTGCTCTACCAAAGACGAGGTCACGTGTTCCAGTTATCAATGGCGTACGAAATAAGGAGGAACACAGCTATCTGACGTATGTTTTGGTCCCGTCATTGCACGTAGACAGTGGCGTATGCTGGTTCTAACGAGTGGGTAATCTCCGACCTTTTGATCCTCAAACTCCAAAAGTTTCCGTGCAATTTATGTCACGCTCCATATTGGATTTAGGAATATTGTGTCGGAATGTTTGTCTTATTGCTACGATCACAATCAATTAATTCTCGTTATTGCAGTTTACTATACGCGTAGAATTTCAAATAATAAAACAAGACAGTATTATAAAGCTATAAAAAAACAGCCTGTGAAATATAAAAATGAAAGACGTGCACTAGTGAAATAAAAACCCGCAATATTAATTTAAGTGCAAAATTCAACTTACTCCAGGACCCGATTACTTGTGCTGTACTACATCCAAAGCACGCTGTTTGTCCAGTTGCACGTCAATACGTGTCTGGGCGAAAGATTGCAGCTTAACAAAGGAAGTTATGTGACTTTTGGATTTTTCATGTTTGGCACAAGTGTTGCAAAGATTACAGTCACGCGTCCATACATTCTTTTCAGCCCCGAAAAGTAAGCACGGCGAACAAAAATGCAAAGCTTATTAACACTTATACTTCCTGTCAACCATGGTGTTTTGTCATAATTTGCTTGCGAAAATGCCTCACATATTCCCGATTTTGTCTTTGTGTGTAGAAATAAGTTCAAGCGATGACACTGGCCTACCTGTATTAACAATTTGCAACTTCTCCTGAAAAGATCTTGTTCCAAAAGGTTTCACCAGCAAATCTTGTATCACATCCATTACCCTTTAACACAGCACTATCACGACAAACACTAACACCTAAATAAATAATAAACACGAAGCACAGCACGAAGCCAACGACTACACGCATTCAGTTTCACGCGCCAAACTTCTGTTGTTGTGTTCCTGGCTCAGAATGAAATTCCCTATGAATAATAAAAAAAATCCCTTTCCGAGCTCGAATTGACAGGTTTTTAAAAGTTCGAATCATTGCAGGTCAGAGTCAGAATTTTATTTCGGGATGGGGATCATCCCTTATTATCAGCCGCCACATAAATTTGAAACAGTGGGGTTAGAAGTCCTGAAGATGAATCTCAGATTATTACAACGTATTAAGCAAAGTGTTTAATCCTGCTAATGAAGTAAAATGAATTACCACTATACACTTTTTAAATTAGATATTTGTAGGATTTCGGGGAGGGGGGTTTCCCTTTAAAAAAATATTCAGTTCCGTGAGATAAGTATTCTCGCTGCTTTTGAAGATTAGAGAGGAGAAACAATCACTATTTTTGTAAATACAAGGATGGGGGGAGTCAGCAAATAGGTGCTTTAATTGCTTAAACCTTGAATTTTAATTCAGTTTGCTTCATCTTCAATATTTAAGCTTTTCCCTTTTGATAAATTTATGTTCAAGTAACAGAAATCAGCAAGACAGAAGCAAATGTAAAGTGAAAATTAGCGTAGAATTGGTTTGCCCATGTTATTCAGTTTTCCTGTTCTTCGCACTCTACCGGGTATGTTTTCCCTAGTTGAGCGGAGGGAACGGCAAAGGCTCTCAAGGTTGAGAGTGCGACCGGTGGACTCTCACAAGAAGGAGCTTACCCTGGGCACGGAATCACCGCGCCTGAAAAGCAGTGTTTCCTCCCCCTCTTTCCTTTCTCCTCCCTCCTCGCCAAGGGTTGTAAGGAAAGCGGGAGGAATGACGTCAGGGTGAGATTCCCTGAAGTCATTCCACCGGCCTTGAAGTTCCCTCAGGGCACTCCTACGTAAAGGCTTCTCAGCTAGAAGGATATCTTCCCCATTGAGTGGAGGAAAAGTGGGTGCGTATAGAGGTCCCTCAACTTTCGTATTCTGTTTCATTTCAGAACCCGTGCTGTATCGTCGACTTAATCCAATCTATCCGATGTAGGTTTTAGGTTCTGTTTCTGTTCGGTTATTTCATGTTGTCTTCCTGCTTATGTTATTCGCGACGAAGGCTCTGGATTCGATAATCTGGACAATAACGGGATTGTGTTGGTTGCTTGATTTGGTGTCTTAAGTTCACTTTATGTCCTGTTAGGTCCTGAATGGACCTACAGTTTAAAGGGGGATCCGAACCACTATGTTCCTCCACCGAGTATCGAACCCGGGATCCCTTAATTACAAGGCGCCCACGATCCCACTTCGCCATCGGGGATTGTGTTCGCAACGAATGAATCAAATTTGAGTGATATGATATGCAACCATTGGAAGACTATTGAAAGAAAAGCTACGGGAACCTGCCAGTTTTTCTACTGCAGACAGGAAACCATAAACATGCAAGAGAAGCTTATATTCTATGAAACCTGACGCTATGTGCTCGAATACTGGCTATATATAATCCATAGAGGCATAGCAACGTTAAACAACCTCTTATATGATACATATAGGTTTAAAAAGGTCGCAATACAAAGATTGTGTGCGCCTCACTGATCGCGTAGTGGTAAGGCCTTGTAATCAAGGGGTCTCGGGTACGATACCAGGTGATCGCACATAGTGGTTCGGATCCCACTTTAAACTGTATGCAGTTCAGATTAGTCTATCTGTGCCGGTGACTCAGTCGGTAACGCGTCTGACTACCATGCTATAGGCCCCGGGTTCGATCCCCGGCCGGTTCAAGCCCGGGAACTTTTCTAACGTTGGAAGCGACCCCGGCGCCCACCCAGCGTCGAATGACGTGGATACCTGGGGGAAACCCTGGGGGTAAAGGCGGTCAGGGGCGTGATGCTGATCACATCACCCCCCACTCACGAACGAATCAAGAAAGTATGGGGCGGCGTGATGCTGATCACATCACCCCCACTCACGAACGAATCAAGAAAGTGTGGGGCGTTACCCCCACACCCCCTATACGCCTTCATGGCGTAGCGCTAAGCACAGGTGAGAACTTTACCTTTTTTTTTGCATAAAGTGGACTTACAACAAAATTTAAAATTGCGATAAAGATTATGATAAGGTATTAAAGAATTGGGTCTAACACATTTTTTTATTGTTTACCAATGACCTTGTTAACGGTGGAAGCGGTCCCGGCGTCTACCCAGCGTCGAATAACATGGGTACCTGGGGGAAACCCTGGGGGGTAAAGGCGGTCAGGGGCGTGATGCTGATCACATCACCCACACTCACGAACGAATCAAGAAAGTGTGGGGCGTTACCCCCACACCCCCTATACGCCTTCATGGCGTGGTGCTATGCACAGGGGAACACTTTACCTTTTTACCTTGTTAACTAATATTCTTAATTTCAGTTTCAAGATGAAATCGGCTACGAAATAAAAGGAGTGGGTTCATATTTCTGTTACGAAATTCCACTTTTGTAGTAGACCTGTGCCACACTAAGATGTGACATAATAAACAAATCTGAGACACTTTCAAAGTATTAAATTGCTATCTACGTATTTGGGAACAATCTTTCAATATAATACTTTTTTTGGACGCGTCAAATCATAGTATTTAATTCCTGTTTTAGCAGCTTTAAGAAACCTGATTTTTTGGGGGGGGGGGGTTACAAATGCCCTTTCTGCTCCCGTCAAGTTACGCCTATGAAAAAACAGGAATTCAAAGTAAAAGACTGTCCCGACTAAATCGGGAGACACGTCTGATAGATTTACAATTGGGAAAATCATAATTAAGCTTGTAGTTGAAAACAACCTATTTTCATATATTGCATGCAGCTCTACTTTTTCTGCAATGTGGATCAAGAACTGGGGACGTGGAGAAGCACAACACTCCACGTAACCAATAGTCACGTGACCCTCTTTACTTTCCTGTCATGTTGACCTTCGCGTGGAACACATTTCTCGGTGTTAAGACAGGCAAAATCACCCGATCATCGAAGGGTGCAATATGTGTTGCCTACCCTCCTGCATTACTTGCTCCTATTAAAGCCTTATGGGGAAGAACTTTTTTCCATGACTGTACTTCGCCCAACTCCACAAGTAGAACGGATTCAATGTCCAGAAGCATATTTAGGAGAAAAGCCATGTGAACGAACGACAGAAGACTGAGGACGTGCTAGAATGGATAAGGTTGTAGAGGAATTTGACGACAGTGGAGATCTTCCTGGAGGAGATTATTGGAAAATGGGGAGGATTGAAGGTTGTTGTAGAGGAGAGCAAGACTAACTGCAAGTTATAGTGCTAGACAGAATACTATAACGGTATAGCCACTCTGGTGGAAATTTTAATTCATGATTTACGCTTCTCATTTCACATCCACGATTTTGTACAAAGTAGCTGATAACAAGTCAAATCGTGTTTTATCTATTACAAAATATGACAGCATCTTTTGATAAATGATACACATGAAAACTCACTTCAGCTATCTACTTGAGAACCCAGATATTAAGAAAGGCGTGCGAGAGAGGAGTTGCGGGTTCGACCTTTTGATATTGTATATTCGAAACAGTGGTAATGAACATAAAGCATAATGCATGAAAAAATTAAGTCTCATTGTCCACTTCTTTAAGTCGTGAAATTCTTAATTTCGTGCTTGCAGATGAAGCAGAGTGTAATAGAAATAGCTCAGTGCACGATGTTGTAATTAAACCTTGAAAAGTGAAAATTGTCATCAGACAATTGAAAGAAGTATGGGTGTTAGAGTACTGTAATGGAACCACATTCGCTCGCTTGTTCTCCTTCGTGTCTCCTCGCTCAAGCGTGTACAATGGAATATCATTTCAATATGATAATAATCTTAGACACATAGCCTACGTAAAAGTATCAGTCCTGGCAGTTTCAGCCCACAATCATCTGTTTAATTTGTATTGGTAAGATACCATATGGCGAAGGGTGGATGCTGGTGAAGGTACGACCCCCAAACCACTAATAAAAGCTCTGCTTTTCGAGTCAAAGTGACAGCAGACACTACTAACAGAAAGCATATAAGTGTTAACACGTTCTCGAACATGAATATTTGCTTTATTATAAACAGAGAATTATTGAAATAAATCACTACAACTGTTTCAAATTTCATGTAGACAAACTTTAAAGCATTACTTTAAGTTTTCCGATTTGTAAAACGTGTCAGGGTTAAGACAAACATGGTGTTCCCGGCACTGGAGAGCGCTGGAATCTACAGAACAGCTGGCTGTTGTCCGCTTCACACATCTCTGATCTCAAATTACAACGCCACGCCAGTGTTGACAACTACCAAATAATGTACACAATATTTATCCTGGCGTTTTTTCGATAACACGTATGTAAAAAAAAAAAAAAAAAAAAAAAAAAAGCAATGATCTGAGACGTCAAGTCATAAATGCTCTCCAACTCGAAATATAATTTTCATTAATATAATACATTATTAAAGAGAAGAACCAGTGACTGCTCTTCTTGTTGTTCTGACCTATTATTCCAAAGCATAATTAATTTTAAAGGTTCAAGTCAGTTCTTTTAGGTGAATATTAATTTTTACAACGAGCTTGGTATGACTTTTCTGTTAGTTTCGCAGCTTTTCGGAATATTTTCCATTTGTGTGGGAAGAACGAATGGTTGAAGTGAGAGTTCTCCTTTGTTTGGCGTGTTGTGAATTTACCAAAACAAGTATGGATACTTCAAATTGTGTACGGGAAGCTGTAAGCAATAGCAAGTATTTTATTATATCCATAACGTGACCAAGAACTTTGAACTAAGAAGCATGGCCGTTGAGAGAGGAGTTGGGGGATATATTATTATTATTTAAATAATATGTCCTTTCTTTCCTAGAAAAAACTGGGGCAATGGGCTGTATAATTTATTTACCCCCTCCCCAATTTTCGGAGTACTGCATTGCTTGCCTTTGTCAATGGACTAAACATTTTAACATGGAGATAATGATTATGTTTACTTATGTTTGAATGCCCACTATCACAGACAAATTACGGTTATACGTGTACTACTTGACTTCGAGCGTATACCACTCGTTTGCTCGTTTACAGGCAAAGCTCTCGATTACGTACACTATCTAGCGTCGTCTGCGCGAACTACAATATTTCGCGCTCAAGCGAAATACACTTCCTGAGCACTGCAATAGATGGGAAGGTTTCAGTACCACAATTGGTGTGGAAAAATCCTGCCACGATATCGGTAAATCATTTTATATTCTGAACAGTCGGGAAATTTCGAATGGTTGTGCTTACTTATGGACGTTTTCTGTACTGTAAGTATCGGAACATTGGCGATTATACAAAATTCGTAGGAATGCTTTAAATTCTTCTTGTGATTTGTGAATAACTTGGTAATCACCTACAAGTATACGTCTAGAATAGTATGTAATGAAAATACAATCATATGTTTATGAAAAGTTTGACCCTGTCAAAAACTCCCCTGAAACTTTTATCGGTATACCACTGTTAGCTAAGCACATTTGACACCGCAGATGCTTGAAAAGTGGAGTGGGCACCAAGAGGCCCTTCTGTGATGCACTTAAAGGTAGTGGAGCCAATCTCCGTTGCGGAGTGGTCATCACACCACGCTACGACGCCAGGGGTTCCGGGTTTGGATCTCGGCCTGGGCATGGGTGTTCCTTGTGAGCATCCCCTAATAAGTTTCATCATTCATCACTCATGATTAGTCAAAAGTGACAGAAAAGCAAAGTAAAACAAACCAAATAGAAATAACTACTAAGATGGTTCTGATGGAAAATGGTAAAGACGGTGAAGATTGACTTGATCTTGCCCAGAATAGGGACAGGTGGAAGATTTATGCTGCTGCGACAATGAACCTTCCGGTTTAGGAATGCCAGAGAATTAGTGGAGATCATGTACTATTTGTTTGGAAGTAGTCTTAATGATGCTTCTACATTTTTGTGTAAAATATTTTACGTCTCTTGAGAACGTGCTAGTTGAACTAAGTAGCTGCATTTATCAGTGGGAATCAAGAGAAACATCGCCTGCGTAGGGCACGCATGGGAAGTGCGTCAGTGCGTGAGGAGGCTGATTGCATATTCTGCCGAGTACTCCGTGGCCCGTTGAAGCCAAACCGGCACAAACTAGGCCAAGAGGCGACAACGAGATCCAGAGAGAAAAAAAGAAGAGGATGAAGATATTTAAGGGACGCATTACGTCACTTACTGGGAGCTAGATGTGCGTGTGGGCGCTCGCTGATTCAAAAGGCTGTGGTTGCCGTATTTAAATCGAGTGAATGGCCCACTAATGTTCTTCTGGGATCTTGTCCAAATCGAATAGATTTTTATTGAAGTGCCTAGCTTGTTGCTTGTCTGATGAGCCTTTGCGGCTCGAACTCTGTGGCCTAGTGGCTAGCGTGGCGATACAAGGACAAGGGTTCAGTTTTCGAAGGCGTGGATGTGTAATTGCGTTGGCGTATTTAATTATTTCAGTCATCCTCATCGGTGCGATTAACCAGAGAGGTAGAAAAGTGGCTAAATAACCCTAATGGAAAGAGAAGTGTGAAATTGGAGTGGCGAATTGCCAGAGGAGACAAGATAGCTATTGTCTACGTAGAAGGCGTGTACAGTCATGGAAAAAAGTTCTTCCCCATAAGGCTTTAATAGGAGCAAGTAATGCAGGAGGGTAGGCAACACATATTGCACCCTTCGATGATCGGGTGATTTTGCCTGTCTTAACACCGAGAAATGTCTTCCACGCGAAGGTCAACATGGCAGGAAAGCAAAGAGGGTCACGTGGCTATTGGTTACGTGGAGTGTTGTGCTTCTCCACGTCCCCAGTTCTTGATCCACATTGCAGAAAAAGTAGAGCTGCGTGCAATATATGAAAATAGGTTGTTTTCAACTACACGCTTAATTATGATTTTCCCAATTGTAAATCTATCACACGTGTCTCCCGATTTAGTCGGGACAGTCTTTTACTTTGAATTCCTGTTTGTCATAGGCGTAACTTGACGGGAGCAGAAAGGGCATTTGTAACCCCCCCCCAAAATCAGGTTTCTTAAAGCTGCTAAAACAGGAATTAAATACTATGATTTGACGCGTCCAAAAAAAGTATTATATTGAAAGATTTTTCCCAAATACGTAGATAGCAATTTAATACTTTGAAAGTGTCTCAGATTTGTTTATTGTCACATCTTAGTGTGGCACAGGTCTACTACAAAAGTGGAATTTCGTAACAGAAATATGAACCCACTCCTTTTATTTCGTAGCCGATTTCATCTTGAAACTGAAATTAAGAATATTAGTTAACAATGTCATTGGTAAACAACAAAAAAATGTGTTAGACCCAATTCTTTAATACCTTATCATAATCTTGTTGTAAGTCCACTTTATGCAAAAAAAAAAAAAAGGTAAAGTTCTCACCTGTGCTTAGCGCTACGCCATGAAATCGTATAGGGGGTGTGGGGGTAACGCCCCACACTTTCTTGATTCGTTCGTGAGTGGGGGTGATGTGATCAGCATCACGCCGCCCCACACTTTCTTGATTCGTTCGTGAGTGTGGGTGATGTGATCAGCATCACGCCCCTGACCGCCTTTACCCCCAGGGTTTCCCCCAGGTACCCATGTCATTCGACGCTGGGTGGGCGCCAGGGTCGCTTCCAACGTTAGAAAAGTTCCCGGGCTTGAACCGGCCGGGGATCGAACCCGGGGCCTATAGCATGGTAGTCAGACGCGTTACCGACTGAGTCACCGGCACAGATAGACTAATCTGAAATGCATACAGTTTAAAGTGGGATCCGAACCACTATGTGCGATCACCTGGTATCGTACCCGAGACCCCTTGATTACAAGGCCTTACCACTACGCCATCAGTGAGGCGCACACAATCTTTGTATTTCGGCCTTTTTAAACCTATATGTATCATATAAGAGGTTGTTTAACGTTGCTATGCTTCTATGGATTATATTTAGCCAGTATTCGAGCACATAGCGTCAGGTTTCATAGAATATAAGCTTCTCTTCCATGTTTATGGTTTCCTGTCTGCAGTAGAAAAACTGGCAGGTTCCCATTGCTTTTCTTTCAATAGTCTTCCAATGGTTGCATATCATATCACTCAAATTTGATTCATTCGTTGCGAACACAATCCCCGATGGCGGAGTGGGATCGTGGGCGCCTTGTAATTAAGGGATCCCGGGTTCGATACTCGGTGGAGGAACATAGTGGTTCGGATCCCCCTTTAAACTGTAGGTCCATTCACGATTAGCCTAACAGGACATAAAGTGGACTTAAGACACCAAATCAAGCAACCAACACAATCCCGTTATTGTCCAGATTATCGAATCCAGAACCTTCGTCGCGAATAACAAGCAGGAAGACAACGTGAAATAACCGAACAGAAACAGAACCTAAAACCTACATCGGATAGATTGGATTAAGTCGACGATACAGCACGGGTTCTGAAATGAAAAAGAATACGAAAGTTGAAGGACCTCTATACGCACCCACTTTTCCTCCACTCAATGGGGAAGATATCCTTCTAAATAAAAGTGTTCTACGATAAAGTGTTCTACGTGCAATGACGGGACCAAATCATACGTCAGATAGCTGTGTTCCTCCTTATTTCGTACGCCATTGATAACTGGAACACGTGACCTCGTCTTTGGTAGAGCAAAATCCTGCTTGCTTGCCACCACCCTTTAGTTCAGTGACCTTCGCCCGTAGTCAGCAAGAGTGAATGACTCACCAGATACTTGTTGTCTGTGAGGCTACACAAGAATAGATATTTCGTTAGTGGCTGTAAGTATTGTTTCATCTGCAGTTATATCAGTTAACATTTCAATAGTTTCCTAATGGTTACGTTAGGTTAGTGATAAACATGTAAATTAGTTCTCGAGAGTGAACGTTTTATCTATTTGAACGGGGGATTTTTATACAGCCTGCATGTATTATTTTTTCCTGAAACAAGAAGAAATTCGAACACGCAAAAAGAGTTGTATAAGAGTAGTTAACAAAAGGAAAAAAAAGAAGAAAACGAAAATGTAAATGCTGAAATAAATTATGGTAGAGATCGAGTGAATAACATTTTGTCATGGGTCCTCCTCGATGGCGTAGTGATAACGTCGTCGCCTTGTAATCAGTGGATCCCGGGTTTGATACACGGTGGATGCACATAGTGATTAGTATCCCACTTTAAACTGAAGGTCGAGTCCAGATTAGCATATCTGTGCACCAAACCAAAACTAAGAAAGAAATTATCACAGTGTAAGAAAATGTCATGTTCAACCAGATACGAAACAAAAGGGAATAATATATTGCAGGTTGGAAGTAGACCCAGTGTCCCGGTACTGAATCATCATTTGGAGCTCGAACCATCATTTGGAGCTCGATCGCCTTAATGGATTTCTCTCGTAAGGCATGTGTTGCCAACTCCTTACCCGAAAAAATCACCAAGATTATGACGCTCGTCGTAGCTTTTTATGATGTACATTTTGAGAGCAGAGTTGACAACACTGTGGGGGGCACTGTAGCCTTTTATGAGGGGGGGGGGGTTATTACTTTCTGTTTGCATCTGGCAACACTACCGTAGATTTTTTGACAGTGTTGTTAACCTACTGGGTTTTTCACTGTAAATTTTCATCAAAGGACCTGAGGGGTCCATGTATTTTTTATGTCTGGCAATACTGTTGGGGGGCCTAGTGTTGGCGACACTGTGGGTTTACTGTAGCCTTTTATGAGGGGGGTCTATTGCCCTCTGTTTACATCTGGCAATTTTATTGGATGTTTTGTTTGAGGCTCGTTGGCGTTACCTACCCATCCGAAGAAAATTCCACTATATGATCTTTCACTGGCTAAGCTAACCTACAAATAGGAATTGGTAACACCGACGAGTCTTGAATTATTATTTGAGGCTCGTCGGTGTTGCCTACCCACTCTACAAAAATTCTACTATATGATATTTTGAAACTTTTGAATGCAACTTATCGTAATTTTCCAACTGTGGGACCAAATGTTTATATATCGTGACCTTTGTAAACCTTTTTCGGGAACAATGTGTCGCACACACACACGCGCGCGCGCGTGCCTGTATTGTGACGCAAGCAAACAAAAAAAAAACTTTGCGTGTCATTACAAAAAAAAACTTCGACCGTATTCTTAAATAACTAACAAAGACAATGAATCTTTTTGGCTTCCGCAAACAGATCAACATGGAGACTGCACCGCCAAATTACAATAACCTCTTACCTTCCGTATTATCTAAACTCAACGGTCTGTTGATCGTTCACCTCAACAGCATTTGGACGAAACTGAATGACGATGTGGGCAAGATGTTTTATGTTTTTAATAACAATTTACATTTCTACGAAATTCCGATCGACGGGAAACTTCAAATCACCGTGAATCCGGAAAACGCAGGCGAAATCAAAATTTCTACCGGCAAGAACATTTTTCGAATTAAGCACGACAAGATGCTTTCTAACATTACGTACGATGTTTCTGCAGGAGATTATTTTTATATGGAACTTCTCGGAGATTACGACAAACTCATTCCTCTCTTTGTAGAATTACGAATTGTTTATCCTATTATAAATAACCGTTAACCAAAAATGCCTAACGACATTTTCGGCAACACCAAGCGTGTAGACCACGCAGAAGAGATTCTCATGTTGGACATTCGAGTTAAGAAGTTGAGGACCGATTTGATTGCTTTGCAGGAGACCTTAAACAAAAGTTTAGAGTCGGAAATCGCTACGCTCCAAACGCAATGTCTCGACCCCATTCTGAAAATCGATTCCGAACTGAAGACGCTGATAAAAAATTATGTCGACGTACCTTCTTACGACAACGTTCAAAATATACAGTTGAGCGTGGATTCGCTTCAAAATGATTTGGCCAAATTACAGCAATTTCAATCGAAAAATGAAGATTTGGAAAAATTGAAACTCGAAATCGAAGAACGAACTTCCGCAATAGAAAATAATTTCTCTGAACTTCAAACCGTCGTGAACGATATAGACGCAGAACGCTTACATGTCGTTGTTTCCAAATTACAAGAAGAATTCACCAGCACGTTGGAAGAAATTAAATCCAAGTTGCAGACTTTGGAAGATACAATGACGAACCTACCATCGTCGGACGAACTGCAGGTCATCGGTAAAAGCGTCGCGAACATAAAAATTCAATTGGAGGCCTATCAAGATTTCGAACACATTCAAACCACCATCGCTACGCTTCAGGCGTCCTTGGAATTGATCAACGAAGAAATTAAAAATATTCACGCTGAAGCAAGAGCGTTGACGAGCATTCAAGACACGTTGAGCACGGTTCAGCAGAAGATCGAATATTTAGAAAATTTGAACGTCGAAACGAATCTCGCTCATTTTCATCACGTACTCGACAACATACAGGGTGACTTGGAATCGTTACGGACGAGCGTGCCTTCGAGCGAAGATTTGGAAAAATTGAAAACGGCGGTGACGGCACTATCCGATTCGAACGACATCAAAAGTTCATTGAGCGATCTCGAGAGTAGGGTGGCCAATCTCCCCACCTCCAAAGAATTGCACGCTTTGAAAAGAAACATATCTCGAATGCTGAAACGACTAGAAACGGAAACGGCGAACGTGGAACAGATTCGAGACGAAATTAGTTCGCTGGTGTCGACGCTGCCCACTTCGCAGAGCGTCGCCGACCTTCACACGCAGTTTACAGAGATGCGAAGCATCGTGAACGATCTTACCGAGAAGAGCTCGAAATTGAATCAAGTCGAGAACCTTCAGAACATCGTCGTCAACATCAGAGATCAAGTTGGAGTGCTGGAATCCACGCAGGAATCGACGCTGGCCTCTTTCGGTGCCAAGTTGCAAGAACTCAACGAAAACTACAAGCAGTTGAACGTGGAAGTGAAAATCAAACCGTCGTTTTCTACCGTAACGGATACCATAGTCGAGCATTTGCTGCCCATCGAAAATAAACTCGGACAAGTTCACAGTAATCTGCTCGGCGTCGACACTAAATTCGCTAAACTGCATTCTCTGCAAGCCATCGAAATCAACAGCGTGCCCAATCAACAAAGAATCTCCACGTTCGTCGAAGGTAACAAACTGTACATGTTGCATCCTTATCATCCGTACTACAAGTTTCTCCTCGATGGCACGATTCAGATAAACGAATTTTCGTACTGGTCTCACGGTAGAAAAGCTAGCGTTCCCACCATGACCTTGATATCGAATCGTGGTGTCCAGAAAGCAGGAAACATTCCTCTGGCACGTTGGAACGAAACGCGCAACATATATGAAATACACGAAGACGAAGATCTCACCGTTTTCGACGTGAGTGCCGGCGATAAGCTGATCATTCAAAACACGAGTGAAGTACCACCCTCTTTGAATCCCATCACGCTGGTGCTTCTCTTGAAACGTAATCTCTAAACAAAAAAATGTCTAGGCAAGCCATCGTCGAAGAATTGCATAAACCTGCACGCCGCAACTACGAACGTTTGGCTGTGGTAACCAAGGGCATCGACGACCTCTGGCAAAGCGACCTCGTGGAGATGAGCAGCGGCAATTTGAAAAACGTACATAAATTGAACAAGGGCAACAAGTACCTTCTCACCGTCATAGACACGTTTTCGAAATTCGCATGGGCTCTACCTTTGAAGGCGAAAACGGGAACATGCGTCACGGAAGCATTCAAATTAATTTTTCGCGAAAGCGGCGGCAGACAACCACGGTTTCTGCAAACGGACAACGGTAAAGAATTTTACAACGCCGTATTCCAAAAGTTTATTCAAAAACACAAGATTCAACATTATTCGACCTTCAGTCACATCAAAGCCAGCATCGTGGAAAGATTCAATCGAACCTTGAAAACACACATGTGGAAACGATTCACGCTTCGGGGAAATTACAAATGGGTCGACATCCTGCCGGAACTCGTCGACACCTATAATGATACGGTACACAGAACAATAGGCATGAAGCCAGCCGACGTTACCAAGTCCGACGAGCAGCGTTTAATTTCTACAGTTTACTGTCCAAAATACACACCCACGACAAAAAAAGCTAAATACAAAATTGGAGACCAGGTGAGGATCAGCAAATTCAAACGCACCTTCGAGAAGGGATTCACAAAAAATTGGAGCACGGAACTTTTTACGGTGGTTCGAGTTCTACCTGGAAACCAACACACGTATATAATAAAAGATAGTAGCGGCGAGATTTTGAAAGGAAGATTTTACGAAGAGGAACTCTCTAAAACAAAACACCCCGACACGTACCTCATCGAGAAAGTATTGCGTAGGAAAGGTGACAAACTGTTTGTCAAATGGCTGGGACTTCCGGAAAAGAGTTGGATCGACGCGGACGAAGTGATCTTGTGAGTACGTGGAACGTGGTGAAGCGTCTACCGGATCCGGAAAGTCAAACGAGAAAAAAAAAGAACGGCGAGTTGCTTCCCGACAGCATCCGCTGTCTGATCGTAGGTCCTTCGGGGTGTGGGAAAACGACACTGCTCGTGGACAATTTTCTCCTCGCACCGAATTGGTTAAATTGGAAGAACAGGCACCTGTACGTGTTCTCGAAAAGTTTGGAGCAATCCAAATACCAGCAACTGATGAAACTGTACGATGGTCTGGACATTGCAACGTTCGCCTCGGAAATAAAACCGCTCGACGATTGTCGTGAAAATTCAGTCGTTGTGTTCGACGACGCCATCCTGGAAAATCAAAATGAAATTCGCAACTTTTTCACGCAAGGTCGTCACAAAGGAATGGATTGTTTTTACCTAGCTCAAACGTTTTCCAAAATTCCAAAACAGTTAGTGCGCGACAACGCCAATTTCATATGTTTGTTTCGTCAAGATCACACCAACCTCAAGCACGCGTACGATGACTACGTAGGCGGAGACATGAACTACAATCAATTTTCGGAAGGCTGCTCTACTTGCTGGAACGGTGACGATTTCGGATTTGTGACGATCGACATGACGAGAAAACCCAACGATGGAAAATACAGAAACAAAATCAACGACTTTCTAAACGTTGCAACGTTGTGAGAAACGACGTATATAAATAACGTCATGACGAAACGAAAAATCGAAGACGAAAATCTCAAGCTTCGCGATTACCTCGCGAAACGCTTCAAAGGTTGGAAATCCGAGAATCGCGGATTCTACGAAGAGAAGAAACGTCAGGATCAACCTGTGATCGATGCCATCAGCAGTCTAGGTAAAGAAATTAAAAGTGTCACGGAACAAAATAAAAATTTGATTAATGAACTCGTACCGCTCGCAGCTAAAAGTTACGCCGTACCCACGCCTATTTCGAGCATTCCTTCGACGCCGTTCGAACTGAAGGATGCACCGGCACGACGTCGAGCCATAGGCAGCACGTCTTCGGATAAAATCGAGTTGGGGCCTTTGGCACGAGACTACCTGAGCACGGGGAAATTCGACAAGGATGAAGTGTTCGGATTGTATCCCAGCATGGAAACCAGCGAAGGCGGCGGTGTGGTGTGGAAGATTGGGAAATCGAAGGTGACCTTCGAAGGCAACGACATTAAAGTCAATTTAGGCGACAAGGATAGTTGGAACAGGTATCCGGGTACGGTGGGACTGTGGGAACTCGTTGCCAAAAAGCAGCCGAAAGATTACACCGACGAAGATTACCAAAGTTACAAGGAAATTCTGATCATGACGGATGCCTTGTACCAGAACAACGACGCCTCGCAGAATAGGGTGAAATCGAGCAGCGGCGAGAAGTACAGGAATCTCATCAAACCGATTTGGAACCAGGTCAAAACGGGCAGCGGCGTCAAACGCTACAACACGCTACCCAAAGAATTCGTTTGGGTGGACGACGTTAGGAAACTCGTGGACCGATTGTTGGTGATAGCCGGCGAGGAGAATGCAGGCAATCGTAATTTCTACAACGAGAAGGTTGGCATCGTGGACATGATCAGCACGAAACTTTCCAACTTCATCGTGAACGACGACAAGGGCATAGGTTACCTGATCAAAATCATCAACACGCTGCCTCCGAAATTTTGGAACGTGGCCGAAGGAAAGGGACTCGTGAACGACATCATCAACAAGTTACCTTTCGAGATGCATCTACCTGGCTACCAGTACTGCGGACCGGGTACCAAACTCGAGAAAAGATTGGAGAGAGGAGACAAGGGTGTGAATCCGTTGGACGCGGCATGCAAAGATCACGACATCGCCTACAATACCACGCAGACGGATCTGGACGCACGTCACGAAGCAGACAAAAAATTGGAACATGCAGCTTTCGAAAGGTTCGTGAGCAGAGACGCATCGCTAGGTGAACGGGTCGCCGCACTAGGCACCACCATCGCCATGAACACGAAACAAAAATTGGGGTGGGGTATATAAATAACATACCGTAAAAAAAACAACATGGATTACATAACTAATTTGCCACCCGAGCTACTATCTAAAATATTCAAGAAAGTAGTTAACGGAGATGTTAATAAACTTGTAAGCATGGCAAAAACGATGCCGGAATTTCGCATCCCTTGTGAAATGGTTCTCAAGGACCTTCTTCGGGAGATCAGCGGCCTGAGGTGCGATGATCTCAACATTCTGCTTTCGGCTGCAGGGGAAAAATTAAACGATAGGTCGGACGAACTGTACGAGGCGATGCAGGGAAGAAGACAGTATACTGATGATTGGTACAAGTCTATGCAGGAGAAGGAAGATATCCTTACGCACATCCTCGCGTTTTCCGAAGCACGAACTTTCTTCCTCCGTTAAAAAAATAATAATATATATACGTGCCAAAAAAAAACTTGATATATAAATAACACACATCGTGAAAAAAATAATCTTCGGTATATATAAATAACACACATCGTGAAAAAAAAAGCAATTAAATTTCTCTCTAACACTTTGAAATTTTTTTGATATGACGACCGAAAAAATAAGTGATCTCCAAGCATTAAAACAAATGCTAAATTTGTCAGTCGAGTATGTAAAAATTCAGGAATTGGAAGTCGACAAACCTTACACGATAACTTCCGGTTCAATCGTTTCTACCCAGTATGGTCCCAAGGTACGTCTGTTGCTCAACGCACAATACAGTCTATTTTTACCAGATCGATACGCTAACAT
Source organism: Lepisma saccharinum (assembly GCF_977018435.1). Taxonomy (NCBI): domain Eukaryota; kingdom Metazoa; phylum Arthropoda; class Insecta; order Zygentoma; family Lepismatidae; genus Lepisma; species Lepisma saccharinum. The sequence continues at coordinate 65,702,660 of NC_139232.1, forward strand.
GTTATCCGACGAGAAGCTATCTATTTTAATCGAGAACAAAACTCGAATCGTGTACAAGGGGACAAAGGAACTTCTTGGCAAGAAAACGAAGCACGTAATAGAATTTGTGTAACGACAGCGAGGCCTTGAAAATATATAAATAACATACCGTAAAAAACTACACAAAAAAAATCTCAGAATATATATATAAATAACATACCGTGAAAATAACACATAGAGCATCAACATGAAGCCCAAGGGTGTCGTGTACCAGATACCATACTCCAATCTAAAAAATCTAGGTGCTCTCGATGGGTTACTCACCAAGAAACAACGCGAGAAGAAACGTTCTTGCTTGTCAAAAGGACACGGAATGAAATTGCTGCTCAGCACACCTCAATTGAAAAGATTGCAACGTTCGCGGAAACAGCAAAAGATCGGAGGTTTCATATTCAGCATCCCGGCCATCCTGGCAGCATTGGGGGCCGTTGGAAGTTTGGCCGGCGGAAGTGCCGCCATCGCGAAAACCGTCATCGACTCGAAGAAGAACAAGGCGGAATTGGAAGAACAGAAACGTCACAACCTGGCCATGGAGAAGAAGGGGAAGGGCGTGATGAAAAAGTTTAAAAAAAAGAAACAGAAGCACTCACCAACCGAGACATTGAATCTCTGATCGAACCGTTACAAATCAAACACTTCAGAGGAGTTTTCATGTCCGACTCGTTACCTTCAACCGTCAAAAGAAGAGAATGCGGAGTAGTCAACTTGGACGGTCAAGAAAATCCAGGCACGCATTGGATATGTTACCACAAAAACGATGATAAAGCATTCGTTTTCGATTCTTTCGGAGGTGTTCCACCTACAAATTTAGTCCATTATCTGAAAACGAACAAAACCTCTATATACTACAACGACGAACGCATTCAAAATTTCGGAGACGTGAACTGCGGCCATCTCTGCCTCTCCGTACTCACGTTTCTCTCTAAAATAAATAACCCTACGATCGAGGATTTCCAGAAAGCACTGTGGAACCTCAAACAGCATCACTAGGATGGGCGTGTTCCATCTCACGAGCGAATCTTCAATCTTGAAACTCACGCTGCACGACGACATCGTCTATCCTAAATCCGTGGCTCTGCGTGCATTCTACAGCATGTACCTCATACCCAACGTCACGCAGCACAACAACAAAATTAGCGTCGGAAGCGAACACATCGTCGTCACGCCAGGACAATACAATCTTTCCACTTTGCAAGCTCAATTACCCAAAGGCACATACCTTTCTCAAAATTCGGTCACGCACAGAGTGGAAATCCTATCCGCGACGGAGACCGTGGACCTGGGCACCATGGGAGAACTTTTAGGTTTCGAGAACAACACCAAACTCGAAGCTGGTATCAAGCACGTAGCAACCAACATTCCTAAATTCTTGGCCATAGAGACTCTGAACGTACACTGTAACGTGGCCGAAGGTATGATCACGAAATCTTCGGACGGATTGTTAGGAAGTCACAAGCAGACGGGAATCATAGCCACTTTCAAACCAAGTTCCGAGTTCATGGAACCGATCATCTACACGCTCTCTTCGCCGATCTATTTTCCAGTATGTCGCAACCGCATAGACGACATAGAGTTGGTGGTGACGAACGAGAAAGGAGACGTGGTGGATTTCGCAGGTGCCACTACGACGGCCATCGTGGAGATCAACGTATAATAAATAACCATACATGTAAAATGGAGCAAATCGAAAGTTACGAATTGCAATCTTTCCCTCCCAACCGTCGCACGTTCGCCAATCTGAACGAGGCGAACAGGGAGATCGAATACGACGTTGACGTAGGCGACGGGTTCGTTCATCCTCACAGAGCGGACCTCTACCTTCAATTCGACGTGGTGAAGAAAGAAAGCGGAGACGCGTTTCCTGCAGCAGCAAACTTGATACTCGTAGACAACTTCGTGCCTCACCTGTTCTCGCAGGTGGAGGTGAGGAAACACAACACCGTCATCGACAGAATAGATTATCCAGGCATCACGTCGACGGCAGTGGGAACGTTGAAATTATCCAAAACGGACGCAGCGTACTACCAGGCCGGGGGATTCGAAGCTGGGGCCAAAATATCGACGAGAAGTCACACGGTGCTCTTTCCCATGCGTCTGCTGCCTGGTTTCTTCTCGGACTACAAAGAGATCATGTGGAAGGGAGGACTGAGGATCACGTTTCGAAGAGCGGCCAACGACAACGACGCACTAATGCGATACGCTACTTTGGGTCCGGACGGCACCACGCCGATAGCCAACACTTTACCCGAAGCAGCGAAATGCGTCATCCGAAGCATGGAATTGAGAATGCCGGTGGTGGAATACGAAACGAACTACGCCCTCAAGTACAAAGCGGAGATCTTGAAAAGTCCGCAGGTGCCGATTCACTTTCACGGTTACCAGTGCGTGCAGAAGATGGCGTCGGGAAGTCACATGGAATTCGACGTGACGACACAGTTCAACAACATACAGTTCGACATGCCAGATTTCGTCGTTGTGCTCTTTCAGACCGGACGCGATAACGATCAGGAAAAAGATTCCAGCAAGTTCGACGACTGCAAGATCAAGAACGTTTATCTGAAGAACGGTAGGAACGAAGTGTTCCCGCGCGAGAATTACAACCTCGACATGACCAAAGACGATTACCTCAAACTTTACGAAGCTTACACGGCTTACAAACGCGTGACCGAGGGAAGCGTGGACGTGTACTACGCGCCCAGCGAATTCAAAGCACGGAGACCCATGACCGTCATCAACACATCTAAGAGGAAGCAAGTGGTGGTCAACGATCGTACCAACATCAAGATTGTATGCGAGTTCCACGATGCCTTGCCTGCAGATACTCTGTGCAGTGTCATTCTTATTGCAGAGAAAACATTTGTGTATGACGTCAAGAATGAAAGAGTGACTGAACAGTTTTAAATAAATAAAAAAAAATAGCACACAATAAGAAATGTGGAATTTTATATATATAAGTACAAATTGCAATTAGCAGTTTCCAGAAGTTTAATTTTGCTGTGCCATGCATGCATGTAATCGAGGAAGTGGAAGTAAATTAAAATTGTTTTTTTTTTTTCGCATTGCCTATTACTTTTTGTTGCACTCTGGGCAGGCCTTACTAGTTTGGAGGCGATAGTGGCCCCACGGAAGTGTATGGACCCCACATTCAAGAATACACCTCTTGTCGTCGTGTGCATCCAGAGCAACTTTCCTGACAATATTAGTTGTAAGCACATGATCGACGCTTTGGATACGATGCTCTTTTTGTAGAATGGGCGATTTTGTTCTGAGGCACTCGAGGTAATCCTCAAACTTGAGGTGCTCCCGAACCACTTGCCTGCTTACACCCTTTGCCTTTTTTGTTACTGAACCCTCAGCCCGGATCGCATAGGCTTTGGCACGAAGTCCAGCAAACTCCACAATCACATCCCCGTCTTTCTCGTCCTTGAGTTTGCCGGGTATTTTTTTGTTCCGGGGCAGAATTCCATACCGGTTTAGCTGGGGATAGCCCGATGTGTCGAAGAGCTTGACAAGAGCTGGAACTTTGGCTATATCACCATATGCATCGGCCGTGCGAACATGGTACACCAAGCTGTCTGTGTCTGTGTAGAGGAGCGAGATATTGTGGTTGTAGTGTGCACGTAGTATGCCGTAATATGTCTCGAACATGCACAACTTGCTCAGATCCAAAACTGCAGCTCCCACATAGATGGGTTTGTTGAGTAGCACCTTGCCCCGGTTCATGTGAATCAGAGACATCTGTTCGTTGTAAATTGTTCGAGACCTAAACAGCGGGCTTGCAACAAGTCGACGACACTGTGTTTTCTTCGTCACCAACCTCACATCAACGCGATTTCGCACATTCTCCATGGTCTTCCCAAATACCGCATTGTTCATTAATTTGAAAAAATCGCGATCAAGTTCCGAAGTGGCATCAGTGCGATGTTTGGTGTTCAGTTCGATGTACGGCTTCAACCATGGAGACTGCCTGAACAAGAGCACGCCGTAAACTGCTTTGACCGAGACCCCTTGCTGCATTAACCACTGGAGGTTCCGGTAGTGTAGCACATAACGCTTTTTGGGCTCCAAGTCCATGACGAGCTTCGGTTGATCCGAGCCAGGTGGGCACTTCAATTCCGGAGCAGGCGAAAGGTCACAGAATGTATCCTGCAGCTTCTCGGGGAAGTCGAGGTCCACCTCGGCAAAAAACCCAAACTCGTCGCACTCTTTTTCGATGTCGAAGTTGGAGGGGTCAGCCCACTCAAACTGTCCTGTTGGGAGTGGCTGCATCATGGAGTGCCCGTAAAGATTATTCACGTCAGTGTACATGATGTAGCTTGATGGTTGGGAGGGGTCGTAACCAGTGGCCATGTGGGGATTGTTGGCGTGTGCGAAGCGTTGCGACACTTGGACCATGCCGCCCCGGATAGCTCTCTCGATGAAAAGCATGATATCATTATCGGTGATAAGTGAAAGTTTAACTTTAGTCAGCAGGAGCATGGCCGACCATGCCAGTCCAGGAAGGCTGTAAAAATATACAGGGTCCAGGTTGTAAATGTTTATCGCAGTCGCCCGAAACGCCTGGAACACATCGGCAAGAAGCGTCACATCAAGCTTCAGGTATGCATCGTGGTAATCACCGAAAGTTCGGCAACCCAACTCGACCCACATAGACTGAGCATGCTTGTACTCCTCGTCGGTAATACCAGAACCTCTCAGCTGGCTGTAGAACTTATCCTGGGGAGGCAGCAACTCTTCTTCAAACTTGGAAGGGTCTGTGACGTATTCGTAGGGGTAGACCCCTTTACGTCTGATGAGTGCGACATCTAAGTTCGGGAAACTTGATGTGGTAATGGCTAGTTGGTCGTCTCTGAGCTTCCCAGCAAGAGCATCGAGGCTTGCCTGGAGGAACCTCAGAGAGTCGAGGAACCGAAGCTCGATGCTCTTGCTTGAGTTGGGGATCGGCACCCACTTGCTGATGCTAATATAACGCTCCTCGTTCTGCGCCAGGACATTGATTCTCGCATTGTCGTACCCTAGATGTGTAACCAAGTGATGGAAATCATATCCCGAGCCATTGTGAAAAAAGACCGGTATGAAGCGCGGGTCCCTGGCTCTCAAGTTACATCTGTTGCACCACGGGCCAATGTAGCTTCCGGTCCCATAATGGTCATGGTGGTGGACCTTTTTGTTATCGTCAGTGAAGACCGAGTTGCAAACAGGACAATTTAGAGCCATTTCGTGCTGATGCTTGTCTTCCGGAGACAGAGGCAGCATGGGCTTGGGGGCCAGCAGCACCTTCCCTATCTTGATGGCTTCCTGTTGCATTCTCTCCAGGAAGTGTTTGACCGGGTCGGGACCGCGATACACATAGGGCTCGGAGGCAATATGTTGGTCTCGCCACACCACAACATAGGAGTAACTCGAGGCCTCGTGGATTTGGAAAGGAATGGTAGAGGATGTTTCGGGGTTGGGCTCGCAGTTAGACAGAGGTTGAAGAAAGGCCTCGAAGTCTGCTACAATATAGGCAGGATGCTTCACCATAGCACTGTGCATGCGAAAGCACTCTACTGCACCAGGTTCGGGCAGGATAATTCGTGCAGGCTCGTTGGTACCACAGTAGAACATGTGGCGAGCTAGCTTCTCAGCAGCAATGTTGGGTCCTCTGATGTACCGGTAACCCTGCTGTTCTCGATTATAAAATATAGCCAAGCACCTGCGACACACCTCGACGTGGTGACTATCACTGCTCCGTTGGGTCGAAACAAGCCGAGAGAGGGAACGGATAAGGGTGTAATGGTGATGGGTCTCGTCCTTGATGAGCAGGAGGTTGATTTCTCGTACCTCGTTGTTGTTGCTCACGTTGCTCACCCGGATGGGGTGGACCTCATTTTCGTTCTCGGTGAGACCGTAAACATTAATGGCTAATTGTAGGCCCAACAAGTCACGAGCACAAACCTCAAACTTGCGAATATGCGAGACTTCTACAGGGTAGGCAATCCCGGCCATTGCATCCTCCAGTTCCGACTCATACTGCGTGTAGTGGTTAACACGGCGTGGATTGTTTTCCCTAGGTATAGGGTGCAATGCTGCCAGCACCGACCAGAGGAAGCATTTGGTGTCTTTGTTCTGAATATTGAGAACAGCTTTCCTTGCTTCAACCTCGGGTGGCAGGGCAATATAGCTAGACCCTGCCAGTGGCAGGAACTTGCTAAGCGTCAGACAAAGTTCGTGGGGGTCGCCACACAGCGAACCGCCCGAGCCTTTAGCCTGATGCTCCTCGTGCTTTGCCACAAACTCCTCGACAAACTTGTCGTAGATGCTGTCGAGGTCAGTGATATCTGCCTGATGCAGTGTTTTTGCTTTTGTCGCATGGAAGAATTTATATATTTCATCAGATGGTTTCTTATACTTGCAGCATAGCACAGCATAGAATTTAGTGGAGTATGTAGCCAATGCATCGTTGAGGATGGATATTATCTTAGCTCGCTCGCTCTCCAGAAAACTACGCACATCGCATGAGCTGTCTGATGTTATGTTAAAGTCTTCTAATAAATGCTCAAACGCAAATCGGTCTGCTTTCTTCGCCAGCTTGACGCGTTTGGCAGGTGGTGATGCATTGAGGGAGGTTACTTCTACCTTTCGCTTGGAAGGTTGCGGTAGAGATGTTCCAGTGCTCTTGCAAGTAAGCTGGTGTCGCTTGAAGTTGTCAATAGAAATATTTTTTCCACACTTAGAGCACAGTTTGGTTGCACATATTCGTTTTCCCGGCACACAAGTACGACAGTGCCTTTGAAAATGTTGACTTGACACACCAATTTGGCACGTAGGGCAATTTTTTACAGAACGCATAATGCAGAGATTTTTTGGGGGTATGTTATTTAATACCAAATGCTGTGCAATGCAAAATATAATTGCTCACTTTTTTTTTAACTATTTTCTATGATCTTATTTGGGTTTTTTTCGCCAAATTATATGCTTCTAGTCTCCTATACAATACAATATACGTACAATATTGTCAACAGTATTATATTTCAGCAGGTCGGTTGTCGCCTAAACACTACAGCTCACAGGTTGGGAAAATCTGACGTGAAAGCAGATAATACGTTTATGCCTTATTTATATATAATTTTCTCGGGGCGTTCAATATTGTCAACAGTATAATATTTGAGCGAGCCGCTTGTCGCCTAAACACTACAGCTCACAGGTCGGTAAAATCTGACATGAAAGCAGATAATGCGCTTATGCCTTATTTATATATAATTTTCACGGGGCGTTCAATATTGTCAACAGTATTATATTTCAGCAGGTCGGTTGTCGCCTAAACACTACAGCTCACAGGTCGGGAAAATCTGACATGAAAGCAGATAATACGTTTATGCCTTATTTATATATAATTTTCTCGGGGCGTTCAATATTGTCAACGGTATTATATTTGAGCGCGTTGCTTGTCACCTAAACACTACAGCTCACAGGTCGGGAAAATCTGACATGAAAGCAGATAATACGTTTATGCCTTATTTATATATAATTTTCACGGGGCGTTCAATATTGTTAAGAGCGTTAGTTTTTGTAGAGCTCTCTTTTTCCATCTTTCCTCTATACAGTGAAGACACAATTAGCTAACCTAGCATACAACATACCTTCCTAATTAATATGGATATTGTCACACACTCCTCTTATTTTATACTGTTGTAAATAGAAAAAATTATGTACGGTAAATGTTTTGTACATTATAGGAAAAAAATGCAAAATATCCTCCAATTTTAATTCGAATCGAGTCGAATTTTTACATATTTCCACGCCGCCACATATTGTCCTATTTGCTTCTTTTACTTGCCTTGCTTAATTAACTCTCGCTAATTAGCATTTTTTTGGAAGAAGTCAACTAGAACAACATATGGCGGTATGAGAAATATGTAAATTAAAGAACATTTTAGCAATATATGGGCCCTAGCAATTAGCTTTATCGACTAAGAGTACTCTTTCAAACGTCTTTTGCTGATCGTATTACTAAACGAGGACGTTTAAAATTTTTGGGTGTTGAAAAAGTTTGACCCTACTTTTTATTTCTATTGTTTGCTAATAGATGGCGCTAATAGTACCCCCTCCCCTCCCCTCTCCCCTCTTCTCCTCTGCTGTATGGCAAATAGCACAAACATAGAAATCAAGATTTTGGAGAGCAAAACATAAAATTTGCATGCATCTGATGTCGAACCAGGAACTTTTATCTTTCGGGGAGTCAACATTATTTCTTACTCAGTCGTCATATAACATGAACGCACGCAAAGATTCACATGTGCTTTTATTATTTTGTGTTCGGTAAGTACAAGTATATTCTTACATAAATTATTGTTTAATTTAATAAATTGTAAACTCGGAGCCTGCTATACTAAAACTCCTTCTGTATTTCATTAAACTATTGAAAGCGAATGTTGCGTGCATGCGGAAATAGCACAGAAAAAATAGCGAATGGAAGCAATTTAAAATCAGTAGAGCAAGGTCAGTATTACGAGAACGTAAAAACACGTGTTTTCATTCAACTTCGAAAAATAAGAATAAATATATGCATACAGAACACATATGCTTTCTTTTCACAGTTGTAAAAAACATATAAATTGTACATGAAGTAAGTTACGGGAAGGCTCTCTCTTTTATGTCTGTGTATATGTTGTACAATTAGGTACAAGTTGTTGTACAATTAGCTCCTTGCTTTAGGCTAGGTTAGGTTAGGGTGGGTTAGGTTAGGTTAGGTTAGGTTAGGTTAGAGTAGGTTAGGTTAGGTTAGGTTAGGTTAGGTTTGAGTAGGTTAGGTTAGGTTAGGTTAAAGTAGGTTAGGTTAGGTTAGGTTAGGTTAGGTTAGAGTAGGTTAGGTTAGGTTAGGTTAGGTTAGGTTTGAGTAGGTTAGGTTAGGTTAGGTTAGAGTAGGTTAGGTTAGGTTAGGTTAGGTTAGGTTTGAGTAGGTTAGGTTAGGTTAGGTTAGAGTAGGTTAGGTTAGGTTAGGTTAGGTTAGGTTTGAGTAGGTTAGGTTAGGTTAGGTTAGGTTAGGTTTGAGTAGGTTAGGTTAGGTTAGGTTAGAGTAGGTTAGGTTAGGTTAGGTTAGGTTAGGTTAGGTTAGGTTTGAGTAGGTTAGGTTAGGTTAGGTTAGAGTAGGTTAGGTTAGGTTAGGTTAGGTTAGGTTTGAGTAGGTTAGGTTAGGTTAGGTTAGAGTAGGTTAGGTTAGGTTAGGTTAGAGTAGGTTAGGTTAGGTTAGGTTAGGTTAGGTTAGGTTAGCCAGTGAAAGATCATATAGTAGAATTTTTGTAGAGTGGGTTGGCAACACCGACGAGCATCAAATAATGATTTCAAGCCTCAAATAATAATTTCGATCCTCAAAAAAAGAAACATCCAATAAAATTGCCAAATATAAAAAGGGGGCAATAACCCCCCCCCTCATAAAAGGCTACAGTAAACCCACAGTGTCGCCAACACTAGGCCCCCCAACAGTATTGCCAGACATAAAAAATACATGGACCCCTCAGGTCCTTTGATGAAAATTTACAGTGAAAAACCCAGTAGGTTAACAACACTGTCAAAAAAATCTACGGTAGTGTTGCCAGATGCAAACAGAAAGTAATAAACCCCCCCCCTCATAAAAGGCTACAGTGCCCCCCACAGTGTTGTCAACTCTGCTCTCAAAATGTACATCATAAAAAGCTACGACGAGCGTCATAATCTTGGTGATTTTTTCGGGTAAGGAGTTGGCAACACATGCCTTACGAGAGAAATCCATTAAGGCGATCGAGCTCCAAATGATGGTTCGAGCTCCAAATGATGATTCAGTACCGGGACACTGGGTCTACTGTTGGAGTTCACATCTGTAGCATCTAACCAGCACAATTATGAATCGCAACATATCGTATCAGATCCATTTTTATTATACATGTATGTTAATATAAGGGAAGTAGAGGAAAGAGAAAACCAAGCGAAACACGGACGCCTTCTCCAGAATTTCAAATCTCGTTACGTAAGGTTCTGGGTTGGAGTCCCGAACAGGCATGACTTTCTTGTTCTTGCCCTTTTATCTGCTTCATTTCATCATAATTCATCGTTATGGTTTACCTGCAGGGGAAGAATAATGACAATAATTGCCAATACAAAGCCAATGACAAACAGAACAACTCGATTACGGAGGTGCCAAGAAGAAACGAGACTTGACAGTTTCTCCGTCTCTCGGTTTGTCGAATTGAAAATTGCTCTCCCGTTCTCGGTCTCGATTAGTTAAATATAGAAATCGAAAATGTATGTGAATGAATATACATGTATTTTATATATTCCGGTTTTGTAGGAGATTTCGTGAGAGATGAAGTAAATACTCTTCCATCGTATTTATTTTTATAATTTTTATTCCCTGTTCGATGATCGCGACGATAAGGACGAGTGACCATTACATGAAATTGATGACGAAATAGTCAAACACCCCCGACAAGGGCGGTACTCAAACCCGGGAACTTTGGCGACGATATCGAATGTCAATCACTTAATGAGCTTGACCACCGATCCTGCTTAATGTTGTTTCTGTCAGGTAATTCGTAATAACTATCATTTGCTTCATAATTTATCTTATTGTTGTGTTTAACCTGAATTCAAAGAATTAGTTGAAAGGCAAAAATGCAAGATTGAATGTCTCTGATGTTACTTCGTGCCGAATAATATGACGTGGTATTATGATATGAATTTATTAATCATATAATATGCCTATTCATTCCATTGATTGATCCCAATTGAGCACACAAAATATGCTATAATGTCCACTCCATGGAGGAGTGGTTAGCACAGCGCGCTACGATGCCATGGGTCCCTGGTTAGAATCTCGACTTGTTCGTGGGTGTCCTTGGTAAGTGTCCCTTCATCAATTTCATCACAGCATCACTCATCTTCATCGTCGCTATTTGCCAAAAGTGAAAGAATAGCAAATCTAAATAACAAACATCCAATCAAATCGAACATCTCTACCGATTTAATTCTATACGGTACCGAATTCCCACTTTATTACTGCATCTTAAGTCATTTTACAGCATCTCAATTGTTTTCCGATTCGAAAACATTTGGAATGTTGTTTTGTGCAGTTGATTGTGCATTGTTTCATTGTTTGGATTGTTTAATTAACGTCGCATAAATTAGTTTTAGACCAATCGTGACGGGGGAAGCAAGAGCACAAAGGAAGCGAAAAAGACAAGGAAGAGACCACGGCTTTCTTTAAAGATAGCATCCCGTGAATACAACTCAAGTGACTGCAGAATATTATGAATAAAATTTATTTCGCTTTTTCCTTTTATTTCTATTTCAGTTATTTTACTTCGCTTTTCTTCTACCACTCGAGTAGTGCTTATTGGGCGCTTCAAAATAGTACTTAGTAGGTATCCTCTTTTTTTATCAATCGAATATCACTTTTTGACATACTTTGACAATTTTTTGTCGATGTTTTAGCGTTTAGCGATGTTTTAGTACAAATTTTCACCATACTCATTTTTTCCCCACTCGTACTTGGTAGGTATATCATGATGTTACGTGATACAACTTAACCTATCCTTTTTTTACGATTATTTAATTTTTTTATGATCCTAAGTGATATAACTTAACCTATCATTTTTTTTATTTATGCACTGTTTGAACGTCATTATTTGAGGATCATATTTTGTAGGTATTTTTTTTTTATCAATCGAATATAAGTTTTTGAGATATTTTGACAATTTTTTGTCGATGTTATAGCGTTTAGCGATGTTTTAGTACAAATTTTCACCGCACTCATTTTTTTCCCCACTCGTACTTGGTAGGTATATCACGATCTTACGTGATACAACTTAACCTATCTTTTTTTTTACGATTTTTTAATTTTTTTTACGATCCTAAGTGATATAACTTAACCTATCATTTTTTTTATTTACGCACCGAACTAACCTACAGGGGGGACTCTGTTTGTTTTAATATTTCAGTATTATAAGGTTTTCACAAATTTTATATAACCTAAAATGTGTTGGATGTTGATTTTTAGTATGTGGCAATTTTTTATGAATTTAAAACTGTTCCGTCACCCTCTCGTTCTTCACGTCGTGGACGAAGGACTTCTCTGCAATCAGGATGACGCTGCATAGAGTATCGGCAGGCAGCGCGTCGTGGAACTCGCAAACATCCACTCTACAAAAATTCTACTATATGATTTTTCACTGGCTAAGCTAACCTACAAATAGGAATTGGCAGCACTGACTTATAAACCCACTGGGTCTTCTTGGCATGTTTTTTCATGATGTGTTGCCAGGCTATTGGGCATCTTGGCGTATACAATGTATATATTTTGAGAGGGGGGTTATAGCTTTTTATGCTGTACGAATACTAAAAACTTGACAGTGACAACCAACAGAGTAAATAAACCTACATGCAGAAACTAACAACACTAGTTTCTGACAGTGAATTTGAAATAAAATATTAAACAAAATACATGAGTAAGCACTGTGATTACAAATAATACCAGTGTTATGCCCCCCCAACTCCAACTGGACAACTGGGGAAAATAATTGTACAACAATTTGTACCTAATTGTACAATACTTGTACCTAATTGTACAACATATACACAGACATAAAAAAGAGAGCCTTCTCGTAACTTACTTCATGTACAATTTATATGTTTTTACAACTGTGAAAAGAAAGCATATGTGTTCTGTATGCACACATTTATTCTTATTTTTCGAAGTTGAATGAAAACACGTGTTTTTACGCTCTCGTAATACTGACCTTGCCCCAGTGATTTTAAATTGCTTCCATCCGCATTTTTTCTGTGTTATTTCCGCATGCACGCAACATTCGCTTTCAATAGACAGAAGGAGTTTTAGTATAGCAGGCTCCGAGTTTTACAATTTATTAAATTAAACAATAATTTATGTAAGAATATACTTGTACTTACCGAACACAAAATAATAAAAAGCACATGTGAATATTTGCGTGTGTTCATGTTATATGACGGCTGAGTAAAAAATAATGTTGACGCCCCGAAAGATAAAAGTTCCCGGTTCGACATCAGATGCATGCAAATTTTATGTTTTGCTCTCCAAAATCTTGATTTTTATGTTTGTGCTATTTGTCATACAGCAGAGGAGAAGAGGGGAGAGGGGAGGGGAGGGGGTACTATTAGCGCCATCTATTAGCAAACAATAGAAATAAAAAGTAGGGTCAAACTTTTTCAACACCCAAAAATTTTAAACGTCCTCGCGTAGTAATACGATCTAGCTGAAGATGTTTGAAGAAGTACTCCTAGTCGACGAAGCTAATTGCTAGGGCCCATATATTGCTAAAATGTTCTTTAATTTACATATTTCTCATACCGCCATATGTTGTTCTAGTTGACTTCTTCCAAAAAAATGCTAATTAGCGAGAGTTAATTAAGCAAGGCAAGTAAAAGAAGCAAATAGGACAATATGTGGTGGCGTGGAAATATGTAAAAATTCGATAAAATTCGAATTAAAATTGGGGGACATTTTGCAGTTTTTTCCTATAATATACAAAACATTTACCGTACATAATTTTTTCTATTTACAACAGTATAAAATAAGAGGAATGTGTGACAATATCCATATTAATTAGGAAGGTATGTTGTATGCTAGGTTAGCTAATTGTGTCTTCTACAACTTTACTGTATAGAGGAAAGATGGAAAAAAGAGAGCTCTACAAAAACTAACGCTCTTAACAATATTGAACGACCCGTGAAAATTACATATAAATAAGGCATAAGCGTATTATCTGCTTTCATGTCAGATTTTCCCGACCTGTGAGCTGTAGTGTTTAGGTGACAAGCGACGCGCTCAAATATAATACCGTTGACAATATTGAACGCCCCGTGAAAATTACATATAAATAAGGCATAAGCGTATTATCTGCTTTCATGTCAGATTTTCCCGACCTGTGAGCTGTAGTGTTTAGGCGACAAGCGGCCTGCTGAAATATAATACTGTTGACAATATTGTACGCCCCGTGAAAATTATATATAAATAAGGCATAAGCGTATTATCTGCTTTCATGTCAGATTTTCCCGACCTGTGAGCTGTAGTGTTTAGGCGACAAGCGACGCGCTCAAATATAATACCGTTGACAATATTGAACGCCCCGTGAAAATTACATATAAATAAGGCATAAGCGTATTATCTGCTTTCATGTCAGATTTTGCCGACCTGTGAGCTGTAGTGTTTAGGTGACAAGCGACGCGCTCAAATATAATACCGTTGACAATATTGAACGCCCCGTGAAAATTACATATAAATAAGGCATAAGCGTATTATCTGCTTTCATGTCAGATTTTGCCGACCTGTGAGCTGTAGTGTTTAGGTGACAAGCGACGCGCTCAAATATAATACCGTTGACAATATTGTACGCCCCGTGAAAATTACATATAAATAAGGCATAAGCGTATTATCTGCTTTCATGTCAGATTTTCCCGACCTGTGAGCTGTAGTGTTTAGGTGACAAGCGACCTGCTGAAATATAATACCGTTGACAATATTGAACGCCCCGTGAAAATTATATATAAATAAGGCATAAACGTATTATCTGCTTTCATGTCAGATTTTCCCGACCTGTGAGCTGTAGTGTTTAGGTGACAAGCGACGCACTCAAATATAATACCGTTGACAATATTGTACGCCCCGTGAAAATTATATATAAATAAGGCATAAGCGTATTATCTGCTTTCATGTCAGATTTTGCCGACCTGTGAGCTGTAGTGTTTAGGTGACAAGCGACGCACTTAAATATAATACCGTTGACAATATTGAACGCCCCGTGAAAATTATATATAAATAAGGCATAAGCGTATTATCTACTTTCATGTCAGATTTTGCCGACCTGTGAGCTGTAGTGTTTAGGTGACAAGCGACGCGCTCAAATATAATACTGTTGACAATATTGTACGCCCCGTGAAAATTATATATAAATAAGGCATAAGCGTATTATCTGCTTTCATGTCAGATTTTGCCGACCTGTGAGCTGTAGTGTTTAGGTGACAAGCGACGCGCTCAAATATAATACCCCACCGTTCGGTAGGGACGCTAATGTGGCAATATAGCACGGCGTAGTGCTTGCTTCTTTTATGCAGTGCATGTTCATTGGCTAGCTAGTAACTAGTGTTGCCAACTGTAATAATGAAGCACTATTTCTGTCATGGAAGGGGAAAAGGCAGGTAAAGTGGCGGTGAGTTTTGTTGGATTGGAAGCACCATATTTTTATTTTATACTAAGTATTTGACCGGTTTGATGTTGTGTGCGTGTATTGTGTGTGTGTATGTAAAAGTGTGTGTTTGCTAATGAATGTTAAATTCCATAATGCCTCCAGTTCTGTCGAAGTTGAAATCAAAAATCTTGCATAGCCAAGCTCGGGAAATTCTAAGCAACGTGCACGAGTTCATGAAGGAGGAAGCCAGTCATGGTGTTAGCATCCCAATAAAGCATTTTGGCAAGAGAGCAGCGAACAGCAGCAACAAATTGTTCATATTTCATAATTTTGGAATTATTCAAAATAAATAAATTATGTAGCTCCAACATCATTTCAACTCTGGCTCCGGCACGTGTTCTTGTAGAAATTGCATAGAGGAGGCTGTTATTTTTGCTGCTTAATGCGATACATATTGTTTTCTGTGTTAAAATTGCCATGCTTTGATGGGTGATAAGCCTATTGAAAACTGTGATCGAGCGAGATATTTTTTTGCGCTGAATAGTATTGAAATAACATAAGAAGTCTCATTATTTATTTTATATTTTGATGTTTTAGTTAGGAATATATTGATTTTCAATTTTCCGTTGCTGCGTAATGACCGGGGGGGGGGGGTCGAAATAGAGCGGCATCTGCCGCCACCTCCCAGGGAGGCAAAATGACTGCTTCAGGAGGAGTGTTATGGTGCAATTGTAGCGATTTAACACGTTGGCATGTTATTATCTGCCGTTGCAGTTCCATACCAGTGTATACGGGTTTTGGAAGTGAAAAGTTAAAACGCCACCAGTGCATTAATGCAATGAAAAATAATATATATATTTTTTTTATTTTGTTTGAAATTACTCAAATAAGGAATTGTATGAAGAAGTCTTCTTTGCAGTATTTTTGGTAATTTTACTTATGTGTTAGTTCATATTTTGCGAATTTTTAGTCCATATGTATGTAGCTACATACAAAGTCACTTGTTAGTACATATTAATCCTAGTCCTGGTATAATGCATGATGTTTAAAACTCAATGTTAGATAGACCTGAATTCTCTAATTTTATTGTTGTATGTAACAGCTGTGCATCGGCGCACTGCATCGATTTTTCTATCTG